>NW_027492654.1:0-485651 GCF_021521415.1 Bidens hawaiensis
ATTCATTTGCTGTGGCGTACTTGTCACTTCCCCGTTCTGTAGGCCTTAGCGGTTAGCACCTGTGCTCGAGTCCTATTAGCAGCATCAGACGTTCTAATTTTTTAGCAGATATTGTAACCTAATCTGATAAGTCAAAAACCCAGCAGATCTGGATTCTGGACAAGAGTAGTGGTGTAGCCGAACCGTGACTTGGCTCGAGCATGACTCATTTTGAGCGCATTTCTAAAGCTCAAGCTTTACACTACAGTTATTGAGGTTCTACGAGCACAAACGATCTTCTCAACCAAAGCTCGGCCGCTTAGCCACCATGTCAAGTAATTCTCTCTTTCTGTAGCAAATTTGCTAAATCAATCGCAAAATTTGCTACCATTTTTTTTTAGCAAATTTTGGTGGCAATTGCTCAGTTTTCTAGTAGTGAGATGGCATATGTAAAGTGCCATTAAAAATCTAAATTAGTGGCATAAGAGCTAAATACCAGTAATAACGTGACACTAGATTTTTAGTGACATGTGTAGAGTGCCTCTAAAATCATAAATTTGTGGCACTGTGCCACTAAAATGTGTTATAAGCAAATACACCAAGTGCCATTAAAAACCTAAATTAGTGACACAGGAGCTAAATGCCATTAAAAACGCGTGTGACTAGTTTTTTTAGTGGCAGACGCAAAGTGCCACTAAAATCATAAATTAGTGGCACTAAAGCTAAGTGCCACTAAAAATGTGTTATAAGCAAAGACGGCATACACCAAGTGCCATTAGAAACCTAAATTAGTGGAACAAGAGCTAAATGCCATTAAAAAAACATGTGTGACAGTTATTTTAGTGGCATACGCAAATTGCCACTAAATCCATAAATTAGTGGCACTAAAACTAAGTGCCACTAAAAATGTGTTATAAGCAAAGACGGCATACACAAAGTGCCATTAAAAACCTAAATTAGTGGCACAGGAGCTAAATGTCATTAAAAATGTGTGTGACTGGTTTTTTAGTGGCAAACGCAAAGTGCCACTAAAATCATAAATTAGTGGCACTAAAACTAAGTGCCACTAAAAATGTGATATAAGCAAAGACAGCATACACCAAGTGCCATTAAAAACCTAAGTTAGTGGCACAAGAGCTAAATGCCATTAAAAACGTGTGTGATTGGTTTTTAGTGGCATACGTAAAGTGCCACTAAAATCATAAATTAGTGGCACTAAAACTAAGTGCCACTAAAAATGTGTTATAAGCAAAGATGACATACACCAAGTGCCATTAAAAACCTAAATTAGTGGCACAAGAGCTAAATGTCATTAAAAACGTGTGCCACTAAATGGCCTTTTATTTGTAGTGACCACGATATCGCAGCTGGGACACAAGTCCTGATCAACGCGTGGGCAGTTGGTCGAGACTCCTCGTTATGGGAGGACCCTGATGAGTTTCGGCCTGAAAGGTTTTTGGATAGTTCGGTTGATTATAGAGGGCTTCATTTTGAGTTGACACCGTTTGGTGCGGGACGAAGGAAATGCCCAGGGAATACAGTTTGCTATGAGTGTTAATGAGCTTGTGCTGGCTAGTTTGGTGCATAAGTTTGATTTCAAGTTGCCTGGTGGACAAAAGGTTGAGGATTTAGATATGAGTGAGACTACTGGGATCACAATTCATAAGAAATTGCCTTTATGAGTGGTGGCAACTCCATATGTTAATTGAACCACCCAAACGAACTATATATATGTGGTTATGTTAGTTAATGTTCCTCTTCACTTGCATGCTTAACTATATCGCGAATCGGAAATAACCCGAATGCAACTTAAGGTTATCTTGTGTGTCATCTTATATATGTAAGCTGGTTATGATCATATATTTTCTGATAGATGGTTTTTTGTTCGTAGTATGTGTTTGCAATAAGTTAAGATCATGTTTTTGGTTATGATATTTTCTAAGATCGATACCAATACGAAGAAAATGATGCATGTTAGGAAGAAATTGTTGAAAATATTAGAATTCACCAACTTTTATACGACTTAAACAGGAAACAATCTATGGCAAATTCCTAAAATAACCAAAATAGGAGAGAGAAAACCCAATTTATTTAAATATTCCACAATTGTTTTTTTTGAAAATGGAAGAGGGCGACAACTTTGAAATCGTGCCGACGGTTTTAACCTTTAATAAGTTTCTACGTGTAAAAACTCTGAGAAACCTGAACAAGTTTAAATAAAATTAAACTATGTCTATACCGACCATTTTAAGTCCATCTGAAGAAAAGAAGTCGACCCCGGCCTATTTGAACTCAACCTTTGCGTTGACGAACGATTTCCCATATTAAAGTTTGAAATTTTTGTATATAATATAATATAATTTAATTTTACTCATATTTAATTTTTCTTTTTTAATTTTAAAATATAAAGTTTTACAAACTTACAAATATACACAAAGTGGTATTATACATTGTTACCCTTGATAGATGTTAGCTCACGTATGAATTGTATAGTGCGTACATGTTTGGTTAGGGATTTTAATATGCGCATTTTTAAAATGCAGCATGGAAAATTAGTTATATTTATTTATTTGTGGTTTGTTATTATTATGATTTTTCACTGAAATCTGTTTTTCTTGCAGGATAATAGCATCAACGGGACCATGAAAATGCGGTAAATATTATAAACACGATAAGTTTTAAGATGTGAATTTTTTAATAAACTCGTGTTTTTATGCAAATTTAACTATACATGTTAAAGTTTGTGGGGCGTGCAACTTTGGGTGGCGTGTCTAAATGGGTTAGTAATCCGAACGAGTTTTAAGTAAAATGAGTTTATATTAAAGTTGATTATTTTTTAAAAAAATGTTAATTTGGTTCAGGTCAAAACATGTTCTAAGTAAAATAAGTACATCTCAAAAAGGGTCCTTTTAAAAGAGTTTAAATTTTGTTCGAGTCAAAACGGTATCATATTGAAATAAGTGGTGGATCCAACGTCGTTATCTTAAAGATTCGTTTTTGGGTCTTTTACATTTTGACAACAAATATTGATATAAAGTATACATTTGTAGTTTATTATTATTATTATTATTATTATTATTATTATTACTACTATTACTATTATTTTCATAAAAATTTATTTTTCTCGCGGAATAATGGCATCAACGGGTACATGAAAGCGCATGGGTTAGTATTGTAAATATGATAAGTTTTAAGATGCGAAATTTTTAAATAAACTCGTGGTGCTTTCTATTCTGATTTAACTAAACCCGTTAAAGTTTGTGGGACATGTGGGCTTGAGCGACGGGAATATAAGTTTTGAGTAAAATGAGTTTTATGTTAAAACTGGTCATCTTAAAAAGGGAAGAAAGTGAAAAGTAGGGTGATGTGGCAATATTTTTGTAAGTATAACTTCAAGCAAAAAGAAGTTTATTTAATAATCTATTTTAGAACACTGTCCCGTTATTACATAATTACATATAGTATTACCTGTTTAGTAAGCCAACATCATATATAACACACTTTTACGATAAGTGAGGTTATATCAAATTATTATAACTTATAAGCAATAACTAAATTCGAGGAGACGCCATAAGAAGTAACGGGGACTTCCTATGTGTGGTAAGCCCCGTGACTTCACTCATATCTAATTCTTCACCTCCTTTTCCATCTGGCAATGCCAAATCATATTTGTAAACTAAATTCGCAATCGCGAGCTCATTAATCACCATAGCAAATTGAATTCCCGGACACTCTCTTCGACCAGCACCGAAGGGGATGAACTGGTAATGAAACCCTTTGTAGTCAACTGAACTATTCAAGAACCTCTCTGGTTTAAACTCATCAGGTTCTTCCCACAATGATGGATCTCGTCCTAGTGCCCAAGCATTCATAACCACTCGTGTGCCTTTCGGAATGTCATACCCCAGTAGATTGATATCTTGTGTCGATTCTCGTTGAACAAGTAGTGGAAGTGGAATATGAAGTCGTAGAGCCTCCTTGATGATTGCCTTTAGATATTTCATTTTCTCCAAGTCGTCCTCGTTGATCATGGATCTTCCATTTGCTATTGATGTTGCTTCTTGTTGTAGCTTTTTCATTACATGTGGATGTTTTACCAGCTCGCTAACCGCCCACTCTATGCTTGTGGATGTTGTAATCTGTTCCTGCAGCAAAAATGTCCTAGAAGAAAAGGTAAAAGTTTAAAGAGTCTTCAAATTATAGTAAAAAAAATGTTGTCCGCAATGAGTGTGTGCATACATATCATGTACGTGTAGTTTGAAAATGGCATGGATATATATACCTTAGAATCGTCTATTGATGACTTTCATAATTAAGTATTTTGGTGGTCTCTAAATCTTTAATCAACAAGTAACAAAAATGAGTATATTTTCCTGTTTAAAAAATGTGTACCCGATTCATATAAGTTTGTTAATTTTTAATGACCAAAGACCTTTTAGTTATATAGTTATGAAACAATCACAGTGTTTTGCTGAAATTTCACAATTCTTCGTGAAAGAGTGTTAGTTAACGTTAAACTTATTGACAGTTTTTCAGTTATATCAATAGAAAACATTCAATAGAAACTCCTTTTGATTTAACTGAGTTACCGCTAATGATTAGCATGCCAACAATGACCAACAGGCCCGGCCCATAGGGTGGACAGGGAGGGCTACAGCCCAAGGCCCATCGATTTTTAGGGCCCATAATATTATTCTGGCATTTATTAATAATAGAGAAAGCATACTTAATTAACTAAAAGGAAGTTGGTTCCACTGGTAGTTTACTTTTACACCAAAAAAAATGCTCAAGTTCGAACCTTGCATTTCATCTAATGAGTTTCATGTTAAGCTCCCCTCCTTTTCATCTAATGAGTTTCATGTTTTGTTAATGTTTTTTCTTTGTCATATTATTAAATTTTTTATATTTAAAGATCAAAAATACTTTTTATTTAAAACAAAAAATGTTTGAAGAGACTCATGATTCTTTTAAGTATTCAAATAGATCGTTGATAGAATAAATTTCTTTTGGTAATTGTTATCAGAATTAGCGTTGTAATGTCTGCTTTTTATATACAAATTATTGAAATTTTATTTTTGGGCCTATTTTCCAATTCGCCCCAGGCCCTCGAATTTTTAAGGATTCTCAGAGACGGCCCTGATGACCAAGTGACTGTTGATCGCAAGTTGTTGCCGCTAGTATCAGTTAGTATTGTTAGTGGTTTCTATTGATAGCGTAACTGCCACTAATGAACAAGTTATTTATTATCATGGTTACTACTTACGACCAGTTTCCAATTGGACGGCCGGTAATGACTTGTTACCACTCATAATCATTTCCTAACAACGATCAATATTCATGCAACTTTACATGTATCATTCAAATTCGACGCCACTTCTAATGACTTATTTATTTTTCTCATTGACTCCGCTTGGTGCATTGCCCTTGTACCCATGCAAATATGTCCCTTGACCCACCCGGATGTTGCCCCAATTAGTCCATGCTAAAGGGTGATGCCTCCTCGTAACCCCTCGTCATGAGGGGGTTTTGTTGATGGTAAAAGTCATAATAGTTTTGAATAAGTGTAACTCTCATAATATCATTGTTTGTTATAACCAGGGGTGGCTCGTGGGACAGCAAAAACAAGTTAGGGCTTTAAGCCAACACTCAATTAAGGCCTCCAAATCTAAAAAAAAACATTATATATAGATATATTATAATGAGTATAGTGAACTCAAATTAATGTATTGGTGTGGTGGTAGGTTGGTTGATACTAAAGTATAGCTTATAAGTTCAAAACGTGTAATAATCAATTTATTTTTCTTAACAATTGTTATGAAAATGCCCCAAAATCTTGTTTTGATTTAGGCCCCCACATTCGTTAAGCCGGCCCTGGTTATAACTCCACTTTGCATTCAAGTAAATCCAAGTAAATTAATAGGACACGACAACACTAAAATTACCAGAATATAAATAAGTTGATATATTGATGTACGAGGGTTTTCTAAGATGGGTTGTTTTTTAGAATAGTAACAAGTTTTAAATGTATTTGATGTATTAAATGATCAAATTGGAACACTTTCAAAATTTGATTACTATATTGTGTAATTATCCCTTTTTTAAAACCATAATAGTAGCTTTTGATGCTTGATTTCTAGTTTAGAAATCAATTAAAGAAAATAACAATTGTTATTGTGGCCTATGGGTTTCAAAAAGAACCTATATTTTTTTTCTAATATTAGTTGGTGTGTAGTTTCAAAACAAAGTGTAATGTAGTATTGTAAATCTTACCAAGATGACTGCTTTAATGGTATCCTTGTCTATGATAAATCCTCCTGCTTTTTCTCTTTGAACATCGAGCAAGATTCCACCAAATCCTGGGCTTTATCACATCCGCCGCCACCACCATCCGCCACTCTTTTCTTCTCAATATGTTCTTCAAGACGCCCTCGAGAAGCTCATCAAATTCTCTAGCAACTTCATCTGTTGTCCGTTGTAAACCACTCACACGGTCCACCCATGATAGCCATGGAATATAACTCCCAACGCTTAGAGCGCCTAAAATATCCATTAACCTTTCCAACAAGTTCTTAAACCTTAAACCACGGTATGTCTTTCCTAATGCCACCCTACAAACTACATTATTCGTTAGTGACACAAACATTTCGCTTAAGTTAACTAACGAGCCATTACTTTCTCCAATCTTATTAATCATAAGAGCCGTCTCTTCTTCCCTTACGTGTTGAAATGATTGAACACGCCTATTACTTAAAAGATGGAGCACTGCAATGCTCTTCATCTGCCTCCAATGTTCACCATACGGACAAAATGCTATGTCCTTGGAGCCATACAAGATTGTATTGGCGATTTTTAATATAGGTCGGTTACAAAACACTAAATCATGGGGTTTTCAAGATTTTTTGAGCTACTTCAGCAGTCGAGGCTACAAGCATGGGTACGCTACCAATGTGGACAAGCATGAGTGGACCGTGTTTTTTGGCCATGTCCAAAAGAGCGTGTTGGGGGCTCGATCCAATCTGGTGGAGGTTTCCGATGAACGGGAGCTTCCTAGGAGATGGTGGTAAGTTTTTCTTGATTCTTGGACTAGATGAAATCCATTTAAGGAAAATGAAAATCAAGAATATAGATAATGCTAAAACAAAGATGGGTGTTTGTAATGAGTGTGTCATTGTTGTAACGTGCTCTCTTTTTTTGGAATGGGAATTGTTTGGTTTATTGCAATCACAAGTAGGAGATACATGTATTTATAGTTGTTGTGTATCAATGCAACATGTTTGCTTTCATGCAATCTTTGTTACTATTTTAGATACTTTTTTTAATAAAATTAAAATGGTAACGTTACTAAATTACTATATAAAAAGTATATATGCAAATAATAATAGATATGGTCAGTTAAATGAACAAAATCTAATACTTGATTTTTCAGTAATGCTTTTATTTTTTTTATACGATTAATGATTTAATTCTTCTTTTGTCTAATCCTCAACCTTTAGCAATCCTTTTTTTAACAGCGTTTGTAACTATCCTCAATACCCGAGTGAATATTTGTGAAACATGATGTCAAACGTTTGTACTAATTTTGACAATGCATTATAAAAACAAAAACCTTACATCCAAATTAAACAGAGCCTGGGAGGGGAGGAGGAGCTTGCATGACCTTGTGGTTTTCTTAATATATAACATGTGTTATAGCTTATTGGACCAAAACTCTGAGATATTTTAATGTTGGTCCCAGGATTTTTTTTAGCTTGCTTTCAAAAAGATAATCTATATATGTTATATTTTAAAAACAAAGTGAAAACGAAAAAAAACGTGGAAATCAATTAAGAATTTCGATTACTCTCTCTTAATGATTTGAATGGTGTATTATCTTTAAGTGGTGATTAATATTAAAAAAAGTCTATTCTAACTCTTAAGTTTACTGGTTGAAACGACAAGTTAATAATATTTTATGCGATCTGATCTAACCTGAATTGAAAATTCAAATGTCGAGTAATGAGATATTTGAACACTGAAATACGACCTCAATGGAAAAGATATTGGGAGTTCTCAAAGTCATCAAACAACTCTTTAATTTAACTTAGATTAAGCCCAATTAAGATTATTAATATAACGATAAATAATGTGTGTTCAATATACATATATCAATATAGTTGTTGACTTGTTTCAAAATTGGTGTTAAGATTCTTTTATAAAAGTCTCTTTCAAAATACAAAATCCACAAAATCATATTTGAGCTACTTCAGCAATCAGCAGAAGAGACTCGTGTTACTAACATGAACAAGCTTCATCCTAGCTGGTGGAGGTTTATCAATTGGACGGAGATGGTGGCAGGGCGCTATTCTGGACGACATTTGTTTAAAGAATATGGGAATCATCAAAATGGATAATGTGAAACCAAGGAGGGGTGTCTGTATGGAGTGTAACATTGATATAATTTTTTGTAACTTCTTTTTACTGAGAATTGCTTAATGCTTAATTAAGTTGTTGCAATCACAACTTCACAAGCATGATATATTTATAGTTGTGCATAAATACAACTTGTAATTTGTATGATAACGTGCAAATGATAGTGTTGCTATATATTTACTAATAGTTGTGCGTCAACATATCTTGTTTTGTTTATGCTATATTAGTTACTATCATACACCATTTTTTTTATGAATGCAAATGAAAATGTTGCTATATATGAATGGGTATGTGTAGTTGGTAGGATGTCACACACATTACTTTCCATCATGAACAATATCTAAATTTGATATTTCAATAACGATTTTCTTTATTTGGATGAATCCTTTTTCTTATGAAAGCGAAGCACATAAATTGATTAAAAAGCTTAATAATACATATATGCACACACAGCCACACAAAATATAAACCATCAATAGTATATGTTGAGTGTGGTATCGTGACGAATCTGACTCACTTCAATTTCAACATCGCAACACGCAACCTCTCCACTTAGTTATAATAAGCTATACGAGTGCTGCTATCATACATGTATTATGACGAACCGAACGTATTCTGACCAAAACAAATTCACCGTCACAACGCGCCGCCACTCCACCTAGTTGTTAGTAAATGGCGTTGTCAGTGAATAGCGTTTTTATTATTTTTTTATTAGTGCGAATACACACACATATAAGGAAATAATTACAATAAAGAAAATCCATTTTTCATAGTGGTACTAGTAAGACACTCTGAAAAACTCACATGACCATAGCATGAGTCTGACATCCCCCAGGTAAGACACTCTAAAAAACTTACATACACACACAAAAGCGGTATTTTTCCCAAACCGAACCGGTTTGGTCAAAGCCTGGTCAAAACCGATTTGATCTAAACCGGTTCGGTTTAGAAGCAAGAGAGGTCGACCTGATCCAGATCCAGACCAGTTCGGTTTAGAAACGGTTTAAACCGGTTTTTCTCAATCCGGTCCGGTTTTAAAACCGGTTTAGTATATCATAAGGGGAATCGGTTCCAGAGCGGCGGTTTGGTGAAACCGGTGTTTTTGTCAAACCGGTTTGCATAGAACCGGTCCCAAACCGGTTTTTCTTTTTTACACCTCTAATTTAAACTGTGAGAAGCTCATGTCATTTGGGCCAGACCAATAAAACAGGGTTTGAGCCCAATAAGCTAACAGACACATAGCTAGTAGTCTACTTCACCACCCAGTCAACGGGCTAAAGAAACCTGGGATCCACGAAGAATAAACCCTTAAAATTCAGAAACAATTTTATAAAATAAAATTATCACGATTGAATGATTGATCTTTTATTCTATTGAATTCAATAAAGTAATCACTTGACGAGATCCAGATTTCAAGCCAATCGATGCTAATTTGGTGATCAGAAGGCGGGTTCAGTAACTGGATTATTTATAAATAAATAAATACATGTAAGTTTATTTCATACTCTTCAGCTAATTAGATTAGATTAGATTATTAGCTTGAGTAAGCAACTGCGGGCAGATTATTAGAAGCTGATTGTTTCCACCTCTAATAATTGGATAATCATAAATCAGTTAGCCCCTATCCAAACACTCAAATCAGATTATCTATTGTGCCAAAGCTAATAGTGGCAATTGAGGCAGGTTTCGGGTTGAGTTGATGAACCTGAACAAGACCATATGTTAATTGCTCGTGTTGAATACTTGAATGCAGACTGATTTAAATTCGTTTAACCTGTTGATTTATCTAAACAAGTCAAACGGGTTAGTGGGTTGTAAAAAGCTTCGTAAACGGGCTGGAGGGTTGACCTTTTAAAATTTATATAAACGGGTCAACGTGTTTGATTATACAGGTTAACCCGATCACAACCTATTTAACAAAGCTGGTTAAACGGGTCAACCTCAAACATGACTTATTTTTAAAACGGGCCAGACATTACAACCAAAGCCTGATTATCCGTGTTATGTTCGGTGTCATGTAAGGAACTAAGGGTGGCAATTTCCAACACAAACACGAGGAGTTGGGTTGGCCCCGTTTGCTACATTTTTATAAACAGGATAATAAGTCTTGTTCAGGTTACATGATTTTAAATATGTTCGGACTGAACAATTTAACCAGGCACGATCGAAACCTCTATCCAAATCTCAATAATCCAATTTAATTAGCAATCCCAAACACACCCCTAAATAGAAATGAATATTATTAATCTGTATTTGTCACAATTTTATTTTTAGAGATCTTATATTATTATGGAGAGATGGCAACCAAGAAGAGGGAGAGGAAGAGGCAAACTAACTTATTCATCTTCATCTCACACTCAACCAAACAACCTTAAACCTTCAAACAACTTTAACCATCCAAACACTAGAAAAACAACCTTAAATCACACCAGTTCTAATACTAACAACAAACAAGACAATAACGACCCCGAAAACCTCCCCAACTTAGCCGGATCATGCCCGTACATGTGCCCAGTTGACGAACGAACACGCCGCGAACGACTACGCGATCTAGCTGTTTTCGAACGATTAAACGGAAACCCCTCTCAATCATCATCCACGCTCGCGGTTAAAAAGTTTTGCAGAACGATATCCACGGAAGACGTGCGAGACGTTGACTTACGCCCCGTTTGTGTGCTAGAAGACACGTTGAATCACCTTTTAACCATTTTCGGGTCAAAAAGTCAACACTTTGATGTTATCCATGACTTCGTGTTTGACCGAACACGGTCTATACGACAAGACTTAAGTATGCAAGGTGTAATAACAGATCAAGTTATACAAATATATGAAAGAATTGTAAAGTTTCATATTATTTCTGATTATAAACTTCAAAGGAATAATATGAGTTCAAATACAAGTGTGTCTCCAATGCTTCACCTTAACATGGAACAACTTACAAAGGCATTATCATCTTTATATCACCTATACGACCAAACACGTAAACCGAATCCCGAGTTTTATTCGTTTTACGTGCTTCTTCGTCTCGGGTCCGATCACCAACAAATGGGCGAGTCGTTATCTCTATGGTTCAGGAAGGTTCCGTTTTCGGTCATGAAATCAAAGGAAATGACGTTTTCACGGAAGCTTTTAAGGTACTCACGTGTCGGGAATTATAAACGGTTTTTTGAAACCGTAGATTCGGAAGCATCTCGTTTACAGTATTATGTTGTTGAACCGTTCCTTTGTGAGGTTCGGGTGTTGGCGTTGGCGTGTTTGAATTATGGAGGGTATAAGTTTTGCCCATATACGGTTGTGGATGTGTCAAAACGGTTGTTTATGGAGGAATCTGATGTGGTATCTTTTTGTAAAGATTGCGGTTTGGATGTTTTTACGGGTGAGGATGGTTTGAAAACTGTTCCTGCTAAGCAGACGGGCTTTTTTAACGTGAAAGGGTCACGAAAATGTTACCCGATGGTGTCGAAACGATTGAAAACCGTGTTAATTGATGAAGTACCTGAAGCAATATGAGGCTGGGAATGTTAGGAATTCTTGTGAGACATTGTGTTCAAAGTAAGTTATTTTAACTTTGGTTGTGATATGATATGATGAAATCTTTGTTTCTTGTTGTGAACTCTAAACTGTATGTATATATGTTTAATTTGTTGTAACTTGTTATCATTGATGAAAATATTGAAACTTAGGTATGTGATTGATCCTGTTTAGCTGATAACACACTTTTATCTATTTTTTTTTAAGGTATGGGTTATTTATTGTTAGTAACGGTATTTTGTCAATGCTGGCTGGTTTTCGGTGGCGTCGGTCAAAAGACTTCTTTATCTTGTTGACCCTGTTCCGGCTAGAATATATTGGAGTGGAATTCTTGGCTACCTTTGAAGTTACTTTTGGGTGGAGAGCTATATCATCCCGTTTACCAAGTTTTGATGCCCTAATTGAACGAAAAATTTTAACACCCCACACCCCCCCCCAAAAAAAAAAAAAAAAAAAAAAAACATTTGCTGCATATGCGAATCTGCTGCGAAATCTATGGATCACTTGTTTACGGTATGTTATGTTTCATTGGTGTTATGGTAAGATTTAAGTCATTGGTGTAAAATTTCTCCTTTGTTTTCTCCATAGTTGATCTGCCAACATTCACATGCATATTCTGGGCCACTCTTTTAGGAAAAAGGTGATGCAATCTATTGTTTTGGTTGGGTGCTGGAGTTTATGGCGTGCTCTTAATGAGCTAATATTTTCTAATACTCCTATTAAGATCGAAAAGATTATTGGTGAAGATCAAATCCATGGCTTTTCTTTGGCTCAAAAACAGATTGAAGAGCTGGCCTATAGATTGGGATAGATGGAGGAAATTTGATTTGTAGTTGTTTTGTTTTGGGTTGTGTTTGGTTGTTGAGCCTCATCCGCTAGCTCCTTATTGCTTCTTGTTATCGGGTTGTTTAGCCCTTGTGTTTTAATGAAATATGCGTTTTAATGAAATTTGTCGTTTGAAAAAAAAAGAAGATATTTTGTCAAAACTAGACTTTGAGGACTTGCAAAGCACTACTAAAAGTTCTACAGAAAAGATGGCCCCGTATATATTCTGCATAGAGACTCTCAAGTAGGCATGTTCAAAACGGTTTGGGACTAGGAACCGGAACCGGTTCCTAACCGGTTCCTATATTCAAAACCCCCTTTTAAACCGGTTCCAGGCTCGAACCGGTTAGGGAACCGAACCGGTTCTCCCACCCTCGGACCCCTAACCTATCTAACCGGTTCTTACCGGTTCCTAACCCGGTTCCTGTTCGATCCAACGGCTATTTTTGACCCCAACGGTCAAAAAACGGCCAAAAAAAACGATTTCCAACGGCTATATTCGATCCAACGGCTAGAACCGGTTAGGAACCAGTTCCGGTTCCTACCCGCCCCCACTCAGAAATGCAAGAACCGGTCACGGATCATCGGGTTGAATCAGATAGGGTCCGGCTCCTACAAAAAACGGGTAGGAACCGGTTCGGGTCCACCGGTTCGGGTCCAGGAACCGGTTTCGTTGAACATCTCTGCTCTCAAGTAATCAAATTATTTCATATTAGAGCAAAACTACAAAGATAAGATGGTTACTTTATTATACTTATATAATAGAACTTTCATAATTTGTTTCTTATAGAAATTGTTTTGCTTTTATCAAACCAACATGTTATAACATTCTTGTTTCTAAAACAGATAAAACACTTGATTTTAACATGGAACTATGGACGTGCTAAAATTGGCTTCTCATACTTTAATTTTTATATATTTATAAGATATGAAATATTCTAATGCTTATCCACCAAAATATCATGTTTTAATTACTTTAGACGGGTTACAATTTAAAGTTCAAGAAGTGTGTGATAAAGATGACTTGTGAAGTTTGTAACTGACAGAACGTAAACCAATATTTTTCCATACAAATATTTATTATTAGTGACACATACCCGTTGGGTATGCTTAAAAGATGTGTGTATGTATTAGCTTGAATCATACCCATGCCATAAAAGGTGGGAGGGATTAGGGATGTAGCGCATTTGTTTTGGATACAAAATGCAACGAGTTAAAATCTTATCATTCTTACTCGTACTTCTTAGACTCGATATCGTTTTGTTCTGCTCATGCTCCTGCACAGGAAATAAATAGTTCAATTATGGCCCCGTGCTTGCCCTTCTACCTCTTTGGCGTGTGTTTCGGGTTACGCGGTTTCAGTTTGGTAGCATGCTATAGATCCCGGTGACCTATAACAATAGACTTTTCATAAAAATTCAGTGGACTTTTTAACAAAGGCAAGCTTACACTTCAAGACCATCTTAAACCGAGCAAACCACAAACCATTGTGTAATTTTGTTTAACAACGAATATTACTCTACCTCTACTAGATCCCAAATTACACCAAAATAAATGTAAACTACTTTTGGGATTGAGTTTAAGACTTCCCACCTAAAAGGCTTGCACCTCTACCTTCTAAATTAGTCCCACAATTGTCAAACCATTGTGTAATTAACTCTTAGGCTATTTGTTACGTGGCTTTAGCCCACAACGCCCCACATGCCACATCAGACTTTAGCGCCCCAACACTAGAAAAAAAATAGGGACTTGGAAGGGGCTTTAGCCTAAAGAGCGGAGGGTGAGTGAAGTGCGTGGGGGGCAGATTATGTGTTTGTGTGTTTATTTTTTTAAGTCCAACCAATCGTAAATGATAAATACAACATTTCACATAGAGCCCCAACAAAGCCCATAACACCCCCTGAAGAGGTAGGTCCCAGCAAAGCCCAGTTGGACCCGCAACTCACCTTAAAGAGGTACGTCTGCGCAAAGACCAACTGGATCCGCAGGACCCACCATGCTCAGAGATGAAGACCTTACACGCAGTAAGCCAGCTGTTCCCGCAGGAAAGCCTCCCTTGGTACAGTACCCTGCCTGTTCCCGCAGCTATGGATACAAACCAAGGAAGGCTACCTGCACTAACAGTAAAGCTACACGCTTAAGGCACTAACTCTTATACTTCAGCAATGTCACCTGAAGAAAGAATGAGCACGGCGGGAATATTCCCGCCCAAAAGAGCCAGTCCGTACGCTTCCAGAATATCTTTTGTACTATACCTACCAAGGTATGGACAAATAGACAAGATCTAGTAAAAGCGACCCATGAACCAATCACAGGGTGACAGCTCACCGACAATAGTACGAGGAGCAGCACGCTCCAGTACAAAATGTCACTATCAGCCGCTGCCTACCCACCAACTCCCATCGTGGCACGAACATAGCCCATAGTTGGTGGAAAAGGAATATTATACAGCTGGCCGTACCTGCTTGGAAACCTACCTTCGGCTATAAATACCCCAACACCTTGGAACGGTATGATCATCTCATATCATCTTATCTTCTCTAGCTATTTCTCTCAATATACACTTATATTCAGAGCAATCTAGTCTGATTCTCACGCTGGAGGGTGGTCACAAGGAGGAACCTCCCCTTCTCAGTGACGTGGTTCCTCCTTGTGACGAGCTTACGGTGTCTGTTTTGCAGGTCGAGAAGAATAACCATCTTTGCCGGACCTAACCCTCGTGGAAAACATCTACTTAACCCCCAGATTATCCATAATCTGCCGGGGTCTTTTAGTGTTTCTTCATTGGCGCCATCCGTGCATTAAGCTAGAACTAATTCTTTTTCTCAGTTTTTTCAAACTTCTGGAATGATGGTTAAGGTCACTCCGATACCGAGGCCACCGAGTGACCAAGAAACTCCGGTAACCACAACCCCAGCTACCGGGGGGAACACCGGTGAATACACGATTTTTACGAACACTACCCCGGTTACCCAAGCCGGGGCAAGTGCAGTAAACAATCCTCCCCTGGGATTCATTGATACCCAGGTAGAAAAGCAGCAGACGAGGCTTCCCCGCCAAACACTAGATCAAGTTAAAGCTTGGGCGGAAGCACGTCAGAAAGAATTCCAAGCTGAGTTGGATGAACGTTTACGTTCACTCCAACAGGCCAATGACGAATTCGGAAGCACTCGACAACAGCTCAACATGAGCAATGATTGCGAGTATTCGGATGATGATTGGGAAGAATCTGACAGTGACGCAAACCCTCGTCATAAGGCGAAAGCGAAGCGTAAAGAAGCAGACCGACTGTTGCAAATGCGGGAACGTCCAAGTTTGCAAGAGACATTGCGGAAGCAATTGCTCCAAAGAGTGCCAAACAGATGTCCAACATAGGCACTTACGATGACGTATCTGACCCGAACGATCACTTGAACAGATTTATAGCGGGGGCAACCGGCAGCAATTGGACGGAACCCACATGGTGCTACATGTTCCAGATGACGCTCGTCGGGGCAGCCAGAGCGTGGTTTGATCGTCTACCGGTCCACCACATCTATGATTGGGCAGACTTCCAGCACAAGTTCAGCCAGCACTTCAGTCAACAAAGAAAATATACTGAAGAGCAGTGGACGATCCTCAACTGCGTCAGAGAGGAAGACGAGTCTTTGCTAGACTTCATCACTCGCTTCAACTCAAAGAAGCTAAGTCTGGGCACCATTAGTGAAGATCTTGTTCGCGCCGCTTTCATCCAGGGCGCCGAGTACCCAGAGCTCATCCGCACGTTGACGGGTAAAGATGGCATGCCATCCACATGGGATGCCATCATGACGGCAGCTAAACGCTTCGCCGAGACGGAGAAGCAACTGGGTAGAAATCTTCCCCAGAGCACAAACCTCTACACGTAGAGGACAAGAGAAAATAACGTCCGTACCGCCTGACAAAATAAAAAGAGGAAGCTTGGTATTTGGCAGTCAAGGATAAACTTTGACACTTCATCCAGCTCTCGCCCTCTATTAGGCGGAAGGGACAACACACACTCGTCGAACCGGAATCCCAGATGGACGCCGCTCACCAAAAGCGTCACCGAGATATTTGCCACCGAGAAACTCCCATGGCCAAAGGCTCCAATAATCCGATAGCGCCATAACGTTGATCAGAGCAAATCCTGTGACTTCCACGAGACAAAAGTGTGACATCTGCCCCATCCGACCCGACCCAGGTACCCATTTTCTGATCCGATCTCTTTCTGTTATGATTTAATATTTATTTATACTTATATTTTACTTTTTAATAATAATAATATTTTCCTTCCCGCCCCTTTCTCTCTCTTTCTTTCCGCCTCCTTGTCCCTCTTGTCGCCGTCCCGCCCCTCTGCTTAACCCTTAAGCCTTGAACACTTTTTGTTTGTCCTTTGTTTCTTCCCGCCTAAGGATGTCTGCGCAGTTCCACGCGCCAGACTCCTTACAAGGAAGCCTGCGTGAAGACCATCTGTTGCTGCGACACGCGAGGCGAACTGTCCCCGCAGCGCGCTGATTATAGTTCTTCCCGCGACGCGCTAAGAGATATAGTTCTTCCCGCGGCGCGCTAAGGATTGTGGTTCTTCCCGCGGCGCGCTAAGGTTGGTTCTGTCTGCCTTCGCGCTCGCGCACTCTTGACCTTCTGTGTCTGCCTTCGCGCTCGAGCCTTCTCGCGCTAAACCCTTTTGAGTCTTTTCTTCTGTTTAATCCAGCCGTTTACTTTTGTGATGTCTTATCTTCTGAGCTTTTGACCTGACCTATCTTGTCTGAAAAGCCACTTTTGGCGCAGCATGCGCACCAACCCCATTGGTTGACAGAAAAAGTGACTGACATTATCTTTTGAGATCTGCTTTTCCATGCTTGACCAGTACCTTTATCTGACCCCCCCCCCCCATGCCTGTTTTCTGTTCCCTGTCAGCTTTTCCTTTGTCCCCTGCAGCTGCCATATCTTTTGATATCTTTTGCTTTTGGAATCTTTTTGGAGATCTTATCCCCCCTTTTCTAGGGATTGTGTTCCTTAGGGTTTCCCTATAAATAATAATGCTATTTTCTTAACACTACACACACAAACACTTATTATCTTTCTTTGCTCTCTGCCGTTGTCCTCAGCCGCCTCCTCTCTCTGCCCCCGTCTTCTCCTCTCTTCTGCCCAGATTTCCGGTAACATATAATATATAATAATTTGATTTACATATTAATAATGGTTACATATATTCAAGACTTAAAACCAATCGTTAAACCAATAATCTTAATTATAGGTTAACTTTGCTTGTTTAAGAGTTGAATCTTTCATCGCACCGTTTATCAAGTGAGTAATCTCGTACCTAATCCCTTTTTATTTTTAATGTTTTGGGATGTTCATGTGTTCGTACAAACCTGAGTCTTAAACTTGTTTATGAACTTTAGTCGCGCAGTATCCCATGTGTTGAGGACGTTTACTTGGCTGTTTATTTGTATGTGTGAATCATTAACCGCTTTGTTCGGCCTATTCCGAAGTTTTCATGGATCCATTAGATGAACACGGGAGACCTATCGTTTACGGTTTTCTTTTGTTTACACTTGCACAGATGTTTTCTTGTTTTTGTGCTCATTTGGGAGCACGGATTGAACTATGAACTATGATCTATTTAGGCTTGATCACAATCTGATTACACCCTTGTTAAACACCAGACATACACGTGTTGCGCGCAGTGATTATTGTTATCTATTATTATCTATTAAACTTGATTTCTCACCGACACGCAAGTGTTGACGTTTTATTTTAACACATGTTCAGGTTCGCAGTAGCTGCATTCGGAGCTTGAGGACACATAGGATGTTTGCTTTTATTTTGGACCTAGATTAAAATGTAACGAGACAAGTTTATGTTAATTGAATATTTTGAATTTTAATATATTGATTTATGTTATCTTGTGATTGCGTTGCGCGTGCGCGATAAATGTGTATTAATAAATATTGACACCAAATAGTGTCACGAGTAATGAAACAATATGTGGCGCCCCGATGTATAATCCGCCATCGGTCGGGGTGTTACAAAAAGGTCACACCACAGAGGAATGTACATCTTTGAAGGATATTGTCGAAACATTCGTCAAAGATGGAAAACTTACACACCTCGTGGCGTCAATCAAGAACGGAGGGAGGAATGACAATCGGTACAAGGGCAACGGACGAAAGCCCGTCGACATCAGCATTCACATGGTTCATGGCAACGTTAGAGGAAGAAAGCAACGAACAGAGCCAAGTGCGTGGAAGGAAGCTGAAGTGCGCTTCCCGCGTGTGCCAGGGGGGCCCAACAAAGAAGGCACATAGTCATCAAAAGCCAGCTGGGGCACTACATCACCTCTCGCTCTCTTGCTGATAACGGCGCTTCGTCAACGGTCATGTATTGGCAGTTCTTCGACAAGCTAGACGACGAAGACAAAGAACGCCTAGAAACGGTTTACCCCTCGATGGAAGGGTTTGACGGCATCACAAACACCCCCTTGGGTATCCTATCATTCCCCGTCACTCTCACGGACGGGAAGTACTCACGCACAGAAGACGTGGACTTCGTCTTAATGAGGAAGCCACACCACACATACGACATTCTCTTCGGGAGAGATGGGATGACAAGATTTAATGCCGTGGTGTCTTCGGTCCATGGCATGATGGGATGGCCAACAGCTAAGGGTGTCGCGATGATCACGGGTATTCCCCAGGTATGCATCGCATCTGTCTCATCTAAACCCAAACCAAAGATGGCTAAACCGACCATTACCGAGCCAGAAGAATGGGCCTTCAATGGCAAATACCCTGACCAGGCCGTTACCATTGGCCCAACAATCACTAATCCCACACGCACCTTACTCAAACGCTTATTGCAAAAAAATGCTGACATCTTCGCGTGGACACCAGCTGACATGACTGGTGTACCCCGAAGTAAGGCGGAGCATAAGCTCAAGTGTGACCCGGCTTTTACGCCGGTCATACAAAAGCGTCGCGTAATGGGTGCGGAACAGGCTAACGCGTGTAGAACCCAAGTCAAGGAACTCCTTAACGCAGGCATCGTACGCGTTAGTAAATATCAAACATGGGTTGCCAATCCCGTCATGGTACCGAAATCCAACAAACAGTGGCGCATGTGCATAGATTTTAAAGACCTAAACAAAACATGCCCCAGGGATTGTTACCCGTTACCCGAAATTGACCTTAAGGTAGATTCGTTAGCACCGTTTCGCCTTAAATGCTTCCTTGATGCGTATAAAGGGTACCATCAAATCCACATGGCCGTTGACGATCAGGACAAAACCGCATTTCGGACGCCCGATGGCACATTTTGTTATCAAATGATGCCATTCGGACTTAAGAATGCCGGGTCCACATACCAACTCCTGATGGACAAAGACTTTCATGCCCAAATTGGGAGGAACTTGGAAGTTTACATGGATGACTTGGTCATCAAAAGCCTTGAGCCAGAAGCGATGTTGAACGACATCGAATAAACTTTCAACACGCTCAAAAAGATAAACATGAAGCTTAACCCGAGCAAGTGTTCTTTTGAGATGGAAGAAGGGAAGTTCTTAGGAGTCATCGTTACCAAAGATGGCTTCAGAGCGAACCCTGAAAAGGTCGAAGCCATTATGAAAATGGAATCACCTACTACCATTAAACAAGCTCAGACAATGAATGGACGACTAGTCGCACTTAACCGCTTTCTGGCAAACCATGCGGATAGGTCGTTCCCATTCGTGTCAACATTGAGAAATTGCTTAAAGAAAACGCACTTCCGCTGGACACCAGAAGCGGAAGCAACTTTTCAAGAGATTCGGTCACGCTTGATCGAACTCCCAACACTTACAGCACCAGAAGTGGGGGAGGAATTAATTCTCTACCTCTCCGCCACAGACAGAGCAACCGGGGCAGTCCTACTAGTAGAACGAAAAGGCATCCAGATGCCTATCTACTATGTTAGCCGCGTCTTGACAGACGTAGAAACCCGGTACCCTACCCTGGAAAAATTAGTCTTAGCGCTTGTACAGGCTTCCGCAGGCTACCCAGATTATCCATAATCTGCCGGGGTCTTTTAGTGTTTCTTCACCCCTTTAGTCTTTAGAGCACCTCCTACCAAGCCAACATGATGCATATATATTAAAAACCGAACATCCATTTACTATGAATAAATAAAATAAAAGAAAGAGTTTATTTGAAAGGCCAAATGTCAATACTAAAAATCGAAGCAACTTACAAGCTGCAAGATGAATAAAAACAGACAAGGCAAAAGTGCAAAACAATAAGGTCGCTACTCTACAAGAGAAAACGAGCATGTTAAGTATATATAAAATAAATATAGATTATTATTAAAGTAAATGAATACCATAATGTAACATAATCATTTTATGAAGCAAGGAATATAGCAAAACATTATATAACTTCAACTAGTAATTATAGTAATTATGTTATATTATTTGATGCTTAACTTTCCTCTTCCCTTCCTTCACATAATTAATAGTGGGACTTTCAAAGGTAACAAAGTTACACCCTAAAACAGTAAGCATATGTGTTGAATGTTAAATTGATGAATTATAAAGCATATAAAAAACCGTAAATCGAGAAAAATTAATGGTTAAATAAACTATGCTAGGGTCATAAGTATAGTTAAAACTACCACCAAATCAGAAAATGGGTGATGCCTGTGTTGGTGTCAAAATGGAACCAAATCAGAATATGGGTGATGTCTGTGTTGGTGTCAAATGGGCAATCAGAATAGCTCCGGTCTGCTAACACCATACATGCTAGCTTCGATTCTGTTAGCGATTGATTTTTCTGACCGACTCATGACAATCAAAGTAAAAAAAAAGGATAGAAAAAACTGTGTTGGTTATCGAAGTTCAAAATACATATGAACAGCCAGATAAATACACACATCCTAATCAATCAAACGAAGAAGAAATGTAGGAAAATATGGAAGCAATTCTTACCCATTCAGTGAATTAGGCCGTTGTTGATTGTAGGCCAAATACACGCAGGTTGTTGATATCAAATATCTTTATATGTCAACATCAATAATTGAGAAAGTAGAGAATCAAAGATGGGGTTACACAACGTCTCCAACTTATTGTGCATTACAAGTTTGTACATGATGTATTAAAAATGCTACGGGTGAACAAATGTGAGAAGACAAAAATCTTACATTTTAATATATATATAATTCATCAAATTAAACAAACACTAATCTTTTCAATCCAAGTTTGTTTTTGACACTATTCTTCACCCATAAAATGACATAGCATTTAGATTATTCACCACTTTATCGATCGAACTTGAAGTAATCTTGAAAACCTTATTATTTCTTGCCCTCCATATTTCAAATCACAAAGAAAGTTACATTAGGGGTGTTCATGGTCCGGTTTTCGCGGTTTTTAGGTCAAACCGTGAACCGAACCGTTATAACGGTTTTTGATTTTCATAAACCAAAACCAAACCGTTGAACTCTTAAACCAAACCAAACCAAACCGAACCGTTAGTAACAGTTTGGTTTCACGGTTTGACCGCGTTGGTGTTTTATAAAAAAAGTCCAAAATAATTTATAACAAGTTTATTTACCCGCGCGTTGATGTGTGCGGTGCTATTTTGTGTTATCCGGATCTTAATACACCACTGCAATGATAATTATTTAGAAGATGTAATTTCGGCAATGGTACTATAATTCAAAACGAATTTACACATTCTTGTCACTCTACAGTTACAAATCCCGACCAATTAGAAAACCAAATCCGAACCAATAAACACCAATGTTCACAATCAAATTACAACACAACAATTTCCTTGTTGTCATTTAACCTCACTTTCCCAAACCATGTTGCAGTACATACCACAACTCTTCAAACCAGTGAGGTAACCATATTTCTTGGTCAATGATATAAATGAGGATTATTGAAGTTTACTTTGCCCCTGTGCTTCTATAGTTCGATCACCGATCGCCTTAATTTAACTCCGATCTTTACACCCTTCCTAGAAGCCGATTACACGCTAAATAAGGCCCAACTTATACACAAAGTCTATAAATTTTAGAAGAAAATAGCTTATATTTAGTTTTAAATTCTAATAATACAGAACACACAAAATGAATATATTAAACAATTAAATCGAATTGGACCTGACCTTTTCCCTGTATTGCGGTGAACGAACTTAAGACCATTTCTAACTATATTATATAATCTCAGCAAACAAAAGTAAGTCTTAGTCTGCAAAAGAAAATAACAGCATATTTAAAATTTGATTATACCAATAATTAAAGTTAAGTTTATTTAGGAAATGAGATTTGAACATAAAGTTTTAAGAAATCGTGTTGGCCTCAAATATGCTTATGTATGAGCGCAACATTTTTAAAAAGTTTAATGTGGATGTACCTATTTATTATGCAGAATAATTACAGGCTCAATATCCAAACATCTAATGTAGATTGTTCCCTGAGATATGATATATGTAGTTCTCCAAGATTTTTGGGTCATCTTATTCCATATAAACTAATTATCTAATTAATTATCTTCAAACGAATAAACACCAAGCTAAACTAAAAGGAAAATATAACGAAACAATATAAGCATTTGAAGGCTCATAAAAGTAATAGGCTTGGAAAATAAAGTAGACCGAAATAAGTTGTTCAGGCTGTAATACCTATTTGGGGGAACCGGAGACCGGAACTAACCGAAGTCAGTAAGGTTCAAAGCAAACAGTTGAGTATTCAACGGAATACACCCAACAAACCGAACAAAAAGTCAGACTCAGATATTGCAAGCTCTCGAAAGTGAATCCGCTTGATCCAAAAGGTCAAAATCAAAAGAGGTCTTCAACGCCTAACCTGCAGTATGCATCACAATCACAATCACAATCACAATCACAATCAGTAACAGCTGAAGACAAAACCGTTACCTCGTACGAACATTCCACCTGCAAAAAAACACAAAAACAACACTTTGAACACCGTTGTAAATGAAGTTAAAACATAAACAACAATTATGAGTATGTAAAAATAAAGATTAACAGATAATAAGAATGCATATATACCGAAGGTGCAGATGCCTTGCGCAAGTCGATGTTGTTGAGAAAACCAAAAATCCAAAAAGCCATAAGGAAGAAGAAAAGAACCCCAAGTAATAAATTTTAGAACCCTAAAAATTAAAAGAAGCAAAACACACCAAGACCAGCGTAAACTGACAGCGATCGCCGTCGACATAGGTCGGAGAATGACGGCAGAAAAGGAAGATGAGTACTTGATTTGAGGACCGGTGGATGAGAAATGACGAAGTTGTTTTGATGGGTTTTAGATGAAAAAGACACTTTTTTTAGTTTAATTTTATTTATTGTAAAAAATTTTATATTATACTTAAAATTTGATGATAAAATGGTTTTAAAAATTATAATCTGGTTTAAAAGTTACTTGGAATTTGTGAGACCCAAGACCTGCTTATTTTTTTACTATAAAATTATTTCTTAATTATATATATCTTTTAAAAAATCATATAATAAATTTTAGTATATCCTATTTTATAGGATTTTCACATTAATAATTTGATGAGAATAATTTTTAATGTAATGAGATGTTATAACTCGTTTAAGAAATATATGGGTTTGGTAAGACCCATATCCGTGAATTCGGGTCAAATGTATGAGAAACCTCCATTTAAAAATCAAGCAAATTTGGTGACTCCAAAAAAAGAGGAACGACCACATCACGACGCATAGGATTTTTATGTTTTCGTTTATATATATTATAGATTTTATTATATGTCACTCATTATAATTTACAAAGTTCAACAAACACTTCGATTTTGAGCTCTCAACTGAAATTTGAAAGGCCACTTAACATTTTTGTGTTTTGGACTTGGGCTCAGCCCATGAGCCCATCCTTTTTAAGTTTACTTGGTATTTAATATGTATATTAAACGAACTTTATTTAATTCTGGTAATATATTTGTATACATATATAATATATAATACTTCAAAATACATATAATTAAATCATTGGTTCGGTCCGGTTTTATACGGTTGGTTTTTGATACAAACCGTAAACCAAACCGTTCGCTACGGTTTGAAAATCTTCAAACCAACCGACCGAAAGTTAAGAAAGAAAACCAACCGTGAAACCAAACCAATAACCGGTTTAGACGGTTTTATGGTTTCGAACCAAACAATAAACACCCCTAAGTTACATATCATAGAAAGTTATTTCACAAAATTGGTAATCCTAATTCCTAAAGTGTAAACAGTAAAATACTAAAGTTTGAACTTTGAAGTCAAACTGCATGGGACCCAGTTAAACTTTAATATACACTAATAATTCTTTATTTTATAAAAAGCACCACGCCACCCACACTAACCTAACCACGGTCAACAACCAACTCCAATCACCCAACCACGGTTAACCCTCCAGGAATATGCCACCAGATAATGCACATCACCATCACCAAAAACACACCACGTGTACGGCCCGATCATCACATTGCATAACTCACCGGTGGATATCTGGTTTGCGTTAGAAATCAGGATTAGGTATTATATTATTTCTCATCACAAAAAATCGTTTATTCATTCTCTTCATCGTAACAATAACAATAATAATCAGCAAAAAATTCAACCGTAGATTCGTGAAATTGTGCATCAGATCATGGAGATGGAGCGTGTTACCGAGTTTCCGATGAGTAACGTTGATATCGGACCGAGAAAGCGGCAGAGAATTGGCTGGGAGGCTGTTCATACGCCACAGAAGGTATTAGATCTGCTTCGTTTTGTATCTATTTATCTAATTTGTTGTTTTTCTGAGTTTTGTTTTGCTAGATCTAATTGATTTCTGAATCGTTGACCAGGTAAAATTGAAATTAGGTTTTCTAATTTGTTCTGATTTGATAACTGGTTATGGATCTAATTAGCCGATTACTTGTGTTTTTGATTTGATTGCATACAATTGATTATGGATCTAATTAGCGGATTAGATGACTTTTTGGTTTAATTGGATAACAAATGATGTTTTGGCGGTAAATAATTATGGATGATAACTTTTTTTTTTTATTTTTTTTTTTATAGTTTTAAGCAATTTTGGTTGATACTACATGTGTGAAACCCTAATTTAAGACTTAACAAGTTGGTTATGATTCTATTTAGTTGAAAAGCTGTGTTGGAATTTGATGTAAAATCTTAATATTTTTTTTATAGATTTTAAGCAAATTTTGGCTAGAATACAGATCATTTATTTGGTTAATCTTATAATTTGCTGTAAACCGGAGAAGGCATGGTAAGAATTATAATATGTGATCATGGAATTTTGATCTGGATTTTAATTAATTGGTTATTGTATTCTTAAATAAAGAAGAATTTGATCCTGGTTATTTTTGTTGTAACTACCGGGATCATATTTTCCATGTCATGGTTATTTTTCTGACTATATTCACAAGTTTTTGAAATTTATGATATATAATAATTCAAGGAGATTTAATGATCTCTATTTGAAAGAAACATGAATGGATGCCTGTGTGTAGGCTCAGCTATCATTATTTTGTGGACAAGATGTAGGAAATGTAACCAGCTATGCACCTTCGGGGGCTCCCCAAGACCATACTAATTCATCTCATCTTAAGCGTGTGGCTCACGATGGTTCTCCACCATGGCGTGAAGATGATAAAGATGGGCATTATATGTTTGCAGTTGGAGATAATTTAACTTCACGCTGTAACTACCCTTTACCACCATCAAATAGATTTTTTATGTCAATTTTGTATTATAGTATCCTAGTTGAAACATATCTTTATTTATTGTTTTTAAAACTTTTCATACAAATAACTTAACACGCCATGTTATCCTTGCACATATTATTGGGTTCTGCTATCTAGAAATCTTAATAGGTTACAAAATCTTTTGGTAATGTAGTATTGTAGTATGAAACAATTTTAAAACATCAAAAGTTGGTTGTTTTGCTCTGTTTGTATACTGTGTTGGTGAAAAAAAAAGTTTGCTTATAGCTTCTTGATGTTTGTACTATCATGCTTGTATGGTACTGATATATCTTTCTTTTTCTTTCTTGCAGATAAGATCCATGGCAAAATGGGTGAAGGTAAGAATTATCTACCAAACAACTGCTTATAAATAATTAACTAATTATATGGATTGGTATATTTCAGAACTTTTAAATAATTTAACAACTTTAAGAGCTCTTAACAACCAATCATTTATTTATTAATTTTATATATTTAATATTATTTGAGTGTGGTTTTGTCATTTGTCATATGTAGTTTTATGATTATATATATGTAAATTAGTTTTTACACATATGTAAAGTCACCATCACATGTATGCAAGCACAAAGTTACATATGATAAATGACAAGAACTCCTCACATAATATTAAAGATATAAAATAGATAAAAAGAAATGATCGGCTACTTGAAGTTTTTGAATTTTTTGGAGTTCTAAAAGATCCAAACCCTTGTTGATAATGGAGGTATATAGTATAATTATGTATACTTGTTTATTTTAGGTACATTTGGTCAAGTATTGGAATGCTGGGATAAAGAACGGAAGGAAATGGTGGCGATTAAAATTGTTCGTGGTGTAAAGAAGTACCGTGAGGCAGCCATGATCGAGATTGATGTGCTTCAACAACTCGGTAAACATGATAAAGGCGGCAATCGGTGAGTAACAATTTTATATGTGAGTAACGTGGTTGTGTCCGTTGTTAAAATGGTTTATTTCTTGCAGTTGTGTACAAATAAGGAACTTATCGTAACAATATCTGTATTGTAAGTTTAGTACAACTGATATGGTGGATTTATTCCCCAGTTTATCAAATGTTTTTGGTTAAGACTATTTGATGGATTCAGGTTTTTGAGAAGCTTGGACCAAGTTTATATGATTTTCTTCGCAAAAACAATTATCGTTCATTTCCTATAGATCTAGTTCGTGAGATTGGAAGACAACTCTTGGAATGTATAGCATGTGTGTAGTAATTACTTGATGCTATTTTTATATTATTTGGGTAGTTTAGTTCTATGTGTGTGATTTGGAAGTTGACCATGTTTGACTCTTGTTGCTGTTGATAATAAATGATTAATCTGTTAAAGTGTTAACAAGTGTTTGTTAAATATGTTGCAGTTATGCATGATCTGCGTTTAATACACACGGATTTGAAGCCCGAGAACATGCTTCTTGTGTCCTCGGAATACATCAAAGTGCCTGATTACAAGGTTTGAACAATTTTTGATGACCCAGTTGAAGTAACTGTATTTTTTTTAACCAGAACCATGAGAACCCATATGTAACCGACCCGTAAAGCTGTTATTCTGGTCGGTTCTGGTTCCTGCAAAGATGGCTACTCGATCTTGGTTTTGGCGGTTCCAAACCAATGATCAAAATTGCCACATTTAGTTTATATGATGGCTAACGGTTTTTGTTTCCAATATGATGTTTTTGGGCTCATCTAGGTCACCAAAAGACAGTTCATACTCCAAAAGAATACCAAAATGCAGTGCAATCAAAGTTATTGATTTCGGTAGCACTACGTATGATCGTCCCGATCAGAATTATATAGTATCAACTCGTCATTATCGTGCGCCCGAAGTTATATTAGGTAATCACTTTATATAAGTACTTTTATGCCATAAAAGTCACATGTTTATTTACTACAATTGTTTCTTTTAGGATTGGGATGGAGCTACCCTTGTGATATATGGAGTGTTGGTTGCATCCTAGTGGAGCTATGCTCTGTAAGTGGACATTTTTAGCCTTGCACCATAAGGGTAAACTTATCATTTGTCAGGATCCTTATTTAACTGGTACATGTGTATAACAGGGTGAAGCTTTATTCCAAACACATGAGAATCTCGAACATCTTGCTATGATGGAAAGAGTTCTAGGCTTTTTACCTCAACACATGTTGAGAAAAGCAGAGTGAGTACAATTGATTGGCTCGTTTTGACTTTTGATTTTGACCCATTTGACAACATATTAATGTTACCGTCTCATCAGTCGACATGCAGATAAGTACATTAGAAAAGGTAGGTTGGACTGGCCCGAGGGTGATACCTCACGAGAAAGTATTAAAGCTGTTCAAAAGCTACCTCGGCTTCAGGTTTTAAATTTTAATTCCTCCGTAATCATCTCCATATACTGCTATCATACACTTCACATTATCCTAACTATTATTTTTATTTTGCAGAACTTAATCATCTCCATATTCTTATTCATTTATTACAAGGTCTTTTGAGATATGATCCTTTGGATAGGTTAACAGCACGAGAAGCTTTAAGACATCTGTTTTTCACTAGAGATCATTTTAAGCGTTATTAGGTGGAACTTTTTGATTAATGTGGTTCGAGTGTATGCTCTTTTGTTGTAACCTTTTTCATCCTGATTGAATACAGAATCAAGTCGTTTATAGCTCATTTTGTTGTATTTATGAATAATATCTTGATCGAGTCACAAATTTGTTGAAATTCTTGAATGTGATCTATATACAAACGTTGCTGACTTGGTTGTCGTCAGTTTGTGCATGTTTGCTTGCTAACAAAGCATAATGCAGAAGTGTCGAACCAAACAAGAGTGATTTCGAGGGTAGAACGTCATTTAATACGATTCATTAGCAGTTAGCATTATGATAACACATTGCCAAGGCGAAATTTTTTTTGGGCCTTAAATTTTTTTTTTTTTGAACGGCCAACTAAGTAACGCCGGGTACCCCGTACGCGGCCCCCAATGGCTAAAGGTAGCCCGAGCCGGCCACTAGTCCGGACGGACGGAGCCCCTAGCGGTCCACCTGTTGAGGAATTCACCGGATAAAACCCGACCCCCACGCCCGCCAAACGGCACGACAGCGAGGAGCCGGTAAAACCGGCTGAGATCAGGACTCGAACCCTGGCAAACCAGGGTCATCCCTCATATCTCCCATATAAGTTGGTGATAGTGAGTTTGATCCCCCTACCTCTCACTTGTAAAGTGAGTGCTCTACCATTGAGTCACAACCAATTTATTTTTGGGGGCCTTAAATAAAGGAGTATTTTGTTGGGAATAAACAATTTAATTTTTATATGGGTTTATTTGGTTATAATTGAGTTGTGTAAAAAACTTTTGTATAAAAAAAGAATAAACATGCCTGAAATTAGAGTAGAACCCGCAACCTTTGAGTTGGGAGTAATACCCCTTTGACACTAGACCAAACTAATGGTTATGTAAATGTGTTTAAACACTAAATTACATATTGTTTTAATAAAAATACATATAATTTAAAAAAAAAAATCGGGCCAACGGGGTGTCGGGCCTGTGGCCGACGACCACCCGGCCACACCTTATGGCCGGCCCTGCGATAACAAGATTACTGCCAGTTTTTTCTCGGTATTATTATAACAACATTTAGATACATATAATTTTAAAAAAAATAAAAAATCGGGCCAACGGGGTGTCGGGCCTGTGGCCGACGACCACCCGGCCACACCTTATGGCCGGCCCTGCGATAACAAGATTACTGCCAGTTTTTTCTCGGTATTGTTATAACAACATTTAGTCATCGTTTATAGTCATGGAATCTTATTTCATCAGTTTTGAAAGAAAATAATGTTGTTAAGACTTGTCATGAGAGGTCATATATAATGTAACTAGTATGTATTCTCCCTTGAGTGAGTATTATCGGCTAGCCTCCCGATTTCGATGAGAAATACAGAAAAAAAGACGTAAAGATGAAGATGACGAGACAAAATGCTAAATAAGGAGTGGTTGCTTAAACGATACACACAACTCTAGGCTGACTTGCTTATGTATATCATGCTTGCTTAAATGATATTATTACCATTATCATAATAAACGGACGATTTAACAAGATGATTTGGTGAAATTTTAACATAAAGTGATTTGCTTGTTTTATGGGCATTTATCTTAGTCACATTTTGTAACACCTCAATCCAGAACGGACTGACGTGTCACTATTACAGATATCTAATCAACGCTACAATCTAAAATACAACAAAAATCAATCCAACCTATGTCACATATTATTAAACCAAAATTAATTAACTTTTAAAAACTTGAACTTCATTATTCTCTCTCATCACTAGTATTCCCGAGTCCCAGATTACCTGAAAACAAAATAAGAAAAACAAAACAAGAAAATACGGTTGAGCCAAAAATTGCCCAGTAACGGAAAGAACAATAGTAAAAGTAAGGACAGACGTAAGAAAATAAATATACGAACTTCAATTCAAAATCGAAACCAACTTTTTTTACCGAAAACATATACTTAATAAAATTCGGAGGTATGATCCGACACTTGGCCAGAACATAATCAAACGCATACGGAAACATATCAGAAACATATTATAACATATACACACATCAAACCACGTGACTACACATAAAAAAAACTCAAAGTCACGTGAAACGGTAGCACCCACAAGCCAAAACAGAACAGACTGGTACACAGCTAGCTAGTCCATGCACCTATGATACGGTGAGTGTCAGTACACCCATTATTCCATCTCAACACAACAAACGCAAACTCAGAGCTAAGATCGATCTATACGCCTCTAGGGGCCAAAGTGCTACGAAAGCACAAGCTAGAGACGCCGTGAACTTTTATCACACACTGTCACGATAAGTGTATGCCGTTGACGCCCATACGACATTTCAGACATGCTCGGGTGACAGAGTACAAAAGCTAAAAGCATATAACTAAATATATTTAAAACGGAACATGTACTAAAGAGTACAAATAAATAATCTATTGCATGCTATATATTATATAAAACAACTTAACTCAAAATATAACTGACACGTAACGAAACTCCGTACTACAAAGTAACGGAGTAGAGTCAATACTATAAGTAACCGAAAAAGGAAATGGTAACGAAGTAACGGAATATAAATTATGCTATGAGTGACAGAAACCAGGAACCTTACCTTAATAGTCGAGGGGCAAGCAAGTAAAATCAAGTTGCTTTAAGTTGTACTAACACCTACATTTTATTTATTTCTCCATTAAACTTTACAAACTTAGATCCGTTGGTTAAATAATTTCCGGCGACAAGAATTTTTAGGATTTGTTGACTAGTATTAGACTCTTAACGTCTTATGGACTTTGTATTAGTATTCCATTAAAATACATAAAACATAACTAATTTCACTTGTAAAATATATATAACAAAACTATAGGGTAGATATAATAACTATTTGTTAATAACATGGGTCATTACTTTAGCTTATTAAAAATGGACGTAAACCTTTAGTAACTTTATATAGATATTTATTAAATAATAATAATCATAATAATATGATTTCGATGAACTGTGAAGTCAACAAAAAGAAAAGAAAAACCCATAAAGTCTCCATAGTCCATTAAATTATAATAGTGATTCCAAATAATAATTCATGTATTCTTAGTCGCCGGAATCGAATCGGAACTCAAGATTATACAAGAACATGAAAGGTGAACAAGAGCATAATTATTACCTCCGGAGCCGAACAAAACTGAACGTATCTAAAAGCGAGGGCGGTGGAAGTAACCGGACGCGTGACGGTGACTGCGTATTTAACCGAATGAGTTACTACTTTGTCACGTAAATATGATATTAAAAGAATGAAACTGACTCGAGTTAGTACCTGTCTCTTACTAAATCGGGGGGGATCGATGCAGCGGCGGTGTATTACCGGAAGTTTGCAGAACGATGGTGGTGCACGGTACTCGACGGTGGTGACGATCGTCGGGATTTGAACTGAACGTTGTAAAACTAATATGACGAAACAACTCAGATTGCTAGGAGGTCAGAAGCTGTTTACCATAGAGTCGTGGTGGTTGTCGGCACTAGAGTTGCGGCGACCAACTTGTAGCAGGACCGAGTCGTCACACGCGGAGCGGTAGGATGAAGTGAGATTACGCAGCAAGGTTTTATGAAGTTTATTTGCAGATTTAGGGGTTTATAATAGCGATCGCGATCGATGAACGAAGGCTTCGGATCTCCATCTGATCCGTTAAGTTTGTTATAACAGTAGATGACGGCTAAGGATTTGAATAAAAGAAACGTGTTGATCCTATAATACTATTTGCTTTGCATACTTTATTTTATCAATTTTAGAATATGTTTATTTATATGACTTAATAACTAACAATATGATGATGATGTTAACATTTCAAATACAATCTCTATTAAACTTAGAGATTATCATTGTTATCTTATAATTATTATTATCTTATAAACGAGCTAACGATATAATTGTTGAATTAATCTAAAGATTTTAAATATTTATCTTATACACAATTTGGGTTATTATACATTTGTAGATAGTACTTCTTTTTTATATGATACGGTAAAATTGAATAATTATTTAAAATGAATGTATTGGTCGGTTAAGTATTAATATAATAATTCATTGTTCAATTAGTCTGCATACTCTTATTTTACTTTCTTAACCAAATTAATATAATTTTTCGGTTTGACAAAACACCCTTTAGGCTTTTCGAAAAGAAGAAAAGAGGCGTGCACATCTCCGTGACATCTTGTTTTACTTTTATGCAATAAACTAATAAATAAAAACTTTAGAATGAGTACGTATCTATTGATTTTAACCAAAGGTCATTTGTATATAATAAAGATTTAGTCTACTAAATTTCTCTCAAAATCTATAATTGTTTATAATATGTACGGAAAAGATAACATATATTTAAAGAGTAATGCTTTTTAGGAAAAAGGTTTTTTTTAATCCATATCCATATACTACATATATAAAACCCACCATTGGGAATGAAGTAGAACAAATTATTTTACTCACAACATGTCATGAGAAAAGTCATGAAACTACTGTTGGATCAATTGGTCTTTGTGTTAGGTTTGGGTAACATGCAAGGTGGGTTTTTATGCTGACACAGATACTAAAAAAAACTTTTTTTGTTTGCAGTCATAATTTTATAGATAAATGAGCATACTTGGAAAATTTTCACGATATAGCATGAATAGTATTTGATCTTAAGTAAACATAATTTTTGTGTTCTTGTATTTTTGTTCGTTTAAATATATACACCAATAAAATATTTTATGTATAATATACGTATACAAGCTTTTTCAAATGTTTATGGATGTAAATGAACAAACAATATGTTTGTTTGTGTTCCCAATTAATTCAACTAAACGATCCTAACAACTTCTTCACGTAATCACGTTTGCTTGTTTGATTCATTTACGTGCACTTCAAGGCTTCATGTATGAGATGAATACGCCCAAGATATTCTTCCTATTTTAAGAAAGTCATGGACAAGTTGATACATAAAAAGTCAAAATGCTACAAAAATAATCATAATTTAAAACACAATATATCAAGCAAATGGCTATGAAAAGCATTTTTCAAATCCCTCATTTTGCACCCAATATTATTATAGACATTATTATAAGAATAAGAATAATAATACTAATAGATCATGTCGTATAATATTCATAAATTTAGTTTAATACTTTTCAAAAACTAAAAATTGATGCTCAAACTATATTTTAATGTATGTTTTCTCCATCTATGCCATTATAAACTTTCTTATATTAAAAATAAAAAAATGTATGCTTCTTCCTCTCCGACCTCTTCACGAAATAATAATAATAATTTATATCATGTTAGGGTGGTGAGGGCACAAAGCCAAATTAACAGATTATCCTAACCATTTACATTATGACTACTTAAAATTACTTTATACTACCCTACGCTATCCTAAAGGGTAACATCACTTTTTTCATCACCCCCAAAGAATTTATCAAATTGGAAATGATGACTATATTTGTTTGATGTCAATAGAAAATTGAAACCGGAAATGAAAAGGGTGGTCCCACATGCCACAAGTCCACAACCCACCCACCCCCCCCCCCCCCCATCCTTAAAATATTTCAATTTCAGTTTAATACCTTTCAAAACTAAACTTTGATGTTGCAATTTATATATTTTTAATATGTTTACTCAATCTAATCAACCCAATATTATATAAAAACATGATGTCATTATAATTTATAAATTGTATTATTACATAAAAATAATAAAAAAAACATTTTGTGTTCAACCTCTTGACGCCACGTCTATATACACACACACGCACGCATGCATTCCACCATCTTCAAAACCCTAACAGAATAATAATATTCCGGTCACCGGAGTCCGGCAACTCTTCTCCGGAGACAATTATCAATCATCCCGATTCACATCGATTTGGATTTGATCAACACCGAAATGTCACTGGAATCGTCGTCAGACCACGACTCGGACGATAATTCCGATCCCGAGTTCGTTGAGATCGATCCATCCGGTCGTTACGGACGGGTTAGAATCTCACACACTTCAAATTATATGTTCATACGATTTTATATATATTTTGATTTAATTAGCTTAATTTGTTGTTATTTGGATGAATGTATTTGTATGATTTGCAGTATAAAGAAGTGTTGGGGAAGGGGGTTTGCAAAACAGTGTATCCTTTTATATGTTGACGTTTATTATTATTGATATGATTTCTATACAATTCAACATGATATGTTATTGCAAATTAAGCTGAATTTCATAATTTCAAACCAGTGCATCTAAATTTATAGTTTATCTCATTAATTTTAGGTTAATTGAGGAAAATTAATAGTTAGGTAAAACAAAATTTGAATCATTCACACTTGGTTATTGTTAGTTACTAGTTAACATTATCATTGATATGATTTCTACACATTTTTACAAGGAATATTGCAAACTGAGGGGGTGTTTGGATGAGCTTTTTAAATTGCTTATATGCTTATTTGCTTTTTGAAAAAAAACAACTTTTCAAAAGTTCCATTTTGAAGCTTTTAGATTTGCTTTTCCAAACACTTTTTGCTTTTCAACAAATAAATAGCAAATAAGCAAGTTTTAAAAGCTCACCCAAACACCCCCTGAGTTGAATTTCATTGGGTGCAGTACCGTCCCCGAGAATCGTTAAAAAATTTTGGGCCGAAAGGCGAAAAAATATTTGGTTTTAGTAAAATCTTTTTTATTGGGCTTAAAGTCTTAGAACAATTAAACTTTTAAATGAGCTTACTGGTTATGATATGGGTTGTGCAATTTTTATTTATTTATTATTATTTTTATTAAAAATGAGCTTAATGAATTGGGTAATTGGGTTTAAACATTAAGAAAATGTGTGTTTTTTTTCAAATATATATATATATATATATATATATATATATATATATATATGTATATGTATATATATATATATATATAAGTTTTTAAAAAGATATTCGGGCCTATTGGGGTGATCGGTCTCCCCCCCCCCCTCTCTGCAAAGTGGCCTTGTCATAGACCAGTGCATTCACGTTCATAGTTAATTAAATCAAATTTTGAACCATTCACACTTGGTTATTGCTGCCAAGTACCTATTTTTAGGTAAAGTACCATAAATAGGACATTATAGTTCGCGACATAACAGCAATTTTGGCCAAATCGTAGAAATGTGAAAAATGAAGCTAGCAAATGCAAATTGAATTGTTTCTTTTATTGGTTGTAACAGAATAGGAGAACTGTAAAATAGATTGATAGTGTTATCAAATCCTTAATTACATGTCACGTATTTTAGATACAGAGCGTTTGATGAACTGGAAGGAATTGAAGTGGCTTGGAATCAAATAAAGTTTTCTAATTTCTTGAGGAACCCCGAGGAATTGGATCGTTTATACTCTGAAGTTCATTTGCTCAAAACACTCAAGCACAAGAATATTATCAAGTTCTACAATTCTTGGGTCGATACAACGAACGAGCATATCAACTTTATCACCGAGGTTTTCACATCTGGCACATTACGACAGTATGTTTCATTTACTTCCAACCGTCTGTTTTGTTACAAAGGGGGTGTTTGGATGTGCGTTTTGCGTGTGATTTTGAATAACCAGTTGTAATAATAACCAAAAAGGAAGTTCTTGTGAAAAACGAGACGAGTCTTGAGATGGAAGTAAATTTCTATTATGAAATTAGGTTTCTTTTACTTTGCTTTTTGAGAATCAGTTTTGTTGCAGCTAGTATGAAATTGACCTTTAAATGATCAGATACCACAAAATCCGAACACCTCTAAAGTCATTAAGGAATTTATAATTGTATATTTAAAGACCATGTTAGAGATATGGTAGGTACCGGAAGAAGCATAAACATGTAGATTTGCGGGCATTGAAGAAATGGTCTAAACAAATTTTGGAGGGATTAGTGTATCTTCATAGTCATGACCCTCCAGTTATTCATCGTGACCTCAAATGTGACAATATTTTTGTTAACGGGAACCAAGGTGAGGTAAAGATTGGTGATCTTGGATTAGCTGCCATTCTTCGCCAAGCTCATTCTGCTCATAGTGTGATTGGTGAGTTTATGCTTTTAAAAATGTCTGCGCTATCCAACCTGCGACCTCATCCATGGTTGTTTTGTATATCTAGGAACCCCAGAGTTCATGGCACCTGAGCTTCATGAAGAAGATTATAATGAACTTGTAGATATATATGCCTTTGGGATGTGCCTACTTGAATTGGTTACATTTGAGTATCCATATGTCGAATGTGCAAATGCTGGTCAAATATATAAGAAAGTGACATCAGTAAGTGATTTATGCTAGCTGTTCTTTCCTTTTATTCTGTTTCTCATATATTATATTCAACAATTAGCGAGATATATGTCTATATGCCTTATATGCCTAAAAGCAATTTACAAATTACAAGCTTGTGAAGTATTGGATAACTAATTTCTTGGATTATTTAATAAAATTTGCTTCTATCCTGTTAGGGTGTGAAACCAGCTTCGTTAGAAAAAGTAAATGATCCTGAAGTCAAATCATTAATTGAAAAATGTATTTGCAACGTTTCGGATAGATTAAGCGCTAAGGATCTATTGATGGATCCGTTTCTGCACGGAATATCTAGGTAATTAATATCTTCAAGCCACCTCCAAGATTTTTTTTTTATTTGATATTTCTTTAATGTATTTTCTAGATGATGAAATTGAGAATCTTGACATTGCTCGGGATTTCACGGTCAAGGGTCAAATGGGAGACCCGAATACAGTTTTCTTGAAATTACATATGGAAGATACAACAGGTCATCTGCCTATATCTTTTAGTAACGGGTTGATCCGGCCTGTTTGACCACATCCTTCTTATTTTACCGATTCTACAATTATAAAAGTTTAGATTTTGTTTTGTGGGCCAGGCCATGCTCGGACGATTCATTTCCCATTTGATATCAAACTCGATACTCCAACCGCAGTTGCTAAAGAAATGGTCCAAGAACTGGATTTAACAGATCAAGATGTAACTGCAATTTCTGAAATGATTGAATCAGAAATTCAATCATGTTTTCCTGATTGGTCAGCAACAGATCACAAAGTCAACTCTCATGGATCTTTATCCCTTGAACAATTTCCTTCAGGTCGAAAATATTGGAATGCTGCACCCAAAAACGATGGCTTGACACTCGAGACCACACGCGAAGACCAGGGCTCGAGCCATGGTGTCCCGAGTGAAGAAATGGAAGAAATCTTGAGACATGATGATAATGATGATGTGGATATTATCATGGAGAAACTTGAAAATATTATGACGGAGCAGAAGAAAGAGTTGGATGAACTTAAGAAACAACATGGATTAAGAGTACATGATATTTTGATGGAGCTTCCTCCCGAAACTCGAAAAGAAGTTCTTAACGCATACAAAGTTGAGATCTTGAAAGCGTGCATCTTGGATATGTATTGTACAGATGTTGACTCTTCTTTTGACTCGTAAGTTTTTCGTTTTTTTCAATCTTGAGATTGACGGGTTGGGTCATGGCTCAGAACGGGTTTGGGTTAAAATGGTTTATCTTTGGCACGTGTCAACGCTGCCTGAAGGGGGGGGGGGGGGGGGTAAGCCTTAGCTCGACTATGCTCGGATTCGGCTCGTTTTTTTAACTATTTATTAATTTATATAATTTTTATTTTATTTTATGTTTATATATAGCTTAATAGTATACTATATTATTTAGTTATATTATCATAATTTTTTATAGTCCATACATCAAATAAAAGTTATATTAATAATAAGCTCGTTTAGGTTCGCGAGCCAGCTTGAGCTCAATAAGTGAAGCTCTTGATGGGACTCATTTATTAAAAAAGCTTATTTTCAGACTTGAGCTAGGGCTCATTTAAGCTCAGCACAATCGAGCTTTTAGTGAGCCGATCTCAAGTAGCTCACGAGCGGCTTGGCTCATTTACACCCCTACGAATTTCTCTTTAGCAAAGGTCTCATGTTCGAATCCAACTTCTACTTGTTTTTTAATTCCTTCCTTGATCCTATGAAGGCCACTTGCGTGGTGCTTTTATGCATTTTAAAGAACATTATTAATACTTTACTTGTAATCACACGAGTACACGACTACATTTATAGTAATAATCCAAATATTTTGTACTAGTATGTTCCCCGTTTTAGCTATCCATTTTATCGGTGCCATTTGATCCATTTAAGTTCCCATTTTGGCTATCCATTTTATCGGTGCCATTTGATCCATTTAAGTTCCCCATTTTGGCTATCCATTTTATCGGTGCCATTTGATCCATTTAAGTTGTGAGTTGCATACCCAAATTGACCCATTCATGATAAATGCTAAATGATTTCAAATTGTTCCCAGAAAAGCCGAAGACATGCACACTGTTATGAAGGATGAAGATAAACAACCTGAAGCAGAAAACCATGACGACCTTGGAAAAATATTCAAGCACAAGTTCAAAACCGGGATCAATTATACAACGCCAAACATGGGCATTGCTGTAATTTTGGGAAATGATGGTGTGGGTTCATGACATTCAAAGGCGTTTCAAATAGAAACCATTGCATATTTCGTGTAGTTTTGGAGAGAGTTGGAGTGAATGCATGTATATAAGAGTAGATTATGATTATTTGTTAACAATTACAGGTTTGATTTTATGTTTTGGATAGCTGAGTTTAGTTATGAAATTTGAAGGACTCTGTAGATATTAGGCAACTCGAGCTATTCTATCAGTTTGTGGTGGTTGCCAAAATTTATTTTCATTTGATTGTTTGGTTTTGCGTTGCTAAGATATTAATATTGATTTTTGCGAATATAGGATGTTGATTAGTTTTGAAGTTATTAATCCAAAGCATACAGTATACCAATTCGTTACTGACAAGTCGAGGCATATTAAGTAAATCAAGCAATCGAAGCAAACCAGTGGCTCGTAAACATCTTTTGCTTAGAAACCTATGGGTTGACAACTTGTCGCTCATCTACTACTCTTCATGGATATTCAATGCTAATTGGGTTGTTTGTCCTTAATCCTTATGATCGTTGTTTGATCGAGAGTATCTTGCTCTAGCTCATGTTGATGTTGATATTCAGATCATGTCTCAGATCATGTTGATGTTGATATTTAGTGTGACAATACTAGAGCTACTTTATCAATGCACAATGCATATTGACATTGATCTACACTTCATTAGAGACATGGTCTTGACTCATAATCTCAAGCTTGGTTATGTATCTACAACCAATCAACTTGCATATATTCTGACAAAGGGGTTGAATTCTACGAAATCTGCCTATATTTAGTCCAAGCTACACACCGATCTTGCCTCTGAGCTTGCGGGGACAAGGCCGGCCCAAGCTTTACGGAGGCCTAAAGCGGATGATAAATTTAGGGCCTTTCAAGAAAATAATAATAATATATAATAAGTTGTCCGTTTTTTTCAATGTAAACAATACCTTTTAATGTTGATATATGTTTGCAAAAAAGTTGTTTTGCATTGCATCATGAAGAAAAATAGGTAGATTAAAGGATGGCTAACATTAGTGTGCTTAGTTTATTTAGTTACTCCAAGGCATGCAAAATTTTAATCAAGATAACATGATATATGCTTAGAAACAAACATATTAAAGTAAAAAAAAAACATTTCCTGATAAGCAAATATCACTATACTAATTGATACCTTTCGTTATTCAATTAGTTCATTTAATTATTAAGCACAGATTCATGGGCCTGCTACGATTCTAATTGGTATTAACGCTTTGATTTGCAAAAAGAACAACACTATTTTTTTTTCCATTTTCTAAGGTGTTTCCTTTAATTTTGCAAGTTCCCAACAGTTTAATTGGATATATATCATAAAAAATTAGTAAAATGTGGCCCTAATTTTTTGGGTGGCCCTAAGCCCAAGCTTCACCCCATTACACTATAGGGCCGGCACTGTGCGGGGAACCATTAAGATGTCGAAGCTAACCATCAGTGAATTATGTCACGTGTGCTATAACTACAAGTTAGTTAAGTAGGTTAGTTTTTCGAACTAGTTTTGTAAGTTTGTCAGTAGCGGTTATGATCTTAGCCTATGAATATGACCTCTTAATATTTTTGTGTGACGTGAACAAAACAAAGAAACAATATCCTCTCATTCTTGTGTTAACCTATTTAACCTATTTGTTTATATGTTTTGACTGGTGAGTAACACATTGATACTTACTACATTTTACAACAATTTATCTAAAGCATATAATTCAACAACGTATTACTCACAAGTCAAAACATATCAACAAATCAAGCAATCAAAGCAAAACAATTAAGGCACATATATAAATATCTTTTTCTCGGAAACCCTAATAATTTTTCAATACTCGTGGCTTCGATCCATTTCTTGTTAACAATCGTTGATGTATATATTAGATTTAGGACCATATAAGCAAACAAACATTTACCAAATGATTAAAACTTGTTGTCACATTGGCTCGCTTATGGGCTAATTAATTAGTTTAGAACATGGCACATAATCAGCAAACTTAATTACTTATAGAAGTAACCTAGTAACTCTAACCATTTATTTTCATATGTAACGGTTCACTAATCACAAGTAGCTAGCTTGAAAAGTGACAACCTCAAACTGAAAATATAATGAATACACAAGATCAAATATATTTATTTCGATTAAACAAAGTTATTACATCATATAATTACCAAAAAAACACCTCACACAAGCAAATTGCAACACAAACTCCCTAACTAAAACACGTGATAAAAAAGTGTTAATTCCTCTATATATAGTACGTAATAAAAACAATAACAACAATAATATTAGAAAGGTGGGTAATAATCGGACCAGCAACGCTTGATTCCCCATCTCGGATACATGATAAAGTATACCCGTTTTCATATTATCACGCGTACATGCGATCTCCAAGCCTTGTCACTGCGATCATAGCATCGACCGATCATCCCATGAATGTAAAGTTTCATAACATTGAATAACCACATCTTATGATCTTCAAACAAAGGCATTTGGAATGTGTAGCTGGCTTATGTTATATATGCGTGTGTGCATATATATAGCAGTAGTCTATAGAGAGAGAATGTTAATATATATATATATATAACATATATGTGTAAATGTGTATATTATATATATGATATGTATGCATATGTACATATATATTTATATTCCCGCATGCAAGTGCAACAGTGAGCTTTCTGTGCACGTTCTTAAGAGTGACAGTGAAAGTGAAAAGAGGAGAAAGAAAAGAAAACACACGCTGAGGTGAAAGCATGGTACCCTAAAGCTGTGACTCTTTTCTTTTTAAGAACAAACAATATGAAGGGTATCTTTGTGGATATGTGTGTGTCTGTGTTTTTTAAGCTTGTAAGTTAGTTATGTTTTTTTAATAATTATAACCAAAGTACCGAAATATAATTAGTGTCTGTATTAAACACACTGACGAATTTAGAAATTTTCGTTTGATGAATTTAGAAAGTCAGTATATATTGAAAATATGTGGCATTGGAACAATGGCAAATAATTTGAAAAAAATAAAGTTCTTTTTGACCAAAGTTACAACTTGTTTAAAGTAGTACTTCATGTATTTTTAGGCTTTTAACTTTGTAAAAAGGGTGTTAATATTGTTCATGTTAGTATAGACAAAGATTGGGCAGATCTCTCAAGGGTTAATCATCTTTTGGCATATAAGTCAACTAATTACTTTTACACATGTTCTTTCCCGTATACCTTTTTTTTGCATTATTAAAAAAGTAAAGTTAAGTTGCTATTATGTTCAATCTAAAATAATGAATAAATTACAAATTTTGTACTTTATATTTATACCAAATTTTAACTTGTAAGTACTTTATGTTTTCAAATGTACTTACACGTTTATGTATTGAAAAACACGGATAAAAGAAGAAGACTCCTTAATTATAAGGATCTATTTATGTTCCCTTTTACCATCAATAATGCAGAAACTGATCTATCATACAGAAAATAAAACAAGTACTTCATTATCAATGACATGATTTATTTGTTGTCTCTATCTTTACGTGTAAACCATTCTACATAATATGCCTCGACCTTTGTCACAATCAACATATTTGACAACTATTTCACCAAATAGCTTGAAAAGATGAAACATCAAAATCTGATTCAAAATTAATTGTAAATTAACATCACAAGTCAGTCTATGCTTCAGTACGTGTAAACTATAGGTGGGTATGGTATATCATTTTGTATTTTACCTTAATATGCATAGGATATTCTGATGCTAAGGTACATTCCCTTTATTCTAAAAGCAGAGGATTTGCAAGTCTCAAATATTAATGATTTATGATTATCAAGATTTAATTAGGATTAGGATTTAGGAGTCTTTAAAAAAAAGAGAAAAACGATAAGCAGTTTCATTCCTTGTATAATAGAAACTAGTTTATATAAATTTATATTACGAAATTGTATACATAAACAAAATAAACAGAATAAACTCTAAGAAGTGATGTGCTGATAAACATCATAGTTCTATTTAGCAAACGTTTTATGTTTGAATCTTGTAATATTGTTTTTCCATTATAACCCGTCAAAAATAAATTATTTAACACAAACTATATTACATGATCTTGTTGATTAACATGACGTTAGCATGCATTTTCTTTTTAATTTTAGTATCATGATCTCATGTATTAAAGAAAAACATAATACTTATGTTAAGATATCAAAAGGCAAAAAGGGTACACTATCTTTGACTTTTTCTTAGTCATTTTAAGAGTCTGGCCCAATCAAAAGTTTCCACGTAGCATGAAAGGCACTACACATATAAGCAAACAGCACGCCTTGGGACCTAAAACTTTTAGGAAACGTGGGCCAAAAATAACGAGGGCCCATAAAGAAAAATCAAGTGGACCTTTTCTACACTGACCCGTCATTCCGTCAACATAACCAACAAACCAAGGATATAATAATATATATAACCTTTTCATATCCAAAGTTTACTCAAAAGTTTCTCTAACAACATTTCTTAACAGTTAAAATCATAACTTCTAATCTCTTCTGACCACTAATCACTCTCTTAGCGATGAAATGATTGACTAAATGATCGGTTGATAGTAGTTATTAACCAATAATCACTTTGTAATGGTCATAACTGAAAGATGGATTGGTAATCGTTTCTACATTAAACGACCAATTCATAATGATTACAATAAGTTATGCCGTTAAGTATAAATGCGTCATGTATGTTTAGCACGAGGCATGTAAAAGTGAACGAGTTAGGTGTTGAACTAGTTTTCTCTATAAGAAAACATGTTAATTAGATGTCTAAATTAGGTAATCATATAAGGTGACATCTTTTCCATTTTACGGGTCTCACGTTCTTCTAGAATACAAGGACGGATTAGCCTACGCCCACGAGGGTTGAAGTGTTTGTTTGATTTTTACTTTGTATATTGATGTGTGTAACTATTCATGCAAAGTTGCAAACTATACACACGTTGTAAGTTGTAACCAACAAATATGTAACAAAGTCCCACTATTTTGACTTTTTAAGATAACTGAGTATCACAAGTTTTATTTCAATTATTATTAAATATTAATATTCTGATCATTCTAAACAGTTTTGGAAAGTGGGTCTTAAGTAATATTGACATGTTTTCTGGCATCTAATGCAGTTGAGTCCAACAAAACAAAAGGCAATGGTGATTAGATGCTAGCTAGGTAGTGTCATTTATCAAAGGCAAATGAACTAAATATCCAAAGTAAGTGAAAATTTAATGATTAGTTCAATTTTAATGATATGTACAAGAACCTGTGTTTAAGACATTCGTGGTTTTAAAATGATGAATAAGTCTCAAAGTTTGAATTTTGTCTAAAAGAAGAATTGATATTGACAAAAGACATGATACGTTATCCATATAAGAAGAATGCTATGAATAATCAAAATGATATATTCTGAAACCGAGAACATGAAGAAAATCTTGACTAAGCCCGGACATGCTTTGCCTCGTTAGGTTTCTTGTCAGTCCCATTCCGATGTGTTAGTATTATTGTTAATTAGATCTAGGCCAAATGTACGTAATTAAGTTGGTTAGGGGTGCTAATATGTCGTCGCTATTCATGTTAGATCTAGGTGAAATGCTATTGGGTTGGTTGGCTTAGTATGGTTGTAAAAATCTCGACTATGCATTGATTAATCGTTAGTCCTCAACCTACCACCCGACTAATGATTACTACAACAGTAGCTAGTATTAGGCTATGTGTTATATATGCCATTCATCATTCTCAATTCGCTTACACCTCATGACATCACAACCTTCTCCATTTTTCATCTCACCCTCTCAATCTATGTTATACATATCATACACCATTCACTTTTTTAATACATTAATATATATTAATATTAATAATTAAACTAATACTAATAGTTAAAGTGATCAAAAGTGAATGGCAAAAGGGTTCAAACCACATGGATGATTTTGGTAGTTTTTACGTTAACTTAACAAAAGTAATTAACGGAGTTAGTGAATTGAATTGAAATAACAAGAAAATGAAACCACGATGACGGAAATGGTAAACGAAAACTTTTTAGACAGAGATGACAAAAGTGACTAAAGCACAAGGATGATTTTGATGGTTTACTCTGAAAACAATACAAAATTACAATCTCAAATATATATGAACAGAAGTATAAATTTGTTAACTTATGGTTTAACAGTTAACTTTTAAGCAACCCAAACCATGGCTACCGAGCTAAAAACAGTAGCACAAGCAACCGCAACAACACTTCTTTCTTTAAGCATAACCTTCAACAAATGCATCGCCACATCTCCGGTGATCTTCCCCCCTTCCATCACCAGCACACGGCGGCGCTTCCCTGCGATGGCCAGCATCACCAACACCATGATATATGTGACAATGGTGGTTAGCACCATAACCACCACCAAACCTAAAATTAACACTATCCCAAGAACCCGAATGACAGACCACATGTGGTGGTTGTCATAAGACATGAACCATGAAAGAAGCATCAAGAGCAAGCATGATGCATTGGTTATTGATATGATCATATTGTTCAAATGGGAGAATATTATTGGTTTTGATCCTTTGGACGATGAATGATGTGGGAATTGGAATGCATGTGCTAGAGGGTTATTTGCACATGGACTGGTTGGCAATAACACAATCAACTTCATTTGTTTAATGAATTTCTCTTAATTAAAGTATAAAGTATCTTTATGAATGTATAGAAAATATATATATATATATATATATATATATATATATATATATATATATATATATTAGAATCTTTTTATGGAATGATCATATTTTTATTTTTTATGTGAAAACGTTTCATGCGTGTTAAGTTTCTTGTGTAGAGTCGGGATAGGCTCGGGTCAGATAATAAATGGAGTCGGGATAGGCCGTCGAATAACCATATATATTTATAGATTTCAATACATATTAATTACATGAAATTTACATATTAGAGTTGGTGATGATTCTGTGATGAACGCGGTTAGGAGACATATTGATAGGTTACTTTACCGGATGGGATATATGACTATTGAGAACTATAAAGATTTTTGGACAAGGACACAAGGTTTACTACCAAGTTTGAACAATAAAAGTGTACATGGGATCCGTTTAAGTATTGTTAATTACATGAATCGATTAAACTACGAGTGCTTACAAATAAAAGTGGCTAATGACACGATGAAGCTCTCTAAAGTTGCATGGGGACCTAGAACGAGTAGTACAGAAAGATAAGAACTGAGACGGCCAGATGAGTTACTATAAAATTATAAATCCGTGAGGGATTGAGGTCGAGAGAAAATGAGACAGTGGAAATCAAGTTATGCTTTTGAAAAAATTAAATTTAGTGTCTTCAAGCTAGCTACTTTAGGTAATCGAGATTTATTTGTAAATCAAATAAATAAATCATAATAAACATTTGCCACAAGTTAGCATGTGTGAAATAAACGCTACGTTCAATACTTTTTATGATTTTGATGCTAAGGAACTTCTAAGGTTATAAAAGGTGAAGCGTCTAAACTACGGCCGTTCTAAGGGGCACCACTTTGACGGGTTCAAGAGGTTGGCCCCTCGTGGAGTCCATGTGAGCAAACGCCCTTGGTTGAGGCCACGTTGATCGGCAAGAATTGAAAATGATCTTCAAAAGTGGTTGGGGGTAGGGCATGAATGACTAAACGTTGCACGGGAAATGATCTTTAAAAGTGACTGGAAATAAATAGCGAATTGCTATTGATCGATATAGCTAGTTCTACAGGTTTGTTAGAAACCAAGTCACTGAAGGTCAATAACAAGTTAGTTCAACTGTAAAAGCTTTATCTATCGGTAACAAATAACAAGTTGTCTCGGTATGTTATTAGTTTATCAAAAAACAGGTTAATAATAATTATTTTAACAAGCAACATAAAATTATATATAATCCATAACCTGTGGTCTAGTGATAGGAAAACTCGGGTATTCCTATGGAGAAGTTCGATTTCATCTGTGTGACTTTTGGTGGATTATACCAATAAAGGATTTGAGCTAAATCTTATAAAATTTTTAGTTCAAATCATACGTCCACCCGTGTTTTCGTCTCATTTTAAATCAAAAAAATTTAGTCATTCTAAATAAACATAAAATTATATATTATGTGCCTTTGAAATTTGAATCACCCCTATTCATTCTACCATTCTACCGTAACCCACTGAAGATGCTGCAGTTTCCGACGGCGACGAGGATCATTCCGACGTCGCACCTCCTTACGCCGCAGTGGCCTAAACCACACAGTGAAGAACTACTCCTTGCTATTGAAGAATCTGAACTCGAAGAAAAGGTCCATCCGTACATCTTAACCGTCTAATTTCTTAAATTCAATCAGTCATGTATATGTCGTGTTATAAGTTGCCGATTTCCTGAATTTTAGATATGAATTCGATCTTCCTTTAGTTCAATTGCTGTATCATCATGATTCGGTTTCATGTGCGAAAACCTAATTGTGTTTTGAACTGTTATTGAAAGCGAAATTGAAGTCCAGATTGACCATATCTAGGTTTAATAACAGGTTTCTAGTGAATTACTAGTATAATGAGTGTGTTTATCTGATAAATTTTGTTATTTTATGACTTAGGGTTTAGGCAAGTGTTGATTCAATTTAATGTGCAATAACCTAATTGAGTAATCAGTATGTTGAAATTGGTATTGGATTAATATGTATGTATATAACATACTTGTATTTTTAGTTAGGTTTCAGAATTTAGGGCTGCTCAAAAAACTCGCGGCTCGTAGCTCGTTTGATAAAATCTTGAATAAAGCTAGCTAAAAAAACTTGATTTGAAACGATCTAAACTGAGCCGCCTCATTTGTAACAGGACCGAGCTCGAGCCAAGTTTGGCTCGTGGCTCGGTCTTAGGCTCGTTTGACTCCTAGCTTGAGCTAGAGCTGAGCCAAGCTGCCTTGTTTAATTTTGAGCCCAAGCTCAAACCCATGGTGGCTCGACTTGTTTACCTCCCCGTTTCAGATAATCATGTAGTAGGTTTTTGAATCCTGGTTGCTGATAATAGAGTTAAATCATAATGTGTTTCAAGAGTAAATTTGAATCATCTGTTAAATAAGTCAAATAACTCATAATTGTTCGCAGTGCGCAGTTAATCAAAATGATAACTTGAGGATGCCTCAAATCGGCCTTGTGTTTAGATCAGTCACACGTATAATATTACTAATAATATGTGTGATGAATTTATTATTGCAGTACAATGACATCAGGAAGATAAACAACAACCATATTGTGATTGGGAAAACAACAGTTGAGAATGACAAAGAAGACTTTGATGATGAAGCGGATGACGATGATGCTGATAATGCAGAAGAGTCTGAAGGAGATGAATTTGAACAGGAAACCGGTTAATCTTTGTTCTGTACTAGGTAAAAGTTTTGTCTAATACTAAAAGATCATGGTTCAATTACATAACATTCGTTATCTTTTCCTCGTTAATATTGTCGCAATTATCTAAATCTACCATCCAATCTTTACAAGTTGTCAAACATGTATACTTCTTAACACAATTATGTTACAATACCCCTTTTAACCACTATTTTATAAGAGAACCAATCAAGATATATTTATTCATAGTCGATACATAACCTTCAAAGAAGATGTTACACTAACGCTTTTAACCAATCACACACAATTCCTTTTTGTAGCTCTATAACAAGATCAAAAGTTAATATTAATAACACACTCAAAACATATTATAGAATCTTCATGCCCATCGACACGAGTTTTATTTAATATCTTGATGTCAATCGAGGAACTGTTAGTATTACTGTACTCGTGATTGTCATCCATCAATCAGTAAAAAACGCTTCTAAAAGATTTTCTGATAGAAAAGTATCCGAATCTCTTGTATCAGAAACTTGTACCTTCTGCAATTCTTGCCATTTATTTGCATTCCATTCGTCATGCTTAAAGATTTCTGCAGAAAGGTTTTTCAAGTTCGAATAGTTGGTACAGCTTGAACTCTCTCTCGATTCCTCTTTTATATCCATCATTGTACATGAAGCCAAAGTATCAGAAAAATCAAAACTTGGTGATGATTTTTCACTACTCATTTGACCATATCGAGCAAAAAGATTGCAATCAAACCACATTGGATCGATACCCATCTCAAGTTCGTCTGAAAACATGTTATTTTTCATGAAATTATCTTCTAATGTCAACTCGTCATTGTTGTTCGTATGAATAGCTTCCTGTAGTTCAACTGTCATTGCACTCGGGATAATGCTTTTGTGACGTTCTTTAGGGATGGGAATTGGTTCATGGGTGTTTGGATCAAACCCTTGATTAATCAACTTTTTCTTCAAGCACGAGTGCCAAAAATTTTTGATCTCTCATTGTCTGTTCTTCCAGGCAAGTTTTTAGCAATCTGAGCCCACCTGTGGTTTCAGATTCAAGAATTTAAGATAGTATAAAAACACAAAATTTGTTTTCAAATCAAAACCAATTTTATGTTGGATGGTTACATAAACGCTTTATGTGTCATAACTAAAACAACAATTAAAAATGTTTATGTGGTTCTCACATTTCTTTCTTAAAAATTGATAATGTATTGAACACCTTACTACACAAGTGTTGGTAGAGAAATGGAGCCGGTAAATGGTTATATAGCCGTTTTATGTATCATACTTAAAAGCAAACAAGTGCAAATTTTTATGCGTTTATCATAGCTTTTTACTTAAAATTGATTATGCATTGAACGTTCTTCTAAATACCTGTTTCCAACAGTTGAGAATGACAAAGAAGACTTTGATGATGAAGCGGATGACGATGATGCTGATAATGCAGAAGAGTCTGAAGGAGATGAATTTGAACAGGAAACCAGTTAATCTTTGTTCTGTACTAGGTAAAAGTTTTGTCTAATACTAAAAGATCATGGTTCAATTACATAACATTCGTTATCTTTTCCTCGTTAATATTGTCGCAATTATCTAAATCTACCATCCAATCTTTACAAGTTGTCAAACATGTATACTTCTTAACACAATTATGTTACAATACCCCTTTTAACCACTATTTTATAAGAGAACCAATCAAGATATATTTATTCATAGTCGATACATAACCTTCAAAGAAGATGTTACACTAACGCTTTTAACCAATCACACACAGTTCCTTTTTGTAGCTCTATAACAAGATCAAAAGTTAATATTAATAACACACTCAAAACATATTATAGAATCTTCATGCCCATCGACACGAGTTTTATTTAATATCTTGATGTCAATCAAGGAACTGTTAGTATTACTGTACTCGTGATTGTCATCCATCAATCAGTAAAAAACGCTTCTAAAAGATTTTCTGATAGAAAAGTATCCGAATCTCTTGTATCAGAAACTTGTACCTTCTGCAATTCTTGCCATTTATTTGCATTCCATTCGTCATGCTTAAAGATTTCTGCAGAAAGGTTTTTCAAGTTCGAATAGTTGGTACAGCTTGAACTCTCTCTCGATTCCTCTTTTATATCCATCATTGTACATGAAGCCAAAGTATCAGAAAAATCAAAACTTGGTGATGATTTTTCACTACTCATTTGACCATATCGAGCAAAAAGATTGCAATCAAACCACATTGGATCGATACCCATCTCAAGTTCGTCTGAAAACATGTTATTTTTCATGAAATTATCTTCTAATGTCAACTCGTCATTGTTGTTCGTATGAATAGCTTCCTGTAGTTCAACTGTCATTGCACTCGGGATAATGCTTTTGTGACGTTCTTTAGGGATGGGAATTGGTTCATGGGTGTTTGGATCAAACCCTTGATTAATCAACTTTTTCTTCAAGCACGAGTGCCAAAAATTTTTGATCTCTCATTGTCTATTCTTCCAGGCAAGTTTTTAGCAATCTGAGCCCACCTGTGGTTTCAGATTCAAGAATTTAAGATAGTATAAAAACACAAAATTTGTTTTCAAATCAAAACCAATTTTATGTTGGATGGTTACATAAACGCTTTATGTGTCATAACTAAAACAACAATTAAAAATGTTTATGTGGTTCTCACATTTCTTTCTTAAAAATTGATAATGTATTGAACACCTTACTACACAACTGTTGGTAGAGAAATGGAGCCGGTAAATGGTTATATAGCCGTTTTATGTATCATACTTAAAAGCAAACAAGTGCAAATTTTTATGCGTTTATCATAGCTTTTTACTTAAAATTGATTATGCATTGAACGTTCTTCTAAATACCTGTTTCCAAGAAGTCGATGAAGGAGAAGTATGATATCTTGTTCTTGTTGCGAAAGGCTACCTCTTTTGAGACCAGGCCTCAAGTAATTCAGCCATCGAAGCCTACAACTCTTTCCACACCTTTGCAATCCTGGTTGTAAATCAAAAGTTTGAAAACATACATACACATATCTATATGACATGTATATCTAGAGGCAGAGAAAGAGAGACCAGCAAGATGAGGAACAGAAGCCCATGAGCCAAAACCAAATCTGTTAATGTAGGTGATGAGCTTTTCATCTTCTTCAGGACTCCATAAACCTTTCTTAATCTTTTGTTTAAGATGGCAAGTGTCTCCTGTCATTTTGGTTTAATTTTTTTGGAAAGATTTAATTTAGGGTGTGTTTGTTTGATCTCTGAATGCCTCTGAATGGCTCTGAAGTCTGAATCACTCAGACTTCAGTTTGTTTGTTTCAATAAATGATTACATCTAAGCGATTCAGCAAGGCTCTTATTGATTCAGATTTGAGATATCGCTGAATGGAAAAGAGACCAAATTACCCACACACAACCATCGCTCACTCCTTCATTCTTCTTCCCTTCAGGCGACCAAGCACAACACCACAATCCTTACTCGATTTCAGCCCGATTCCAGTTACAAACAGGTATGATTTTGTTTACCTACTCGATTTCTGTTCTAGGGTTTAAAGGGCTAGGACTAGAAGCTAAGCTAGGGTTCGATTGATGTTTAATTTATGATAATTGATATTCAATTTGGTTGGATCTTGCTTTTGTATTGACAATTTGATTCATCATGAGAAGTTTTAGTGATTAGGGATTTTGGGGCTGAAGGGATATCAAATAGTTATTTTTTGCAATTATCAACAAATGCACACCACATGTTTGTTAAAATGTCTAAGTGCAACTGTTGCTTTGTATGCTAAAATCACCAGTAAGTTTACTATCTTTTCATTCCAAGGTAGAAAAAATTGTGTTACAAAAACAACTTATTTAATTGTTTCTTATACATATGGTTTTTGATCATTTAAATATGCTTGCCTTCAGTTAGAACACGAGCAGGTAAGCTTTCCCAATCCATAAAATAAATTTTTAGAAACAAATTTAATTCTTTTACATTCTAGTACAACAAAGGATTCATGATACAAACTCATATGCATTTTGGTATAGGATATACCCGATTAAGATCTTCTACACCTATATATAATCAGAACCGAACCTCTTCACTCTCTTCTTTTCTTTTTTGAAATACATTACCAAGTTCTTTGACAATACACGAATTAAATCATTGGTCACAAATATGATACGAAGAACCAAATTGTGAGCTCGCCATTTATTAAGAGTATTATAGTAGTTAATTCACCAGCTAAATTACATCTCGAACAACTAATTGATGTTTTAACCATTTGATGATATGGCAAGATACTTGAATTTATTGGGATTAATTTGAAATGAAAGCGTAAAGATTGACTTTGGTCAACTTCAAACCCATTTGATTCATCCTTCTTTTAGCTAATATCTATTCGACCTATTTGAGATATAAAGAAAATTCGGATTGACCCAATCTAAGTAAACTGTAAACGAATAGAAAACATAAATAGTTTAATTTGAATGTATAAATTATGGTTTCTTGTATCGATCATATGTATATTTATCAAGGTACGTTCCTGGTGCTGAAGCTGATGATGTTATCGGGACCTTGGTCGTACGCAGTGTTGAAGTTATCGAAAAAGCCCGTTGGTTGTTGCGTTTGCTGTCTAAAATGTAAGTTTATTATGTTGTTTTGCAACTATAAATGTTGAACCAATGTGTTAAGCTTCCTGTTGCTGTTTGTTGTTCAAGCTATAAGTTTATTAGCTTGAATTATAACTTGAAATATTGAATTAATGTCAAACTTGTTCCTGCAGTTTGCTGTCCAAATTGTAGATTTGTTATGAATTATGATGTCCTACAACTAAAAATGTCAAATTAATGTCTTAAATTTGTTGTCGCAGTATGTTTTCAAAGATAAATTGTGGTGTCATGCCTTAGGTGAAACTCGAGAATGGAAATAGGGAAGTCGTAGATCAAGCACTCGGATCATCTTGAATACACATCATTCAGTTGAAGAAAAGTTTTGTTGAAGTGGACATAAAGGTTTTACGAGTTGTGCTAATAATGTCATAGTTGTCTTATCTTACTTTTATTTACGAACTTAAATTATTATATAGGTACAGTTATGTTAATCTGCAACATATTGTTTACTAACTTAAATTATTATATAGGTATATTTTTGTTGACTTGGTGCATTATTTTTAAAATCATTATTTTTAAAATGTATTTTGATTGGTTGTAATGAAAGTATTCTAGACGGTTATTAAGAGTTTTGACTAAACATATATATATTTCATTAAACATGAAATAGTTCAGATGGGTAAAATAGTCATTCTACACAATCATTTAGAGGTTTAACCAAACAACACTTGCTGGTTCAGCACTTACTGATTCAGAGTCTCTTAATCATTCAGACCTCTTATTGGTTCAGCACTTAATGGTTCAACATTTGCCAAACAGCCCTTTAGTGTTTTGAGTAGGTGCCTATTCTTGTGACACCAAATTATATATATCGGAGAATATAATTAATCTTTTTTTTTTCATAATTAAAAGCAAATAACTGTATAAGATAAATTATGTGTGAGATAAACCGTGTATAAATATGTGACAATGATTGACATTATCAATTGGTCAAATGATATTTGACAAAAAGATTTGTCGGCATGTACAAGGTTTAAGATCTTTGCATGAACTTTCATATCATCTTTTTGTCATTTGTTTTTTTTCTCCCTTATCAAAGATATATATGTAAGAGCGGAGGAAGTTTCCTCATAGTTTTCACATATGCTCGTCAGGCGTTACATTAGCTTTTTCCCACTATTACATATTTACTTTTAATTGGTTATATAATTCAATTATTTTTATTTTATTTTTATAAATAATATTTTTCACGTCTGATTCTGAAAACAACTATAATAATAAAACTACACTTCTAGGCTTTCATCTTCACTTCTCAACAACGTTCTCTCAGTCTTGAAATCGCCCTAGAAGACGTACTAGAAAACCTAATAATCAAAAGGTAATGAGGTTACTTTTCAGTTGCCGGAAGAAAATAGATTAAAACCTGAAAGTTGGGATCGTCAAAAAACATTTCTTTTCTTCAGTTGTGATTAATCTCGTCCAATAGGTCAAAGTTAAAATTTTTTAAATCCAATAATCTATTTTGTTTTATTAATCCAGTTCAATTAACTCAAATGCCTAAAAATTCGATTACTTGAACACCTTATCCTATCCAATGTCATCCTAAGTCAATATCCATCACTAATACTATATTCGGTTCGAACACTAATTTTTAATTTTTGAAAATTTAAGCGTCATTTATAACTTCCATTTTTAGAAAACGATTACAATAAAGTGACAGATAAACGGATAACAAGATGCGCTAAATTGAATGATGTATCTTCAGGTGGTGATAAAGTGAAGTGATTGACAAGATGGGTCCCACTGAATTTAGAGGAGATTTGGGTCATCAAAGTACTAGCTAGTCAGTCCATTGACTTGAAAAACAAGTCTTCCTTAATTTGTTGTTTGTTCCTTGAGATTTTGGCTTTCTAGAAGAGTAAACATGTAGACACACTTCAATAACCAACACCGTCACCACCATGCCGCCGGGACATCACGTGCCACCTACCGGAGACCGGAGTAGTATTATTTTATATCTTCCTTTTCTTTTTTGTCTCCTTATGATTTCCTTCATGCACCTATACTCTAATTTGTCACCTTCAACGGTCAAACACTAATTAACTACATATCTTATTTGTAGTAATTAAGGTGAACTTTGGCCACAGTGGATCTTATATTTTCAACACGGTGTTTATTTATTGCTTAAAAAGAGATCTTAGTTTTATACAGTATGTCTTTCACCCTTTGTGACATACAAATTATCGGAAAACAACATTAACTTTTGTAATTATATGATCAGCTCTTTGCATATGAGGTAAACTGAATTTTTTTTGTTCTTTCATTAAAGCTTCATCAAAGAGTAGTATTTACATCAAAATAGAAGGCAAATGAGTAACAAGTTATGTCCTAATCTTTGAAGTCATTAAAAGTTACATTAGTAGCTTGGAGTTATTACATTATTACTCATGGCCCGTTGGACTCGATTAAGTAGTTTTGCAAACTCAGGCGCAAGGAAACCTAAAGCATAAAATGCAATGGTGTAAACACGTGTTGAGTGTCAATATATGCTCTCTCGAGTTTGCTCACTTTTGTGGCCATTAAGCAACTTTTAACATAGCTTGACACACTGTGAAAAAACATTACTTCCCCAAGCGCACAAGGGGTAAACCTTGTTAGATCTACACACAAGTGTTTCCCTCCCATCTATCCAAAGATCAAAATATCAGTTGGTCAAAGTGTTGACATTCCTTCCAACGAGTCACTCAAAAAAACACACAGCTGCTTATTTTTTAACAGTTATTCTGGTGCGTTTGGAAAATTCATAAAGAACATTCCTAACCAAACTGTGTTGGTACTTGAACCTCTGGAGCTCTCTACAATGTACGCAGACTCCCTAAATGAGTAACACGTACACCTTATGACAAACTTGACATATCTCATCAACCGAAAATAGAAAAATCATGAGACGGTACTTAAGGATAGTACAATACTTTGTCGTCACCAGGAATTTTTAGGGGTATTTCGGAATTAGCCCTGACAACATCTGCTGGTGTCTCAGTTCCCATTGACCTCTACGTGACTCTCACGAGAGGCTAAGTCCTTTAGACATCGTTGGAACCCATTGGGGCACTGTCACTGAGGACCCGAGCCTCGCCAGAGCCGTGTTCCTTGGAACCCCATGGTCTATGGGTTCACCCCTTGAAACGCTTGAGTTTCCATGGCACCTCATAACTTGACATGTTTTCTCATTTCAAATAGTATAAATCTATAATAGAAATTTATAACCTTTAATTACTTTTCAAACAACATGAAACGTAGCATAAATTAGAAACTGGATGGTTTCTTGGTCATTATTCTATTTTAGCTGTAAAATGAATTATATAAATCACAATTCATTATTGTCAAAGAACTTTAAAAAATTATAAAACTGGAGAAAATGACAAATGGGCCTAAACAGTTACAGGCTGAAGACCTGCTACAATGTGGCCCAAAAAGTCTAGCAGCCTACACAGTCGACATGCACAACTTCACTGTTTATACGTACTGTATCTTTTGTTATTGACCCGGATAATTTCATTTGCAAAAAATACTTAAACTTCAATATAGAAGTGAAATAAAAACGTCAAGTGTTTGACAAAAATGGTTTAAGTTCATTTTTATGTAGTGTGTTCGTGGTTGCTCTCCTCCGAGTTGTGGAGGGAACTTGTTTCACGGCTCTTACCGATTGTCAGTAAAAGTTAAAAGTTGAAAAAAAACAAACAAACGGCACGTATACCAAGGAGTAAGGGGTAAATACGTCCAACAAAATCAATTATATATGTGCAGCAATGTACGTCACCGATCTTGACGCACTTTGTATTGAGTTGAAGTTAGGCACACCGTTAAAAAAAATCCGAAACGATGCGAGAGTACATACTAAGTTTAAAAGTTTTAATAGAAAGTTCCTTTTAAAGGTACAAATGTCCCATTCTAAGTTTATTTTATAAAATAGATTAATATAAGTTTTTACCTAGGTTATACTTGGAATTAATTTGTTTTATTAAGATACCCGCACGTATATCATAGAAGTTTTAGAATTATCTAAGAGTTATTTACCAAAACCGCCCCCACGACACCCACAACACACAACCTTATCGTTTAATCTTTTCACAACCGGACTCCAATGTTTTGATAGGTTCATATTTTCATCTAGAGACCTAAAAAATGTAAACAAGGAGTCTTGTTGACAATGAAGTATAGAGGTTAATTATCCTTTTAATCTAAAAAGAATTAACTCCCACACCAAGAAGTTTAATTTTGTTGAAGTTTACTTTTAAGCCAGAATCACCGAAGGATTATTGCTAAATTAGGCAAGGACAAAAGCACATTTGGGCATAAAACAAATTAGAAAATTTGTACCCTCCTTTGGTGTACGTCTTAATACCGTGAAGGATGCCGAGCTCGCACGCCTTAGATGGGGCAATCCCTAAAGCTTCCATATCAATGATGAAGAGAAATGGTGCTAATCTATGAGGTCCCTTGCCACATGCCTCTTTCAATACAAAATTTTATAGCTAAATTTCTATGACATACAATCGGTCATAATTAATCCTTTATTAATTAGGACAAATTTTCGCCGCTAATAATGTAATACCCTTTCTGTAACTCATAAATTATTAACTTACTTCAGCCAATATCTGATGTTTAAATCATCAAGAAAAATGTTATATAAGGTATAGGTTTCAAGCTAACTTTTATCGATCATGATCATCTAAAATCATCTCTTAAAATAACTATATAATAAAACATATAGAATAAAAGGAAAAAATAAGGAGAAAATAAATTAATATATGACGTTTTTGACCGCATATATTTAAAGTGTTGAGAATAATATCGATTTGATACGATCTTATATCCATCTCTTTTAACCCTTGATCAATTGATATATATTCTATTAATTTATAGATTGATAACAAATTAAGGAGCTGTTTAGTATATTCCATTAAGAGACTATCTTTGAATTAGTCAGAGATAAAATATATTTGATCCATTAAACGAAACATCTTAATTGTTCATGTAGTCTCTTAATGCGTAAGTTTCAAAAACATATGCTGAATTATTTAGATACCACCTTTTAATGATTTAGAACCAAATTGTTAAACAGCCCATAAAAGATTGTTATAAAGTAGTTATGTTTAATAATCAGTTAGTTAATACTTGTCATATCTTTTAGAAAGTTATATAAAAACTTTCATATTTTTTATGGAATTATCATTAACTTTAAATAAGTTTTTTTATAAAAAGAAGTTTAAAAATATTAAAAATAAAAGAGAATGAAAAGACATTGGTAGTGATGATAAAAGAGAAAGTAAAAGAGGAATAGATTTGCAAGTTTAAAAAAGAGTACAGTAAAAAAAAAAGAAGGAAAAGAGACGGCGCATTTATCATCATCCAATATATCGATCGAATTATTCCAAACAAAAAAATATACGAATAATAAATACTGCTGACCTCCTACTTTTTGGAATTTACTTTAAAATAAATAAATAAATAGTGTTTGAAAATTCCAACCCTAGGTATTCTAGTCAAAGAATAAATTATTCTTAAGTAGCTAAGGTGAATCACCAAAGACTTCATTTAAAAACGGGGAGGTTTTGTGTTCTAGTTTCACGTAATCATATATGACAAATAATAGGGTGTTCTAGATTGAGCCATGAAGTTTTCTAATAGATAGTGAATTCTCTTCTAAAAATGAAATGTAGATGATTGGGTAAGTAATGATAAAAAAAACAAGAAACAGAGAAATAAATTTACAAGTTTAAAAACCGTACAATAAGTTAAGAAAAAAAAAAGAAGGAAAAGAAAGATGGCGCATTTATCATCATCCAACATAATGATCGAATTATTCCAAACAAAAATATACGAATACTACTGCTGAATTGCCTATTTTTATGAATTTACTTTAAAATATATAATAGTGTTTGAAAATTCCAACCCTAGGTATTCTGGTCAAGGGCCAATGATTCTAAAAGTGGTTGGGGGTGAGTTACCAAGGACTTCATTTAAAAAAGGAGGTGGTTTTGTGTTCTAGTTTCACATAGTCACATGTGACAAATAAAAGGGGGTTCTAGATTTAGCTATGAAGTTATCTAACATATGGTGAATTCCCTCTTGAAAGTGGAATGAAGATGATCGGGTGAGTCACTGACTTACTGTCTCGTCAATACTTTAAATAACCTTTCAAAATAAAAGGTATTATGGTCAACGTGTGGAAATTAAACATAATATAAATGATATCTAGTATATAGATACGATACGGATTCTCATGGGGGGATTTTATTTATATTCCTTTTTAGTTACGATATTCGTTACTTTTTACTTGTAAATTAAACACATTAGGCTTTTAATGACAATCGAATCAGCATTAAGTAGCAGTGAAGATATCACCAATAAAAACTCACATCTAGGCATTTGAAATTGTAGAACTAACACTAGTACACTGCATATACATATTATATGTGTGCTTGTTGAGGGTTATATAAACGTGTAAGAATAATCAATTCATATAATATTTGCTCATAAGTCAAGTGTCATGGAGGTATATCTCAACTTACGAATAATGTGAATTATTAATTAATGTGTTACAATGAAAACTAAGGTGTAAGGATTTGAACTCATGATCTCATATTTGTTAAACGCTCGAAACCTAGGGAGTTTCGAAAGTTGAGTTTACACATGCATAATAGTTCTTGAACATCGAATTTATCATAACGCAATGAAATTAAAAGCTTACGTCTTGTCTTAAACAATATCAAATCATGATAACTGTAAAAAAATATAACAAAATTCAAAACTGATGGATGCTACCAGCTGCCCGGATAACACGCGGTGTTCCAGCAAATTCTCATTCCTTCCTTAACCTGCTAACAAGATCTATGTGTGTACAAAATTCAGCTACACGTTAAGTCAGTTCTAGCTTACTACTTGACAATTATTATATAAATACAATAGTATATGATGTGCCGAAGCACAAATAAAACCCTACCTTATTGTGTGTAAAGCAAATCAATCAAATCTTGTCTATCTAAACATACGAACTACACAAACCATTCTGACCATGTCATGACCAAAGCCACACATGTAATTGCAATTACTGACACGCGCAACAAAGATGCTGCCAAATTGTGCTCATATGAGAGGGGCCTAACTATGCTCGTACAAGAGCTTGAATGTGCCTATAAGTGGGGTCTAGACCGCCTCATAGGGAACTAATATTGTGCGCTTTGCCTACAAGGAACCCAGTGATTTGTTTGTTGTTCAGGTGGAGACTTTTCAGAAAGTCATTCATTCGTGGGTTACCCCACTTAAGCAAGCTTAACTACATGTGGAGTTCTTTTATTCACGGCCATTGCATGAAAACAAGTTGGTGATACATGAGGCAGACGTTGCTTATGGCTTATATCTTTCATGTGGACACAACAATACAATTTAAGATTTGCCTAAGGTGTCACATGGCTAATCTGGTTTGCAATCGAAACTTTTTATTTATTGAAATTTAATATATAGATCCAACAATAACTTTGTGAACGACTTTTGGGACCACACTTTTCGATCATATCTTACTAATGAAATTAGTTGTGACCATAAAAGTATCGTTCCCGAAACATGCTCCATTTTTTAACGACCATTTGGATCACTTACGAGGCCACTGATCCACCCGATCATCTTCGTTCCACCTTCGGGAGGAAACCGTTTGGGCGAGAAAACCCCTCGCCCAACATGGATGATGGAACCCCTATTTTTTGTCACATGTGATTTGAATTCAAGACATTTTCCTTCAATTTTAATATGAAATCTTTAGGTGCCTCAGCTTAACCACTCAAATTAAGAATCATTGGCCGAAAACACGCTCTAATTGATTCTTAGGATTATATCAACTGTTCTAATGGGAATATATATATATATATATAATTTTTTTATTATATATATAGTACATGTATACTAGTTTCCATTTGAGATTTATTACATTTTGTCTTTTAACTACATTTTGTTCCTCTCCATTACCCTTTTGCAAGCTTCATTTCTCATCTCTCTCTCTCTCATCAAATTAGGGCTTTCAGCACTTCTTTATTGATGTCTTCGTGTTGAACTTGAAAGAAATCTTGAACTGATGGCAGGATAACAAGGAGGAATCAAAGAGTTCAAAGACAGGTAAAATAGATATAAAAAAGGAACTTGTCTTTTCCATTAATGATTTGTGATTTGTTCTTGTGATCTGATCAAGATACACATATCAGATACATATATACAGAATCCACAAAAGCTCAAATAAATATATACACTCACACGAATCAGATGTTTCTTTCCTTTTAGGTAATTCCCTTTAGCTAACAATACAAATACATGTGCAACAAATGTATGAGATTGTGCCATGCTTTTTCTGATATGATTAGGGTTTTCTATTTCTAAAAGATACATATATATATATATGCTCCAAATCACCAATCCCATCAAATATTTAACTTCTGATCAAGGCTTGATATATCATATATGATCGTACCATTAATCTGCCTTAATCTATCCCTTAATTCACCAGATCCCATATTATAATTATTATATTTGATCCTATTCATATGTGTCTAGAGAGATCTAGGCTTGTAAATCTACAAAACAGAGTTTTTGTGATTTAAGATAAGTAACATTAAAAAAATACTAGGGTTTGATCACTAGTACTTCACTTGTCTGAAAGAAATGCAACAAAACAGAAGTCGTTTTCAAATAGATAATAAAGTTCTCGTACATTAAAAAGAGTTCATTCATATACTGGTAAGGGTTAGCTAGAGATTCGTTACAGCTAGATGTGTTGTGTCTACTATGATCTTATAGAGAATACCTAATGACCAGCCGTTAATCGTCCAATAGTCAAAAGATTTGTCTTTTTGTGTAGTTTTGAATCGACTTTAGCCAACACGGCGCCTATTTGATGCTTGAATAGTTTTGTTGTTGTAACACATATGTGACATGGTATTAAGGTTATAAATTATCATATATATATAATAACTTTTTTTTTGTTTTTTTGTTTTTTAGGTGGTTTAGAGACGTGGTAAGTAAATCTAGACATTTTTCTTAAAGTTGTATAAATAGACATCTCACTACCATGGATAGTGAACTCATGCAAACCCTGACAAAGATTGTAGGGATTTGTTCATGTAGCAAGCAAACTTGGCTTGAGTTTGATGGTCAAAGGAAACATTTGTCCTTACCCAAGTTGCTTGCCAGACAAGGAACTAACGGAAACATTGTTAGAGTTCTCTTGAGTTCACTCATCGCTGTAGCGAACCGAACCGTCTATTTCTACAACATATATTAAAAAAAATAATTCTATAAGTACTTCCCACATATAAATGAAATTTTTAAACGACTTAGTTTTGCTATTCATAAAGGGTTAGCAGTGTAGCTTGTTGTCCGTTTGCCTTGTATTTCGATGTAAACACTACTCTTTAGTTAATGAATGAAATATATATCAAAATTAAAATTTCAATATTTTGCGCCTTTAATTAGTAGATTAAATAGTTTTTAATTACTCTTCAGATAAAACAAGGCTAATATTATGGCTTCATCAAGCTCTTACAACTATCCTTGTGCTGCCTGCAAGTTCTTGAGGAGAAAATGCATACCTGGCTGTGTTTTCGCACCTTACTTCCCTCCAGAAGACCCACAGAAATTCGTTAACGTTCACAAAATCTTCGGTGCCAGCAACGTCACAAAGCTCCTAAACGATGTGTTACCGCACCAAAGAGAAGATGTAGTTAGTTCACTTGCATATGAAGCTGAAGCTCGGATTAGAGACCCTGTGTATGGTTGTGTTGGAGTGATCAGTCTCCTACAACGACAGATTGATCGCCTTCAAAAGGATATTGATGCTGCAAACGCTGATTTGATGCGACATGTGTGTAATGGTGGTGGAGGTGGTGGATATTATCAGCCACTGCCTTCTTTTCCTAATTATGGTTATGTTAATCGTACGTCGAATTGGAAAAGCTATTCTAATTATGGTGAGAATAGGAGCGGTGGTGGTGGTGGTGGTGGTGGTAGTGGTGGTGGTGGTGTAGGTTATAATATGTGAAGTAGCTGCTGATGATCTCCAATTATGGTTGGAGTTTGTATTATATATATACTTGACTTGTGTCACCTTTGGCTGATGTATGCAACTTGTGGCTCGACTGTTAAAAAAATAAACTTATGATTGGTGCCTATATTTTAGCGTCCTTTTTCCTCTTCGATCACAACTCACTTGAATTTTAATCTTTTAAATTTTCCGTTGGAATTCATGTAGCACACGCCGTCACACGGGCAAAAGCATAGAGTCCCCTTCTCAGCCTTCATACTTTTTCGTCTAAGCTCCGTCACTGCTACTACATCATATATAAAAAATCTGAGTCATCTTACTCCATTGAGTTAAAATTCGGTAAGACCCTAAAAATATTGAGATGAGCGTGTAATACAATTTTTTATCAGCAAAGAAGAGATCTTATTAATAAACTACCTAGGAGCAAGCTACAATTAAAAAAGTAGATTATTAATTCTAGGAATAAGCGACGAAGGATAACTAATTAATATCCGTGAAGACAATCATTCTAGCTTTAAGTGATTGAGGTGAGTTACAAATGACTCCGCATTTAGGGCCTTCACATTTCATACCACTTGCATTTGTTGTGAATCGTGATCAGGTGAAATGTGAGGTGGCTTTAAATGATTCGTTCTAAGTTGAATTATAAATTAGAATTACCTTCCATCGCCCACACACACTTTGAGTATGTAGTGGTAATTTCGTGAAATTATGGTCGAGCTTGGAGCCTATGTCAAGCGTTTCGTAACACACAATCTTATCTTCTAAAAGTAGGTATTTGAATTTTTATTTTTTTAACCATGAAAACAAATAATTCGCATCTCAAGAAAACATGTGATTTAGCACAAACAAATATTAGTAAAACTACACTCTAACATTAACTACTTAATTAAAGCAATATTCTTCTGGTTGATAACACTGTATTGGGTATTAAAGTGGCAACTATTTATTTTTAGTTAAAGTTAGACATCTTTTATCGTGTTGCAATAACTTGAATACCCACTAGCTAATAGTAGATGTGGACATGTGATCCACTTATTTAAAAGTGACTCGCTTTAACTTTTATTTTATCCTCAACGATTAAATATGTAAATTTTAATTATTTTATCTTAAACTAGTATTATACCTAGGGGTGTCAATTCTTGACACGACCCGAAACCCAACCCAAACCCGACACGAAAAAAACAGGTTTTGGGTCGGCTAACACGACCCGTTTGAAATACGGGTCAGGTTCGGGCTGACCTGTTTTCTAAACATGTCGGGTTCGGGTTGACTTGTATAAAAACGGGTTTGACCCGTTAACCCATTTAATTTTAGATACTTTAAAATTAATTTTATATTCCCTCTTTAGTTTTAAAATGTGTTAGAAAATTTAATTATTTTTCATTCCCATATTACCTTCTTAAGTCTCCTTTTAAATTCTATTTTTCGTGTATGAAACTTTTAAATTCTCAACCAGAATTTCATTACCCAAGATGTATTTTCTCTGTCCATTCACCAATATGCATGAACATATCGTCAAATCCATTTATATCTAAATCGACTCATGTGTAAATTTCATTTGATTTTTGCAATATATAGTTTTGATTTTATTATAATTTGTAAGTATGATTATATAAATTAAGTTGTTTAAAATATATGGGTTAAACGGGTCGTGTTCGGGTTGACCCGAATTTATGTGTGTGCGGGTTAGGGTTGACTTATTTGACACGAATAATAATATGGGTTGGGTTCGGGTTGCACATTTCAACCCGTCAACCCGCCAACCCGCAACCTGTTAACCCGACACGTTTGACAGCCCTAATTATACCTGGCGCGTTGTGCCGGGACAAGGTGGTAAAATATGGGCGGTGGTAAAATCCAAGTGTTGTCAGTCCTGGAATTGAGGCAGTAAATCGGCACGAATTGAGTTACGTGCTTTAAGGTATTTGAACTAAAACAGAAAAAATATATAAAAACTGACATGGATCAATGGGGTGACGTCGGTCGGTTTTTATCCCGGGTGTTGAGGCGGCGAATCTACGTAACTTCGTTTAGTCCCTGTCACGTTTGTTATGGTACCTGATCTAAAAAAAAGCAAAATTGACATTCGGTCGGTTTTTATTACATTTATTACGGTAGAGAAACTAAAAAAAATGTGATAAGTCTATTCCTACAGGGTGTGGGCACGAATGACCAGGGTGTCATGTCACTTCATTTTAACGCCTCCATTAAAAACTATACCCACCGTTTAAACTGCCATCCACATGACCACCGAACTCATTTTACAACTATAGTACAAAAATTCCAACCTTATAAATAAAAGCTGTATTGATGAGACAAACTCGCAAACATCTTACCTAATAAGTAATAAGTAATAACATCATGGAAACTATTCCATCCTTCCAAACTATACTCTTCACTTTGTTTTCATCTCTCATTTTCATAATTTACATACGCAACAAATGGATTTCATATTATTCCAACAAAAACATAAACCTCCCACCCTCTCCAAACCGGCTTCCGATCATCGGCCACCTTCACAAACTAGGCTCAAACCCACACCGGTCCCTAGAAGCCTTGTCCCGACAACATGGTCCGGTCATGCTACTTCACCTAGGCAGTATACCCACGCTCGTAGCTTCGTCATCCGAAGCAGCCGAACAGATCATGAAAACCCATGATATATCGTTTGCTAGTCGGCCTTACTCGGCTATCTTAGATATATTGTTGTATGGTTTTAAGGACTTGGCGTTTGCGCCTAATGGGGAGTATTGGAGGCAGTTGAGGAGCATTGTAGCATCACAACTTTTAAGCAGTGCACAAGTGAAGTCTTTCAAGAATGTGAGACAAGAAGAGATTGGTCTTATGATTGGTATGTTTGAGAAAAGTTGTGGTTCGGTCGTTGATGTTACTCCGTTGTTTGATTCGCTTGCGGAAAATATTGTGTGCAGGTAAGGGTGTTTACCTGTTCGGTTTTTTCTATATTTGGTTTGAAAAGTATTTTGGTCGAAGAAAACAAGTCTGAACCGAATTCTAGTTCAAACCGAATAAACAAAATAGCCTTATAATTTATTTTTAATTTTTTTTACCATTATTTGTTATTTAATTTGGTTGGGATAATAATACTTAAAAAAAACCGGTTCATGATTCGAAATTGGTTTTAGAACCAATTAATATGATCTTGTAGCAAAACCGGTTTTGGTGAAACCAGTCAGGCTTGGATCCTATGTGTCTGTTTATACCAGCTTGGGATCCAGATTTTACCAAAAAAAAAATTTGTGCGCGCAATACTAAATGACAAGACTTAAATTTTTTTTGAACAGTGACTTTCATAGTGGTTGACGGAGAGAACCCCAACCGCCCCACTGTCTTAACCGGGCTCACGTTTGGCATCCGAGTTTGGCTAGGTGTTCCACGAGAAAATTTCGAGCCCCCTGCCACTTGACAGGAGTTGTCCGCCCACAAGAGCAACCTCTCTAGGAATGGACACTCTAATAAAAAACTCGTGTCGCCATCAAGATTCGAACTTGAGAGGCCAACCGACATCAAGCTCTTACCCATCATTTGGCTGGCCAATTGAGCTAGCCCAAGTGGTTGACAAAACTTAAATAAACCTTCCTTCTTTTATTTCGTTTGAACCAAATTCAAATTATTTGAAACGAAAAACCAAGCCGGTTTCTTGTAACTTGGTTCGGTTTTAATTGGTTTCGATTCGATTAAGTTTTCAATTATCGGTTTGTGTAGGGTGTCGATTGGGAGGACATGTGATGGGTTAGTTCTCACAAAGATTTTGAGAAAGTATCTAACCATGTTTACTCGGTTGAGCGTTGGGAGCTATATTCCATGGTTGTCGTGGGTCGATCGAGTCAGTGGCCTAATGGGGCAAGCTGAAGAAGTTACTAAAAAGTTAGATGAGTTTCTTGAAGATGTTATAAAAGAACATGTGAACAAGAAGAGTACTGGGGACAGTGATGGAAATGATGAAGCTAAAGATTTCATTGACATCTTGTTAAATGTCCAAAAGGATAAAACAACTGGATTTAGCTTTGGGACAAATACCATAAAAGCTTTAATCACGGTAAGTTCGTTCTTGTCTTTGAGGTACGATGATGTGGTTGGATTTTGTGATTTAACAATGTTCTATCTTCTCACTACCAGATTGGATAGTGAACCGATGGTCTTATCGGTCTATCGTATTACATCATAGTTAATTTAAAAACAAAATAGATATTAAATATAATATAAATAAAATATTAGATTGAAAGTCTAGTACAATTTAATTCGGGATTAATGTACACAAATTTGTTGCTATTGGATGAAAGATTAGATAAATTTTTATATGTATAGTTTATACACTTACGAGCTTTAGCCTCAGTATTACAAGTTTTTTACATTTGTCGTTTCTAATACTATAGATATATATTTTAATTTTAATTTAATTTATTGTAAAACAGTTTATACTATCTTTGGACCTATTTTGATCCGTTTATGTTTCGTTATTTTCGTTATTTCATTTTTGGATGAAACATTGAATAAATTATATATTTAATGTTTTATATCGGTTCGTTTGTGTTCATTTAAGTTTGCTTATTTATGTTCGTTTGTGTTTGTTTGCGCTTGTTCATTTATGTGTGTTTACCTTTGTTCAATTATGTTCGTTTATATTCATGATCCGTTCATTTAAATTTTAATTGAACGAACATTTAACCCAGGTTTGTATTAGACAGAGCATAGTATTTTAGTATAATCTGCCACAAGTAACGACCGTTCTAGACCTGGAATCAAGGTTGACGTGGTGGTGTGGTATGAGTGATAAAGATGAAAACGGGTTGACCCGGATACGGGTCATAAATAAAAGAGGATGTAAGGGGCGACCAGATCTGAACTGGTGGCTGATTAACCGGTGTTCATTCGGCGACTTAGGAGAAATCCATCAAAGGGGCGATTGATGTAGGTGACGATGGTGCTGATGCATGAGATGAGAGGTTGACGATGGTGGGTGATAATTAAAAGTTAACCGGTGATAGAGAATATATACCGGAGAGAAATTAAATTAGGTTTAATGATAAAAGTCTTAAAGAGTTTCACAAATAAATGGGATGTTATAACTCGTGAAAATGGCTATTCGGGTTTGCTGAGACCCATAGCCCACGAAAATCATTGTTTGATAATAAAAGAATTTTACAAACAAATGACATATTATAACTTGCTTAATGGCTATCCTGATTTAATGAAACACCCGGCCCTAATAATAATAGTAACATGTCTTCTTAATTGTAGCAAGATTGCATTGGTCATTTCACTCAATTGTGCTTAACATGCCATGTGCATGTTGCATGATAATTAAACAGTGAAGTTGCTATTTAAATGCTAGTTTTTAAAATTAAAGTTTGCTTTAAAGGACTAATGAAAGTTTGGTAGCAAGATATCATTGGTCAATTGTGCATCATTCGAGTGGACTTTTGTTATATTTTCATCCATTTTTCTTTAAATGTTTTTTTGATTGTATAGTTAAGAACCACATTTAGGCTTTTTATATTCGGGGTTATTTAATCAGTTATGTATCAAAACTTGTTTGGCTAATTACCTGATATTAACCAAAACGAATCATAACCGACTAAATCAAAACCAAAACTAGCGGTTATACTTATAAAGGTAAAAACTGAATTGAATCGTCGTTTGCACACCTCCATATATTCAAGCTAAGTTCACCTATTTACTTTTTTATTTCTTTTTATCATAATTTATACGTCTCTTGCTCAAGAAAATACTGACAAGAAAAGTCCAAACATGGACACGTCTATATTTGTTGAGACGACTGACCAGCAACATCAAAAATATTTTTATCCTAATTGTATGAAACACTATCTAAAAACTTGATACGTACTTATTTTATTAAATAATATAAAAGTTAGTATTTTCATCTAAAAAAATGAAAAGTCACGTTCCCATCCATTTTAAGGTTTTATATATTGAAAAACATCCTCTTTTAGTATCAATTTTAGTTATTTTAGTTTAAAAGGTCAAGCATTTACACTCCGTCCCTTATTCTCATTCTTACAATTATTAAACCGTCCTTTTCTAAATCTGAAGAGACGTGGATCGACTCACTGGTAGACGATCTACTTTCCTCGGGTGTGATTATGCTATTTCACCGATGGTTTTCTTGGATCTGGGTTCTTCCACCTACAAAATGAACAGCACCGTAAACTTACCCCTCAGAAAGGGACATAGGGGTCCTCTTTGGGGTAACCCTCCGGTGTGAGAATAAGTGTGTGTAGGAGAAGATAATGATATGAGAGTAAGGAAATGGAATGTATTGCTTAATAGCTGAATACTCTGTTATTGGATGATATTTGATTGTTATTGTCCACTCTCCTTGTGGAGTTGATGCTGTATTTATAGTGCTAGGGTTTCCAATGATTTGGCTCAGACCCAATTAGGGCTTTGTTGGCCTCTTCCAGTTGCTTTGCGCCACGTGTCCTTTGGGACACCTGGTGCTTTTTCATTGGTTATAATCACGTGGTAGCACATAGGTTTTGCTGAGTTGTCCACCTTTCATTGGCAGCTGTCAACATCAGCATATTCTTATTCCTTAAAAAGATACCTTCTGGAAGGTTGTCTGACGTGCACAATCAAGGTTGCCCTAATCCTGATTTGGATAAGGACGAGGTTGATTATGTGCATGTGTGATACGCGCCTATCCTGAGGATGCGCGAGGTCTTCTCTTTATTCTCACGCGCAGATGTTTCATGCGCAAATGTGATATGCACGAGCATGTGATATGCGCCACGCGCGGATGCGCCACGCGCATATGTGATGCGTGAGCATATGTGCCTGAGCATCTGATGCCTGAGCATGTGATGCATGAGCATCTGTGGTGCCTGAGCATGTGATGCATGAGCATATGTGATATGCGTGAGCATATGTGATATGCGCCATGCGCGTAGGTTTTGGCTTTGTGCCTTCATAATGTCTTGATTTCAAGCCTCTTGTCTATATCTTGTGGGTTGACCCGCCTCGCTCGGTGTTGAGGCTGGTACATACCTCTTCAAGCCCCCCCAGTCTAATGTGTGTCTTGTCTCGCGCGAGCGAGGCAAGATAGATATTAGACTTAACAGTTTGCTCTTTTAGTAGGGGTTTGTCTTTTTCTTCTTATTATTCATCGTTGCGCGAAATTCTATCCTTTTGGTTGAAAACGAATCGTCCCTGTACGTGGTTGGTTGTTGCTGACATGCGTCAGTGATGGAGACGTGTCAGACCTTTCGTGTGCTCGAGGTGGTACAGTTGCCTTTCGTGTCCCCTCACATAGTGTCAGGGACACGTGTCGCGCTCGCGTTGGTCCGTTCCTGCGAGTGGTGGCGCGTGAATTCTGGCAGCAGCTGTAGTTTCTTTTCGTGTCCCCTCACACAGTGTCAGGGACACGTGTCGCGCTCGCGTTGGCTTACACCTGCGAGTGGGGGCGCGTGAAGTCCGATAAGCACCAATATTTCTCTCTCCTGGGCCTATAAAAGCCAGCCCTTAGAGTTTTTTATCCTTCATCTTCTTGTTTATTATTCAGAGCTCTTTTCTTTCTTTCCTTGTATTCCGATTATCTTTGTTCTGCTTCCAGATATCTGTTCTTCAGAAGCAACTTTTGTTCGTTGTCACAGTTGTATGTCTGATAGCTCAGACAACACAATCTCCCCCATCCATTGCCGTGTGAAATCGTTAGTGATGTCTACATTGAAGAAGACCGGCAAGGGGAAGAGGGCTGCTGAGGCCTCATCGGAGGAGGTAGGGAGGACTAAGGCAGTGAAGAAGTGGGATGAGATCCCCTGCAAACTGAGGCAGGCCGATTTCGATAGCCTTATCGCCTCTCAGGGTTTTCTCCCTGATTTTGGCTGCATGTTGCCTGGGGCCGGGCAAACGGCGGCGGACCCGCCCACCGGCTTTATATCCTTGTATTGCCATTTTTTCACCCACTGCAACCTTCGTCTCCCGATGACAAGGTTTGTGGGTGCGCTGCTTAGGTTCTATGGGATTCATATATCCCAAGTCCATCCGTTTGGACTTGTGCGCATGACTCATTTTGAGTTCATGTGCAAATCACAGCGCGAGGAGCCCACCCCTCGGCGCTTTCAATTTTTTTATAAGCCCAAGATCCAAGATTCTTGGTTCTCATTTATTCCTCGCAGTCAGAAGGTCAAGTGCTGCACTGTTTCATTCAAGAGCCTTCATGACTGGTCTGAGAGGTTTTTCTATATCAGGGCTGGTGTGATCCCCATCCGCATGACCATGCGCGCGATCTCTTCTGCGCCTGCGGATGTGGGTGTCTTCAAGAACCCAACTGGCGTCTGGGTGAAAAAGTTGACTGCTGAACCATCCCCCGCCAAGAAAATTTGCGAGGAGGCGCTGGTGGGGGTTGGTATGAGCAGGAGGTGGGCTGACAGCGCGACTGAGCCCGTTATCCAAGTTGACGGCCTGTGTAAGTTAATCTCATTGGATTACTTCTGCGCGAATACTTGTCTTTTTGCTGATATCATTTGACTTGTTTTGTGCAGTCAGCAAGGAGTATGTCCACGCCGCCTATGATGAGCATATGGAGGGTGGCTCCGTCGCGCTGGGCGCTGGGGAGGTTGGCTTCCCCGATCGCTTCGATGACATGTTCATCCCTGTTGATCTGGGATTTCTCTTTGACAGCGATGCGCCTGGTAAGCCTTTGTACTTATGCATTTTCCTTTATAATACCAAATTTGGCTAACATTTCTGTTGCACGTATTGTAGATGCGCTTGAAAACTACGAGCTGGAGCTCGCGGAAGAGGAGGAGGAGGAGGAGGCGCCCCAACTAAAGCGTAAAGCTAAGGGGAAAACTGGCGCAGGGGCCAGTAAGAAACAGAAGAAAGATGTTGCCCCTGTTGTTCAGGATCCTCCTACTCAGGCGGGGGGATTTGAGAAAACCCAGGAGTTTCCCTCCAAGTTTCCCTTGTCTTCCCTGCCTCAAAAAGTGGGCAGACCTCCTGTCCACACGAGGTATGGTGCGACTACCTCCTCCCTTCGCGCGGTGGAAAAGTGAAGCGGCGTTGCGCCTTCGACAGGTATACTTTGCTTATCCTTTGCTTATCTTTTATGGTTCTATGAGCGCGATTCTGATTGAATTACTAATGAATCTTTGCTTACTCAAATGTTTGTAGAGCCGGCGACCTTGGTGAATCAACCTCAAGCGCAACAAGATGCCGAGGCTGCGCCGGAGGTCGCTTCGAAGTCCCCTGTTTTACCCTCGAAAAAGGGTAGAATGGACTTCATGGCGATGTTTGCCTCGCGAACGGAGTTGCGCCAAGGTACGTATTGTGGTTTTATTTTCTGACTTTTTTCTTTTAGATCAAGTCATGAACCATTTCTTTTTGTTGATTTTTTCATAGGAGTCGTAGCTGGCGTACAAGCTGCTGGCGGCACTCCTGGCGCCGGTGCCAGCGCCATTGGCTCTGCTCCTGCTCCTGCAAGCGATGAATCTCCCCTCATCGGGATTACTAAGGAGCAGGAGGCCGTTTTACGCGCCGATCTGGCGGCGTCGAGACCTCCCTCACCTCCTCCTGCGCACAGCCCTCCTCGCGAGACTGATTTTGATTCTAGGTCGCAGGAGAAAAGGCCTATTTCAGAGGAGGATGAGGAGGTTCATGCTGAAGATTCCGACGGCGGCCGCGCCAGCCCTGCAGCGCCACGAGGTTTCGCGTCGCCGTCTTCTCGTGGGCCTGCCGCTGACTTTTCTGCTTCGTCCCCGCAGGTATAAGTTTGTTTTTGCTCCGCTGCGCGGACTTTCATATTAGTGTTTTGATGACTTAGATCATTACTTTGTGTTTGCAGGAAGCCGATCACATCTACCGCCCGAGATGGAACATTACTGAGGACAGCTCATTTCAGTCCATGGGTGTGTGTGAGGACTTCTGGGCTCATTCTGTGCCTCCAGCTGAAAGGAGGTTTCAGGAGGCCCGCGCTCGCGATGACTTGCTGAAAGACCATCTGTTTGCTGGGTCGGCTTTCTTTGCTGCCTCCCAAGAGCTTCGCTATGATTACGTAAAGGTACGTGATGCTCTTGCGGAAGCCAAGCAAGAGGCTAAAGTATCTGCTTGGCATCTTTCTGATGCTCGAGAGAGAGCTGAGAAGCTCCAAGCAGAGCTCAGTGAGAACAGGGCAAGTGCCAACACCGCGTTCGTTAAGCGCGGGCATGAGCTCCAGGCTGCGCGGGAGAAGCTGCAGGCGGCCGAGGCGGACGCTGCCAAGTACGCGCGTAGAGTGCGCGACTTGGAGCTGTACGCGGAGGCGCGTGACCAAGCTCTTGTCCAGTCTATAACTGACAAATCATCGCTGGAGAGTGAGGTTGCGCGCCTGAAGAAGGAGCTGGCGGCCGCGCAGGCCGAGAAAGATGAAGCCTTGGCGACGGCAGCGTCTAGCCAGGAAGCACTTGATGCTGCGCGGGCGGAAAAGGAAGAAGCCTTGGCGGCAGCAGCGTCCGACAAAGAGGAGCAGAAACAGACTAAGGAAACTGTTGAGTTGTTAAACTCTCAGGTTCCTGCCCTCGAGACGTCTGTTGCTTCCCTCGCGCAGGATCGCCAATGGCTAATCTCACAGGGCATGACTCGTTGCGCTTACGCGATGAAATACTCAGACGAGTTCCAGGCCCTTGTGATGGATTGCAACGCTACCGCGCGCTTGGTGAGTCGAGCTGAAGGGTTTACGGATGGCTATGAATATGGCATGTTGAAGAAGAACCCATCCGAGTACCCTTATCAGAGCGACGTTGCCTGCGCGGACATGGCCGCGATGGGGGAGAAGTATATGAATACTCCCATTCCCATCCTTGCGCAGGTATTTTAACCTTAATGAGATTACCTTGACTTATTTTCCAAGTCTTTTTGTACTCATATTTTTCCTTATGATTTGCAGATATCCGCGCTTGCTGACCAGCCCAATCTCGGCGCGCTAAAGAAATTACTTGACGAGTGCGAAGGGGCTGGTGGCGGCGATGATGGCGCGGGGAATGCTGGCGTTGCTAGCGGCTCTGGCGTGGCCAAAGGATCCACTCCTGACACTATTGTGATAGAAGAATCCATTCAAGACGAAGAACTTGACTATGGTCAGTTTGGAGATGACGAGGAGCGGGCTGCGCCAGATGCTGAGGGCGATGATGATGACTATGAAGAGGCTGACGTCGACGTGGAGACTTGAGAAGCCCTTCATGTTTTTTATTTTTATTTGTAGTTTGTATCTTATCATCTTGTAAACTTGTAAATTTCAATGCTTTGGAATGAAATTTTGTTTTTCCCTTCTTCGCATCTTGCGCATTCCCCATTCATCTCTTATATTGCATGTTTGCTTGTTGAATATAAGATATGCTTGCACGTTGAAATAAGAACAAGGTTGTAAGGAAATTATTATACTTAATCCTTGTCATATTGTAAGTGATTTTGCCATATCTTGATTATGTTGACACGTGCCTAGGCGTTTTCATTATTCCTCTTTTGCGCGACGTTATCGCGCATTTATTATATGGAATTATGAGTTCTTTAGCCTTTACGTATCAATATGTGTTGCTCAGATATCCATTACAATTGCATGCGCGACCTCGACCTGAAACCTTAACAACTATGTTTTGGCATTTGTTTTGCCTTAGTTGTGTTTAGGTATTTTTATGGTCAGGCTGCGCAGTATGTAGGATGGATGTTGAGTGATTTGAGCTAAGGCTCACATTATTGGGCTAAGGCCCTGACGTTTTAGAGTTAATACTCATTAACGCGTTTGAGCTTGAAGCTCGCGCATGTATGTTTTACTTCGTTTTATTTCGTTTTGATGTCAATACAATGTTGTCATATTGCTCAAAATTAATAAAGGGAAGTGTGAAACATGTATGCAAAAGGTAATAGAATTGGGCTAAGGCCCCGACGTTTTAGAGTTAAGACTCGTTAACGCGTTTGAGCTTGAAGCTCGCGCATGTATGTTTTACTTCGTTTTTATTTCGTTTTGATGTCAATACAATGTTGTCATATTGCTCAAAATTAATAAAGGGAAGTGTGAAACATGTATGCAAAAGGTAATAGAATTGGGCTAAGGCCCCGACGTTTTAGAGTTAAGACTCGTTAACGCGTTTGAGCTTGAAGCTCGCGCATGTATGTTTTACTTCGTTTTTATTTCGTTTTGATGTCAATACAATGTTGTCATATTGCTCAAAATTAATAAAGGGAAGTGTGAAACATGTATGCAAAAGGTAATAGAATCCACATTAAGAGAAGATAGCGCGTATCATTATTCATAATGGCTTAAAAAGCCTTGATTACAAACTTGACATTTACATGAAACATTTTCTAAGCTGTGCCGCGTTCCATGCGCGCGGGATCTTCTTTCCATTCAAATCTTTTAAAGCGTATGCGCCTTTTCCCAATTCTTCCGAGACTTGATAAGGTCCCTCCCAATTGGGGGACATTTTTCCCGGGGGTATCGCGCGGCTAGCTTCATTGTTTCGAAGGACAAAATCATTTTTCTTAAAGTGGCATTCTTTCACACGCTGGTTGTAATATTTTCCAGTTTTTTCTTGTATTTGGCTTCACTGATGATAGCCGCCTCTCTGCGCCCTTCAAGTAAGTTGAGATCCAACCTTCTTTCTCGCTCGTTATCAATCTTGCTCATCATGAGCACTCTATGGGATGGGCATCCAATTTCTGCTGGAATCATTGCCTCTGTTCCATAGGTTAGGCTGAACGGGGATTCGCCATTGCTGGTTTTGCTTAATGTCCTGTGTGCCCACAGGACATTAGGTAGCTCTTCGACCCAAGAATGGGATTCTCCCTCTAACCTTTTCTTCAGCCCATTCAGCAAGCTTTGGTTCGCGCATTCCACTTGGCCATTCCCCTGAGGGTGGTATACTGAAGTGAAAATTTGGTTGATGCGCAATTCCTTGAGCCAGCCGGATATCTTCTTGTCAGTGAATTGCTTGCCATTATCGCTCACAATTTCCATGGGCAAGCTAAAACGGCATATGATGTGGCTCCAGATAAATTGCTTCATCGCTTCGGCTGTGATTTTTGCTAGTGGCTTGGCTTCAACCCATTTTGTGAAATAGTCTACTGCCACTACCAAAAATTTTACTCGCCCTTGCGCTTGCGGAAGGGGATCCACAATGTCGATTGCCCATTTGTGGAAAGGCCATGCGGAGGTCACTGGAATCAAGTTGTTCTTTGGCCGCATGGTGTTTGGCGCATAGCTCTGACATGCTTTGCATTTTTGGATCTCTTTTAAAGCGTCCAAGTACATGCCTGGCCAATAATAACCTGCGCTCATTGCCTTGGTAACCACCATACGCGGGCCAGCATGTATTCCACAAATTCCTTCATGTATTTCTCTGATCACATAGCTTGCTTCCTCAGCATCAAGGCATTTCATGAGCGGTCCAAGATAAGAGCGTCGATACAATGCACCATCAAGCAGTTCATAGTTCTGCGACTTGTGTCTTATCTTCCTCGCCTGTGCGCGATCGTCTGGTACTTTTCCCTCCTTCAAGAATTCCATTATTGGAGTTATCCATGATGAAGGGGTTGTATGAGTTACAAGGACAGACTTCGCTCCCACCGACGGGTTGCTCATTACTTCTACTCTGACATCTTTGCCAAAGTGATCGAAGCTGGTTGATGCCATCTTGCTCAGCGCGTCGGCAGATTTGTTTTCACTGCGCGGAATATGAATGATTCTGAAGCAGTCAAATTGCTCAATGAGCTTTTTCGCCTGCTCTAGATACAGAGGCATGGTGTTCTCCTTGGCATCATAAAGGCCATTGACCTGTGTTGCTACCAAGTATGAATCAACATGGGCCTCTAGCTTTTTAACTCCGAATTTGTGCGCGATGCGCAGGCCAGCCAGCAGGGCTTCATACTCAGCTTCATTGTTGGTACTCTTGAAGTCCAACCTGATGGCGTAAGTATATTCCTGATTCTCTGGATCCACCAGCTTGAGGCCTGCGCCGGATCCTTCGTTGTTTGAAGCTCCGTCTGTGAACAATCTCCAAACATTTTCTTCATCATTGGCTCGCGGAGGGTCTACCTCGCGCTTAGCCTCTTCAATTTTTCCTTCGGGGATTTCTGCAATGAAATCAGCCAAGACTTGTCCCTTTATTGCTGGACGGGGCTTATAGGCGATCGTGTGCTCACCCAATTCCAGCGCCCACTTTGTCAGCCTTCCTGAGAGCGCGGGACGCCGCAAGACTTGCTGGATGTTGTAACCAGTCAGAACTTCAATGGGATGACCATTGAAATATCTATGAAGCTTGCGCGACGCGTGTGTTAGTGACAAAACTAACTTTTCCATGATGGAGTAGCGCGTCTCAGGATCTGTCAGCACCCGACTCACATAGTATATTGGCGTTTGGATTCCCTTGCGATCCACCAACAATACTGCGCCGATGGCGCGCTCTCCTGCTGATAGGTACAATGTCAAAGTTTCTCCAGGAAGTGGAGCTGTGAGCGCGGGCAGATTTATCAAACATTCTTTTATCTCACTGAAAGCTTGCTCGGCCTCAGGAGTCCATTTGAATTGGCTTTTCTTTAAGCAATTCCTCAATGTGTTGACAAATGGGGTAGATTTGCTTGCATGGTTCGCTAGGAACCTGTTGATTGAAACCAATCTACCATTCAGCTTCTGGACTTCTTTCATGGTTTATGGCGAGGGCATGTCAAGGATGGCCTCCACCTTTTCTGGGTTCACCTTAAAACCATCCTTGGTGACCATTACACCTAGAAATTTTCCCTCTTGTACGCCGAAAGTGCATTTGCTCGGATTGAGCTTCATGTTAACTTCCTTTAGGCGCCCAAGGGTTTCCTCGATTTCTTTGAGCATTTGTTTCTCCTCCCTGCTCTTGATCACCAAATCATCCACATAGACTTCTAGGTTTCTTCCAATTTGCTCGTTGAAAACGGCATCCATAAGTCTTTGGTAGGTGGCGCCCGCATTCTTCAAACCAAAGGGCATTTTTGTGTAACAAAAAACACCCTTGTCGGTTCTGAAGGCGGTCTTGTCCTCATCTTGTGGTGCCATTTGAATCTGGTGATAGCCTTTGTAGGCATCCAGGAAACATTTGAGCTTGAATGGCGCCACGGAGTCCACCTTTGCGTCGATGTTTGGGAGGGGATAACAATCCTTTGGGCATGCTTTGTTGAGGTCCTTGAAGTCAATGCACATCCTCCATGACCCGTTACTTTTCTTTACCATCACAGGATTGGCTACCCATGTCTGGTATCGTATCGGGCGGATGATGTTTGCGCGCAGTAGATCCTCAACCTGCTCATTCATGGCCCTCGCTTTCTCATCCCCCATGACTCTCTTCTTTTGAGCAATTGGCTCTACAGACTTGAACGTGTTGAGAGAATGTTGTGCCAGGTCTCGCGGAACCCCAGTCATATCAGAGTGTTGCCACGCGAAGACCGACATATATGCCGTGAGCAATCTTTTCATTCTCAACCTCGTGTCGTCTGATATCGTTGCGCCAATTGTGATCTTCTGCTCCGGGAATTTTGGGTTGAGAATCCATTCCTCTGGCGCGTTGTCTGCCATTGGATGTTTCATTCTCCCTTCCCGCGGAGTATTTGTCACTGCACACAAATGATCTCGGTATACAAAAGTTACACCTGTTGGTGTTGGGAACCCCAACGCGCCGTGCGCTGGCGATGGTATGGCGTTAAATTGGGCAATCGTTACTCTACCCAAGATCATATTGTGGCATGAAGTGGTGGGCAAGACCAAGAAGTTGACAACTTCGGCTCGCTTGTGTTTCTCATCCCCCATAGTTAGCTCAAATTGTATTTGACCTAGGGGGTGAATGATTTCATTTGACACACCAGAGATTGGTGCATTCACAATTTCAAGCCTTGCTTGGTCTGCCGGATCCAGTTTTCTGAAACATTGCTCATACATGATGTCTGATTCGCTGCCAGTGTCCACCAGTACTTTTGACACTTCATAATGAGCAATGTGTGTAGTGATGACAAGAGGGCTGCTGATGGAAGGGCCTCCCCTGATTCTTGGGAAGATGACTTGTTGCTCGCGCCAATCTCCTTGGATTTGCGCGTTTCTCTTTCTTGATATTTGCCCTTGCCTTCCTCCCTCGGCTACACAGATTCTTTTGTACTTTTTGCTGGCTGAGGCTCCTGATTGTTCATTTTCTGGTCTTGAGTTTTTTACCAGGTGAGCCAGCTTGCCTGATTTCACATCTTTTTCAATTGCATCCTTCAAGTGGTGGCATGCATCAGTGTTGTGTCCTGTGGACTTGTGAAACTCACAGTACTTGCCACTGTCTGATGGTCCCTTGTAGTGTAGTGGCTTGGGGCTTTTGAATTGGACATTCTCAGTGCTTAACACCTGTGAAGGCGTTTTAGTGAGGGGAGTCCATATTCTTGGCAGAGGTCTGTTAGGATCTCTGCCGCCTTCCCTCTTGTCACCCTCCCCGCGATTACGAACGTCTTTTTGGGGCTGGGGTGAGCTTGGTTGCGCCTGCTTTTCTGCGGAAGAAAAACTGGTTGGTTGCAACCTGGACCAGACAGAGTTCTGTTTGCCCCTTCTTTCGTTGCTGCGCGGTGACTCAGCTTGATGCGCTCTTTCTCTTGCCCTATCTTGGGCAATTTGTTTTTCATTTCTCGCGAAGACTCGCGATGCTTCCATTAGTTTGGCCCAAGTGGTTGGCATGCCATCTCTGCTTACGAGAGCTCGGCGGAGTTGATCACTGCGCGCGCCTTGAATAAAGGCCACGCGCAAGAGTTGCTCAGTGATACCTCCGATTGCCAGAGACTCCTGATTGAAACGAGTTATGTAGTCTTCAATCGTTTCATCATTCTTGCGCACGCAGTGCATGATGTCATCAGGATCGCGCGTGTGTCTGCGCTGCTGTACGAAGTGGGCTTGGAATTTTTCCAATAGTTCCTCGAACCCATCGATCTGCCCAGTCGGCAAGCTCTCGAACCAGACACGCGCCGCGCCCGTGAGGCAGCGAGCAAACATGTGACACCATGTTGGCATCGTCCAGCTTTCTAGGTTTCCTGTGTTGTAAAACCCTTGTAAGAAATCGTCTGGATCTGTTGTGCCGTCATATTTGCCCAAACCACTTGGCATCTTGGTTTTGTGCTGAATGGGGGCCTTCGCGATGCGCTCAGTGAACTTTGAATGTTTCACCAAGATGGCTGGCCTGTATGGTGTGGTTACGTCCACTTGCCCTCTTACTGGTGGGCTATATGGCGCGTGCAGATCCAGATCGGCTCTGGCTCCAGGCGCCATGTTCACGTGCGCGCGGAGCTGTGAGCCGCCTGCATGAGTATCTCGCGTCTTCCTCATGCTGTGCACTTCTTCATCACTAAACTCAGTGTGTGCAGTGTGAACGGAATGACCATCCTCCGGCGCGCGCGCCCTTTTTGTTCCATGGACGTTTTGCTTGTCAAACGCTAGCCGTTGTGTTAAGTCGGCTGACTTTTTGTGTTTGACCATCTCATTGTACTTGTCCATTAGACGTCGTTGCTCGTTTATGAGCCATTCTTTGGGGTCATTGGTTTCATCTTCTGGACCCATTGGTCCTTTTTGTTTTGCGCCGGCAAGATTTTGTAATGTGAGATCGTCTGGAGGAGTTTCAGTCTGGCCATGAGGAGTTGTGATGAAGGGACGGTTACTGGTGGCGCGCGTAGAATCACGCGGCACCCTCAGAAACTGTTGTCCCTCATTAACATCCTCACGTTCAATATCCTCCAGAACTTGATCAACGTTACGAACGCCAGAAACCATGGTGAAAATTTGTTTTTTATAGAGATCTGATGAGATCTTGTTGCCGTTGTAACAGTGGATGGCGCCAATGAAGAGACGTGGATCGACTCACTGGTAGACGATCTACTTTCCTCGGGTGTGATTATGCTATTTCACCGATGGTTTTCTTGGATCTGGGTTCTTCCACCTACAAAATGAACAGCACCGTAAACTTACCCCTCAGAAAGGGACAGAGGGGTCCTCTTTGGGGTAACCCTCCGGTGTGAGAATAAGTGTGTGTAGGAGAAGATAATGATATGAGAGTAAGGAAATGGAATGTATTGCTTAATAGCTGAATACTCTGTTATTGGATGATATTTGATTGTTATTGTCCACTCTCCTTGTGGAGTTGATGCTGTATTTATAGTGCTAGGGTTTCCAATGATTGGGCTCAGACCCAATTAGGGCTTTGTTGGCCTCTTCCAGTTGCTTTGCGCCACGTGTCCTTTGGGACACCTGGTGCTTTTTCATTGGTTATAATCACGTGGTAGCACATAGGTTTTGCTGAGTTGTCCACCTTTCATTGGCAGCTGTCAACATCAGCATATTCTTATTCCTTAAAAAGATACCTTCTGGAAGGTTGTCTGACGTGCACAATCAAGGTTGCCCTAATCCTGATTTGGATAAGGACGAGGTTGATTATGTGCATGTGTGATACGCGCCTATCCTGAGGATGCGCGAGGTCTTCTCTTTATTCTCACGCGCAGATGTTTCATGCGCAAATGTGATATGCACGAGCATGTGATATGCGCCACGCGCGGATGCGCCACGCGCATATGTGATATGCGTGAGCATATGTGATGCGTGAGCATATGTGCCTGAGCATCTGATGCCTGAGCATGTGATGCATGAGCATCTGTGGTGCCTGAGCATATGATGCCTGAGCATGTGATGCATGAGCATATGTGATATGCGTGAGCATATGTGATATGCGCCATGCGCGTAGATTTTGGCTTTGTGCTTTCATAATGTCTTGATTTCAAGCCTCTTGTCTATATTTTGTGGGTTGACCCGCCTCGCTCGGTGTTGAGGCGGGTACATACCTCTTCAAAATCTATTTCTCATCTTTCCAAAACCTCATCTTCAATTAAACAACTTCTTTATTCCGTTTTCAATTGTTTTTTTAATCTTTCTTTCACTCGTATCCACTCACACATATAACTAAAAAGTGGATATAGAGGATGAAAATTAGTAGAAAAAAGAAATACGGGTCATGAGGGCATCTCCACTGGGCTGCTTTGAAATCCCACGTGGAGTTGTTCATATTTCAAACACTTGAAACCTATCATTGGAGGTGTCAGTCCAAATTGCAACGGCTTGGAATTACAAACCGTGTGTGAAGCTATCAATTCGGCCCCCAACAATTCACAGTTTTACACAACATATACATTATATACACACTTGAAATGGTCTTGTGCTTTTTTAGGTTGTTAAATTAATAATTTTGTAACCTAATCTAATATACATATGCGTGTGTTTTTCTTTTTTCTCTTTCTTTTTTTTTCTTCCCTTTTTCTATTTGTTAAGCCGTATGTTTTTTTTATTTTATGAACGTTTTTTCTTAAAATATTGTATGTTTTAATTTTTTTTAGGTATATTTTTATCTAGTAAATTTTTGTATCTTTTATTATTGAAGTTATATTACATAGACGAACAAAATAACAAAATAATTAAGAATAAAATATATAAATTAATACAGATTAAATAAAAGAAAAAAAAGTAGATGATGAGTTGGATGGTGAGCTGACGGTTTGAAATAAGGACATATAATGCCCACCGGAGGATAAATAAATGTTTTTGAATGTTGGTTTAAAATCTGATGTGTCATGCTGAGGTGGCGGTTTGGAATTAAAAACTAGAGTTACCCAGTGTTTTGAAACCCGGCCGGTCAGACCGGTCTGACCGGGATCCGGTACCTATACCGGGCCGGGTCAGGGTATTAGGACCGTTTTCTAAAAACCCGGCCGGGATTCACGGTTCGCGGTCGGCCCGGACCCGGTGACCCGGCGGGTGAACTGGCAATTTTGAATATTTCGAATCTTAAGGTGTTTTTTCTCACAGATAAACCCTAAATCGAAGGCTGCACCCTTCGTTTGAGCCATCTGCAGGGGCGACTACTTTATACCAGCCTTCATTACAACAAAAAACAACCATATTTTCTTGTTTTTGTGTTTATAGATTGATGACATTTTGGATAGAAGATAGATGGAGATGAAGAAGGGTAGCTTAGATGGTATATAATGAAACTGACGGCTGAGTATAACAAATTTTAAAACCCTAAAAATTGAAACCCTTATACAGTTATACACATGAGGTGAAGTTGTTAATTGATATGGGCTTGTATGGACTGAAGTTAATTTTTTTTTAATATGGGCTGGTTTATTTTTGCTAGAAAATAGTAAAATATAAATATTATATGTAGAATCGTATAATTAAAAAATTAACACACCGAATGTATAAAGATGAATACTTATATGTTATTATTATTATAGAATTAAGATTTAAAACTAATAATTTCTTAAAATTTCTTATACTTTTAAAATATAACAAAGATAAATAAATGTGTTATGTTTCAAGTTCTCTAAATTTTAAAATATAATATAATATTATTTACGATATCATTCGGGTCAAACACCGGTCCGCCCTTCCGGGTCGGTCCGACCTTTGACCCGGTAAGGCGTCTGGGTCGACGTCCGGGCCGGGTACCACTAGAGATGCTCTGACAGGGGATGAGATGGTGTGAATTTTTTTTTTTTAACTATTTAGTTAAACTATGGAGATGGGATTGTGTATGAGGGATGGAGTATGTATCGAATTTTAGCATGCCCCGATCACTCTGTATTCCCCATGTAGTAAATTCTAGTGTTCAAATTCTCATTTGAGTCTCACATTGCGAAACATGTTCCATAAATGGTGGAGCATATGTTGTTAACTAATTGCCGGACACAAATAATCTATTATGTATTTTATTAAAGATTGTGTTTTAAATTTGTAGGATATATTTGGCGGTGGAATTGATAACACATCTACAAATCTTGAGTGGATGTTGAGTGAGCTAATAAGAAACCCAAGAGTAATGAAAAAGCTACAAAAGGAAATAACGGAAGTAGCACAAGGAAGATCCATAATTACCGAGGAAGATTTAGACAAAATGCAGTATCTAAAAGCCGTCATAAAAGAGAGTATGCGATTGCATCCTCCACTTCCATTACTTCTTCCTCGTATAGCAACCCAAGACGTCAAAATAATGGGGTATGATGTTCCATCTGGCACACAAGTTTTGGTCAATGCTTGGAAAATAGGACGAGATTCAAGGTTGTGGGAGGAACCAAAAGAGTTTAAGCCTGAGAGGTTTTTGACAAACTCGATTAACTATAAAGGGCATCATTTTGAGTGGATTCCATTTGGTGCTGGTAGGAGATCATGTCCTGGTGTACTGTTTAGTGTAGCTATCTTCGAACTTGCAATAGCGAATATTGTATACAAGTTTGATATGGCGTTGCCTAATGGAGTTAATCATGAGGATTTGGATATGAGTGAGAAATTTGGTATAACGGTTCATAGGAAGTTCCCATTGCTTGTTACCGCAACTCCTCGGTTCTAGGGGCTGCCTATATGTATCATAATGCTAAATAAATGATTCTCTTGCATGCAATAATTATAAAACAAAAAAGGTGTATGTTTTGTTTTATGAATATATGGTATCACTCCTTATTGGTTAGGGAGGGTGTTTCAAAGTATTTCAAACAAGTCTTACATTTGATTACTTGAATTTTAGTTTAAAGTGGATATTATGAAATAATTATAAGACTTTACTCTTCCTTAGATTAACCTTGAGACCAGATGCTAAGTGAAAGCATCGGAGAATCCTAGCCATATTCAGCCCAATTTCTACGGACCAATACCCAACGAAAATACGATCATATGCATAGAACAAATGACTATCTTCTTTGGCCTTTTAGCGTGTAAAATACCAAGCTCTCGAGCCGACTTGAGAACTACATTTAGTTCATCCATACCCATGAAAAATAAACTCTTTTTCTTTTAATATGTACTTCGGTGACACTATTTATATTGTATGCTACAAAGTAAGATATTATCTGAGATTTACATTATATTGAAATTAACCATTTTTTCTAGATATTTTATACATTTTATAATGAGAATAATATGTATGTAATTTATCATTTTTGGAATTATTGTAGTTCTTAAAGACATCAAATTATATAAAGTTATTACCCGACAGGCATCTACTATTAACAAACTAATAAGTATGCATGATACTTGACGGGTATATATTAGACTGGCTGGTTATGAAACATAGTTATACAAATCATACATGAGACCGAGATTATAGATATTCGTATCATTGGCTGTTAACCATGAGCTTGATTCCGTTAATCTCTATGTTAACAAGGACATAAACAAAAACACTGAAAAGAAGAGAGATCGCATAGTTAGATAAACTTAAATGTCTACACTCTTATTTGTCAGTACTTGTTGACCATATAAAATAAATTTATATATATAGCTGTTACTGCCATATTGACTTGTTATAAATAGCATCTATATGGGTTGGACATGGTGGTGCTGTGATTTGCGTTCTTATAAATTATAATCAGTAACAGACAAAAACATTCCTGGAATTATCTTCAAAGTCCATTGTTGTGCATGCCCTTAAATAACGTGATTGGTGTTAGGTTTAAAAGCATGTTTTGTCTTTGTTATATACCGTTCTTATACAGTCAATTTTTATGGGATATCTGAGATATATATCTAATCCATTGTCTGTTAATCTGTTGAGTAGGGTTTCCAAAGTTGTGAATTATATTGTATTTGTTTAGAAGTTGAAATTTCAACTCGTATTGATGAAAACCGGACAATTTATGTTGTAAGACCCCAATTGGTTGAGGGGTGAGAATGAAAACTTTCTTTTTTTAATGCAGTGGAAACCTTCTCTACCAATTAAGATGCATTTTGCGTGGCTGAGCAATTCATTAGATAAAATCATAAAAACAAAACCATGTGTTTTAGAATGAGCATTGATAATATTTTGACACGGTACACTTGAGCTATTTTAGTGTATTTGTTGTTAACAGTATAAGCAACTAAAATATTAATCAAAAGGAACAGTTAAAATGATAAGTGTAAGATCGAAAACAAAATAAATTGGTTAATAAGTCATCTAATGTTGTATTTAATGGTTTAAAATGCACTAAACCTTTTCATTCGATCTAAAGAGCTTATGTTATTATTTTTATTTATATAGTTTCTTTTTAATATTTAATGTATTATGTTATGTATATACAGAACTAAGTTAGTTACCCGTGTAACACACGGGTTAGAATAAGTAATTTTTTTAAATAATAACATAATGTGAAATACCAAAAAAATGTATCACATATTTAAAAATATATTGTATGGTAAAAAAATTACACATTACGCAATTTGAAAATAAAAAGTTGTTAGAAAATTCATAAAGCATAAATTTTCTTTGTTATTTTTTATATCAAAGTTTAGTTGTAAATTACTACTTTTTTAAACCAACTCGTGAACCAAAAATCATTTTAATTTTAAACTCTTTTGGCATTAACAATGTTTGATAATTTAACTGGTTAAAGAAACTCACTTGTTTCGTATTTGTTATTTATAAAAATCTAATATTAATAACTAATACAATATATTTTGTATTAAACAAATTAACATATTTATGATGATATTAATTCTATTAAATTAGAATGAAATTATTAAAAATTGAAAATGAAATATTAAAAAGAGAAATGTATTTAATATGAGAGAGAGAAAATTTTTTTTTGTAAGAATCAATATAGTGATAACATGTGGAATAAGAAAACCTTTATTTATTAATTAGTATAGATTCATAAATCAAGTATAGTAAGTATAGGTGAAAATGTGACCTGAATGAAATCTGTTTAAATAAAATGCAAGATGAGTCATAGAAACTATTGGTTGAGTGAGACAATTTTCTAACTAAATACAATAGTTCAAATGATATAGGTTTTTTTTAAAGATTAAGATTAATTATATTTTGTCAAATTTACACTTTCTTTGTTAATAAAACTATATGTGAAGCCATTAACAACGTTATTTTTAAGATTGTTCAAATTTATGTTGAAGACTTGCCATGTCACATATACGAAAACAAACGTCAGTAGTCAATGCAAAACAAATAATATTATTATAAACCAGTTTCCCCTAATGTTCCAATATACAAGATCCCTCAACCTAACACAAATCAACAAAAATAAATCTTAAAAAACAAAACTCTTCCAAATCTTTTTTAGGCCAAAGAAAGAATTAATCATATAAATAAAAAATATTATTCTATCCAATTATTCTCTATTGACACCCTGCATTTCTTCCTGGACCTCCATAAAAAATATAGTTCCCCCAAACCTTATTTTTTCCGGCTATTATACCATAACAATGTGGATGATCAGCCAATAAATGTAGATTTGATAAAGGTAGCAAACTATTGTCCCAATCAACAACCTGCAAGTTTCTAAAATACGCCGCTTTCCGGTAACCTTCATGTGCAAAATGACCACTGCCCATTTGTGTACTTGTGTGATGACCCCTTGACCTTGAGTTGACTATTTCCCCGCCAAATTGTATCATGCTTGCGTGTTTTTGTAAATGGTTAAATAAGAACGATGGCCAATAGCCTATTAGTACCCCGGATCCAAATTGGAGCCACCAATGTCCATGTTTAGGATCCTACAGAAAAGTTATGGTTTTAGAAATGACAAGATTGGTAGGTCGGTAATGAGTTCAGGCTTAAATGAGTTATTTTCTTCACATGGGTGGGAGTTAGTGGTGTGAATTTTTGACGCGACACGAAATTTGTGGCTGAAATGGATCATGTTTTTAGGATCCTTTATTTTTAAAACAATTGCATTTAGGCCACATAATCTTCTATTTTGTTTGTGTTTCTTTTAATAAACAGTATTGTAATAGTGGATTTAGAAACATCTGAGTAGAAAACCAACAAAAATTAGAAGAAAAAAAAAGACATGAAGAAAAAAACAATAATGACTTTTACATAACTAGTCCAAATCTATCAAATTAGTTATATCATATATAATAATTTAATTACTTTAGTAACAGTTAAAAGGAAGGTCTACACATGAGAGACTTGAAATGAATAGAATCTTATAATATAATATTCCATCAACCATTTTGTAGTGTTTCTTTATCCTCAAGTACAGTCAATTATTAGAATCTAACAATTAAAATAACTACCCTTTATTTTTAAAAGATTAGACAAAGACTCTAGCTGTTATATATTTTATTTGTGTGTTAAGTTGGCCAAAATAACAAATTAGCATCTCATCAAATAAATTCAAAGACTTATTCCTAATTAACTAAATAAAATTTAGTTAAGATTTACCTTCCATATCATAACGCCAATATCGAATTGTTTACCATTGTAAGATGATCTAGGAGAGATTGCCGCACCTATTGCAATCCTGTTGTTTGTTTGAACAAATCCCGAACATAGCAAGTTATAGCACCCTGTTTCTTGGTATGCATCACTCTGTTATATATAAATAAATTAGTTTGATGGTTTTTTTATGTGAATAACTTGTGCACACATATATAAGAGCACAAATAAACCATTGATAAAAAAAACTGATCTAAATTTGTACTTTTTATTCTCGTAATAACTTAGCAGTTAGCATCATGTAATATTCACTCTATATAAATATATGCACTTGTTCAAGTTTAATTTGGGTTGTTATTATTTCAAATGGATTGAAAATCATCCAAAGTCTATTTTCAATTTGAAAATCCCCATTTTATTATTACATTTTAAAAATTGCAACCGGAAAAGATTTACGACCCAACCAACCTAACCCAACCTAATATGTTTGAACTCGTACTTAAAAGTGATCGACAAGCTTCAACCCGAATCTATTTTGACCTGTTATCCAAAGTTCCAAACCGCCCATCTTCTCACATTTTAGTCCAAAATTTGAGAACAAAAAAAGTAAAAAACGTATTGTTATTACTTACAGTCCAGTAAGTGAAGAATCTAGGATAACCATCTCCATATAAATCTGGGCTAACCTGAAGAATTATGAACGTTAATCAGGTGAATAAATCGTTAAAATAAAAAATTGTTACTATTTTCAAATGTAGTAATAAGTTACCTGCCAACCGGCTTCTATGGTATTAAGATCATTGCCAAATGAACCTGATATGACCCATAACTGTGACAAACTAAACTCGTACGGTTCTGTAACTCTAGGTGTCCATACATTCATGCTGGCCTTTGCTCCATAGTATCGAGCCCCGTTTACAAAACCAACTGCATGCTACAATTCAAACTGATTATCATGATTTCAAGGCTGAATAACTTGATAATTTGATGGCTAAACGTACCCCAATTTGCTAAATTAACATGCCCCCTTGTATGCAAAACGCACCCCATACTAAACGTACCCCCCCCCCCCCTCCCTTTTTTTTTCTCTTCCCCTAGTTAGTAAAGTAGTTAAAAATATGACTAATTTAGTAAATTAAGGAGAGGGTACGCTCAGTAATAAGATTTGTACGTTTAACACAACCCTTTGATAACCGGTATCAAAATACAAGCCCAAGTGTGTATGTTCTTGTAAAAAGACTAAACTAACCTCATGACCACCATTCATGGTATCATGCCTCACACCTCTAATCTTTCTTCCAAATGTTTTTAGCGAACTTGCACGTAAAATATCTTTTTCGGTAGTTCTTCGAATTGGAATAGTTCCATCGGGGCAGAATTTATTCGATTCTGCCCACTTTTGAATTATTTCAAATGTTTCATCACTTGAGTTATGCCCCTTTGGCCTTTCAGATGGTGGTTCCTGTAATTTAACAAACAATAAAATTAAATCCCTAAGTTATGGCATGTGTGTGTGTATGACTATGTATCAATGTATGCATATGATGCATATGTATGTACATACCAATGGCTTTTGTCCTCTAAGTTTAGGATGATCAAATGCTGGTTGAAGATGAGTAGCAACACAATCTATCAAATCACCATCTGGACTCTGCTTTCACATCAAACAAAAGAAATCCAATTTGTCAAACTCAATAAGAAAAAAGTCAAAATGGAAAGAAGTCAAAAGTCAAACCTGAATGGTCTTGACTGAAGGTTTGTTGATCTTCTTTAAATGAGCTCTAACTCTTCTGAGCTTCCTCACCTCTTCCATTGGCTTGAATATTCTTGTTTCATTAATGGATGCAGATTCAATAACAGAAACAAACAAGAACATGGTACAAACAAATGTGAGAATCATAAGAGATTTGGAAGAAGAAGAAGAAGGAGGCATGTTTGGATTGGTATTTGTGAAACAATATTTGTGTTTGGTTTTACTATGAGTTAACATGATGTTTTCTGGTATGCAGTTGTCTGTTTGCAACTGAGATATTGTGATCAACAAGACAACAAGAACAAGAAACAACTGGTGTGTTCCAATTTTTGGTGCATTTCTTCAAAGACAAGATTTGGTGAGTTTTTAATTCTAGTATTCTTAATGCAGAGATTACAGATAAATACACAACAGCACACATACACACACACCTCTCTCTCTCTAAACAATATAATATATAATTTTATAAAACAACATGATATTTATAATATAATATAATAAAGATTCCTTGGTGTTGCACTGACACATAGAACCAGCTACATTTACATTAAAAATGTGGGGCTGGTAACCCCATTCACACCCCCAATAGTCAATTCTTATTTAAATTATTTGCTTATACCTTTTTCTTTTTTGTGTTAACGTGTGTACACAGATTTTGCTGTCTCTGGACAATGTTGTTGGTGGTGAACATTAATGATATCAATAATTTGAGAAAATCACAAAAGTTGTGAATTTTCTTTTGAGAGTTATATTTATATGGCTATGTCTACAAATAAATAACTGGTACCATAACATATATGAATCTTTGGTTGTGTATGTATAGCTCACGTATCTGACTTTAATTCAATTAGTTATGGTTAAATACTTAAATATCATGTGGGGTATCAATTTTTCACTCACGTATCATGCACAAATATACATTCAGCTAATAAAATTGAAAAATACATAAAATGTGCTTGCGTAATATGCTTTTTATTCTTATATCGATTGAACACAATTCTTAAGTTTGCTAGTCAAGGCATGAAGCTTACACAACTAGTACCATTTAATTAATTGTTTGTTTAAACATATAAATGGAGAGATTGTTATGTATAGGTGGTTTCTTATATAGGTGACGATTATTTAAACATATTAGAGGTCTATAAATCATAAGACAAATCCTTGTCCATGAATGTCATGGCTCCAAGGTAGGGTATATGCCGTACATATCCAGTTTGGTACACGCTTTTAAGAGGGTTGAGTTTGATTTTCTCCTAACGAACTTAAAACCACATCATCTTCGTATCACAACATGTATTGACTATTGAGGGTTTAAGACTTCTTGGTATCCTAATACGATAACTACTCCCTCACCATATGGAGACATCACAAATGGTATATGGACCGGTGACCACACGTTATCTTAAATTGACTAACCAACCAACTCGAGATGTCAAAATAAAACATATCGAACCAATAATGCGACTAACAACCCTTTTCTAAATCTTCTATTGTTTCTCTTTTGTTTGCAAGTATCACCTTTGATGGGTTTTGCTTGGCACTTCATTTCCTTAAGACTTTTCAACCATTTTCCCCTTAAAAGACCCACATTTTTGCAACTGATACGTTGCTATATTACAGCTGAATTGAGCAGAAAAAGATGGTCAATATAAGGCTGAGGGGTGTGGGGGCTCTAATGGGGGCGCGAGTGGGGGCTCCAGCCAATAATATTGTGACGTGTGGCAGAGAGAGAAACTGGATAAGGGGGGTGTTGGAGCCCCCGTTGGAGCCCCTGGCCCTGGTGTGGAGGGGCTCCAGCAGGGGCTCCAGCGGATTTTTTTTTATTTTTTTATAAATATATTCAAAAAACGTCGTCAGTATAATCTGAATCTAGGTTTGGGTACCAATTTCCAGACATTTTTGGGTATTATATAGGAGTTTGGGATATTATATAGGAGTTTGTAAGGTGAAATTGTGTTTTGATATGGTTGAAATGGGAGTAATTTGGGGTATTATATAGAGGTTTTTAAAGTTTTTTTTTTTTAAATATTGGAGCTCAACGGCTCTTTCCTGCCTCCACAACGGCTCTTTCTCTCTCTTCTCCCGCGACCACACTCACGCCTGCCTGGGGGCTCGCGCTCGCGCCCCGGTTCACGCCCCGGTGGTGTGGGGTTAGCGCCTGGGGGCGCGAGCGGAGGGGCTCACGCGCCCAGGTTAGCGCCCCACACCCCTCAGCCTAAGCTCTCAATAGAGTACTTTAATTTTAATTCATGCCCCGTGCCATGTGCTTTCACCTTTTGAATAAACAAATATATAGGGACAAAGGGCGAAAGCAACTTATCCATAGCTCTTATCATATTAGCCAATAATAAAATGTGAGGTAACAAAATAGGAGACCAAATTCGTAAGTGTTAAGAAATTAAAGGTGCAACTCAAATTCATTTAGTAACTAATTGATGCAGCGGTATAAACAAAACGAAAATCGAATCACGTTGATTCAGTGAATACCCGTGATAAACTTCAAAACTCCCAAATCTCACCCAAAGGTCTAGGGAAAATGAAGAGAAAAACGAAATTTATTAATATTCAAGTCTGATTGTTCATCTTACATCACCAACATATAAATAAGAGTTCTAATACGAAATGGGCCTAAAACGGGCCATGGGCCAAACACAAACCCAAAAATAAAAACATAAAAAGTGCTGAAAAAACAATAAAAGGCCCATAACTTTATTTATGAGTCGTTTTTGGGCTTCAGACAGGGGCTAAACCACCGTAGGCATTTGCCACAATGTGCTCATCGTCTCAAGCTTCGATTCGACTGGTAATGGGCCTGAAACGGAGCTTCGTGGGCCAAGTTATGGCCGTTTTCGTGGGCCACCCTTTGTTGCGCGATCTTGGGCCTCCAGAAACATAATAGCCCGGTCTTCAATACTTGGGCCCACATCATTCCCCCTGGATAGAAAAAATTCGACCTCGAATCCGCAACATCTTCATCCTCAGAAGTGTCCCCATAATAAGGTAGTAAATGCTTCACATTAAACACATCAGAACAACGAACGTGACTCGGTAGTTTTAAACGATAAGCATTTGAGTTTATTTTCTCCACAATTTCCACGGGTCCAATCTTCTTAGCCGATAACTTGTTGTAGTCCCCAACAGAAAAACGATCTTTTGTCAAAACAGCCCAGACAAAATCACATTCTTCAAATTCAACATGTCTTCGCTTTTGATCAGCAGGTTGCTTGTACTTTGAATTGGCTCGAACCAGGTTGTCATGCACATCTTTATGAATATCATGTAGCCATTCAACAAAATCCTTCACCTTTTCGGGTACAGAACCAGGAATAGGGGGTGACATCAGGTCAAGGGGACCCCGTGGCTGAGCATAATAGACCACCTGAAAAGGACTAAACCCGGGTACTTCTATTGACAGCATGATTATGAGCAAACTCAGCTTGACATAGCTTTTGATCCCAAGACATCACATGATCACCCACAAGACAACGTAAAAGATTACCAAGTGACCTATTAACAACCTCCGTTTGCCCATCCGTTTGAGGGTGATAGGCACTACTGAAGTTAAGCTGAGTGTTCACCATTTTCCATAGGCTGCGCCAAAAATGACTCAAGAAACGAGTGTCCCGGTCAGAAACAATAGAAGTTGGCAAACCATGCAAACGATAAACATCTCGAAAGAATAATTGAGCCACATTAACTGCATCTGTCGTCTTCTTGCAAGGAATAAAGTGCACCATCTTGGAGAACCGATCAACAACAACAAAGATCGAATCGTTACCCCTCTGAGTCCGAGGTAACCCCAACACATAATCCATACTAATGTCAGTCCAAGGATTTGAAGGGACTGGTAAAGGCATATAGAGACCCACATTAGTGGCAGTGCCCTTTGAGACTTGGCAAATTCGACACCTTTTAACATAACGATCTACCTCTTTCCTCATAGTAGGCCAAAAGTAGGAAGACTGCACCAAATGTAAAGTACGGTCACGACCAACATGACCCTCCCCATGTAACTCCTGAATAATTTTCAACCGAAGACTGGAGTCAGGAATACATAGCTGATTCCCTTTGAACAAAAACCCATCATGCAAAAGAAAGTCTGACTTCTGACCCGCTTGCACATCCTACAATACAACTGAAAAATACGGGTCAGTGGTTAACTGCTCACGAATAACATCCAACCCCAACACATTGATCCTCACAGCAACAAGCAGATTTCCCCTCCTGCTCAAGGCATCAGCAACACGGTTTGAAACACCAGTTTTGTGTTTGACCACAAAAGTAAACTTTTCAAGAAAAGCTAACCAACGCCCGTGCTTATGAGATATCTTGTCTTGCGTGCGAATATGCCTTAGAGAATCATGATCACTGAATAAAACAAACTCTTTATGAAACAAATAGTAACGCCAATGCTTTACAGCTTGGACCACTACATAAAACTCCAGGTCATAAGTACTATATCTCAACTTTGCCCCTGTTAACTTCTCACTAAAATAAGCAATTGGTCGACCCCCTTGACGGAGGACCCCGCCAATCCCCACCTTCGAGGCATCAGTATGAAGTTCAAAAACTAGTGAAAAGTTAGGCAATACCATAATTGGTGCGGTAGTGAGTTTTTCCTTGATAACCTGAAAAGCTAACCCTGCTCCCTCTGTCCATACAAACGTCTTTCCCTTCATGCAATCTGTCATTGGGGCCATAATGGAACTGAAGTGTGGAATGAACTGCCTGTAAAAAGAAGCAAGTCCATGAAAACTTCGGACTTCAGTAATGGTGGTAGGAGTTAGCCAGTTTTGAACAGCTGCAACTTTAGATTCATCCACCTGTATCCCATCACCTGAAATAACATACACTAAGAACAAAACTTTAGGGGTCATGAACACACATTTCTTTGTTGCTGCATAGAAATTGTCTCTGCGAAGCAAGGCCAAAACCTCCTGGACATGCACGACATGCTCACTGAAAGAAGCACTATAAATAAGAATTTCATCAAAATATACCACCACAAACTTCCCAATAAAAGGCCTGAGCAACTGATTCATCACACACATAAAAGTACTAGGCGCGTTTGATAAACCAAAAGGTATCACCAACCACTCATACAACCCTTCACGAGTCTTGAAGGCTGTTTTCCACTCATCCCCAGGTCTAAGACGAATCTGGTAATAACCACTCTTCAAATCCAACTTTGTGAAAACAGTGGCACCACTAATCTGGTCAAGTAAATCATCAAGTCGAGGAATAGGAAACCTGTACCTCACAGTAATCTTGTTAATGGCTCGACTATCAACACACATCCGCCATGTACCATCCTTCTTTGGAGTTAACAAAGAAGGAACAGCACAAGGTCTCATACTTTCACGAACATGACCCTTAGAGATCAACTGCTCAACCTGTCTACGCAACTCTTCATGCTCTCTCGGGCTCATCCTGTAATGTGGCCTATTGGGCAATTGTGAACCAGGCTCCAAATCAATATGATGTTGGATGTCACGCAAAGGTGGCAGCCCATCAGGTAACTCATCAGGGAAAACATCGGAAAATTCCTCAAGTAAAGGAATCATAGCTTCAGGAATCTCAACTTCCTCGGCCACTGGCTTCCCTATCAAAACAAACACATTGTCTGCCTCCACCAACTCATCTTCAAACTGACTAATGGTCAATAGGTTACCCGATTGCTTTGTGGCTAGCTGCTTGGGATTTCTTGGAACAAGCGTTATCTTTACCCCACCAAACATGAAGCTATAAGAATTTGACCGTCCGTCATGTTCTATACTTCGATCATACTCCCAAGGTCTACCCAGCAACAAGTGACACGCATCCATAGGAACCACATCACATACAACATCATCTTTATATGTGGTCCCAATAGAAAAAGAAACAAGGGCCTTGTTAGAGACCGTTACCTCTCCCCCCTTTTTAAGCCACTGAAGCTTGTAAGTCTTGTGGTGACTCTCTGTCTTCAAGGCCAACTTTTGGACTGCCTCTTCAGAAATCAGATTGTCACAACTCCCAGAATCGATAACAAACGTGCAAACCTTCCCCAAAATGGTACATGTGGAGTGGAAGATATTATGTTTAAGCCATCCGTCTCCATCAGCCTTTGGTGTATAGCAAGAACGCCTAACCACCAAATTCACCCCCACATCACCGGTCACAAACTCCTGCTCGTACTCAGGTTCTTCATCATATTCTGGGGCCTTTTCATATTCTTCATACTGTTCATCTTCGGATTCAACAAGCAGATGCCTCTTACCCGCCTGTTTACAGTCTACTTGCCGATGACCCGTCTCACCACATTTGAAACACTTCACCCCGCTACTACTAGCCTCCTTAGAAGTCGACCCAGTATTGTTGGGCCCCGACCTCTGTTGACTAGGCACGACACGAGGTCCTCCACTACCCGACCCCGAATTTCCTCCAACTAGGGCTGGTGAATACGAACCGCCCACCCGACGGTTTTGTTTTTCAAAAGCCAAGGCCCTTTGGTATGCCTCGGCGACCGTTAACGGATCAAAAAGATTTACAGAGTCCATGATCTGAACCCTTAAACCTCCAATATACCGAGCAACGAGTTGTTCATCAGTTTCTTGAATATCATTACGAGAAATCAAATGATAAAACTCGGTCGTATATTCATCAACCGACCTGGATCGCTGTTTCAGATTCTGCAAACGTTGATACATCAACCGTTGAAAGTTGTGACGTAAAAAAGTGTCCCGCAAACACTTTCTCATCTTGGCCCATGTCACGATCCGTGACTTCCCGAGTCTATTTCATGTCATCTTCAACTGTTGCCACCATGCTGACGCCCTCCCACGTAGCCTGGTAGCGATCAAAGAGACCCGCTTATTTTCAGGGACCTCTCGGAACTCAAACACCTCTTCTACAATAACCAACCAATCAATGAACCATTCCAGATCCAAACTAGTCCCATCAAATTCTGGGATATCAGTTCGGATCCCCGCATCCCAACGCCGGTTGCCATCACCAGGTTCTTGCCTTGGTCCCCTCTCGTACCCCTCTTCGGAAGACGAACCATCATGACCAAAAAATGGATTATCGAAGTCACGCCCCTCCCTGTTTTCAGGGACCTGTCTTCTACGATTCATCAAGTCAGCCATTTGATCAGTGAGTTGATCGACCACTTGATCTAACCGTTGCTCCACCCGCGCCATAAATCGTTGTTCCAACTCTCGTTCGTAAACCTCATAGAGCGGCCTCTGTTGTCTCCTTGGAGCTATTTTCGAGCCAGGAATTCGGCTCTGATACCAACTGATGCAGCGGTATAAACAAAACGAAGATCGAATCACGTTGATTCAGTGAATACCCGTGATAAACTTCAAAACTCCCAAATCCCACCCAAAGGTCTAGGGAAAATGAAGAGAAAAATGAAATTTATTAATATTCAAGTCTGATTATTCATCTTACATCACCAACATATAAATAAGAGTTCTAATACGAAATGGGCCTAAAATGGGCCATGGGTCAAACACAAACCCAAAAATAAAAACATAAAAAGTGTTGAAAAAACAATAAAAGGCCCATAACTTTATTTAGGAGTCGTTTTTGGGCTTCAGATAGGGGCCAAACCGCCATAGGCGTTTGCCACAATGTGCTCCTCGTCTCAAGCTTCGATTCGACTGGTAATGGGCCTGAAACGAAGCTTCGTGGGCCAAGTTATGGCCGTTTTCGTGGGCCACCCTTTGTTGAGCGATCTTGGGCCTCCAAAAACATAATAGCCCGGTCTTAATACTTGGGCCCACATCACTAATTAACATAATGTTTTTTTTACCATGAAAACCCTCTAAGTCCTCGAAGTGCTTCTAAACAAAAAATTCACATGCCCCACCAAAGACAAAAACAATGAAAAGTTATATTCGAATTTGAGAGTTGAGACATTTGTTATGAACGCTTACATTTGAAGATTTGCACACTAGTCATTAGTCCATCGTGCTATGATCCCAAACTCTGTACTAGAAAACCCCACAACGCATTTAAACCGGTTGGTGTGAGAAATTAATATCTTTCAATGAATATAACGAGAGGGAAAGAAATGATTGCGATCTCCCCTCTTGGAGGTGAATATAAGATCTTTTGATGCTAGTTATTTTGGGTAATTTCCATTAACAGTACAATTTGGTGATGACCATGGAAGTCATAAATAAGGGTGGGGGAGAGAAATTTTATTTCAATGTGAAAGTTCCAACCTAACACACACCCATGAGTTTTCAAATTTCAAGTACTATTTTTTTATATATATATAAAAAAAAAATCTTGCCTCAAAGATGCAATAGTACTTCAGTCATAGTTAAAAGCTTCCATCCTTTTTATTGTAGAATGTTTTATGGTCCCCTCGTTTGGAAATACAACTCAATAAGAGTATATATTCCTAGAAATTGAAATCAAGTTAATACACCCGAACAATGTGGTCCGTTTGTTTGCCTCACATGGGTGGTATTAGCCTACAACTAACCAACTATATAATCTATCATGCGTTTAGCATTTAATTTGATGCATGGTGTTAATTATTGTAATAATTGTGAATAAGATAATGAGATATCAATATTTGAAGTTGTATTACTGGAACAATCAAAATTACAAAAATTTGGAAGAAAATGATCAATAGAGTCTGTCAACATGTCCTATTTTGGTGGATAGAGAAAACTAGGACTAGGAGTGGTAGAGGTAGAATGGCTAGAATCAAATAGAATTTTCTTTTTTTCTTCTAAAAAGGAATATAGAAATTAATAATTAAATAGAAAATGGTGGTATGGTCATATGTCAAAATATATGAGAACACTTTTTATATATTGTATTTCTAGACAAAGGAATTACCGGGGACACAAAAGGGTGTGAAGCACTTCTCGTGTGGGACAAGGGCGGCGGGTGTCTCAATGTACCACTACTAGAAAATACATCTTTAATGACGCGCAAATATAACATATAAAAGTGTGGTTCAAATTCGTTGAGATTACTGTTAGGCTTCAAATTCATTGTAAGATCGTCGAAAATTGAAACCCTAGGCTTTTCAATATACTGTTAATTGCCATATATATTGCTACTTTGTTGTGAGTATAGTTGATTATCAGTTTATTACTCGTTTAGTAACTGTTCATCGTATTTAAGTTGATTAATTTGATTTTTAACTTTTTTTTAGATATCACTTTTAGTTAATTTTACGCTAATTTGCTTCTATAAATCTATAATATTAGTAATAGCTACCATTATGTTGCTTCAAGGTCACTTATGATCTGAAAGCAATCTGTTATACATAGTTTTGTGATGTGTCATCCCTTACTTTGCTATAATCTGTTATATATAGTTTTGTGATGATTCATTATGTTGACAAATGAATATTCATGTAGACGTCTGGTAGTAGCATGTGAAGATCCTTGATTACATATGGTGATGGCAAAGTTTCAAAAGCTTGTGAGATATTTGCTTACCGTCATATTTAATTAGAATTTCTGGATAACAGGTGGATCTAAGTGAAGAAACACTAATCGACCCCGGGCAGATTACGAATAATCTGGGGGTTAAGTAATGTTTCCCACGAGGGTTAGATCCGGCAAAGAAAGATGTTCTTCAGATGACCTGCAAAACAGACACCGTGAGCTCGTCACTGAGAAGGGGGGGGGTCCTCCTTGTGACCACCCTCCGGCGTGAGAATCAGACTAGATTGCTCTGAATATAAGTGTATATTGAGAGAAATAGCTAGTGAAGGTAAAATACAAGATGATCCTACCGTTCCAAGGTGTTGGAGTATTTATAGCCGAAGGTAGGTTTCCAAGCAGGTACAGCCAGCTGTATAATATTCCTGTTCTACCAACTACGGGCTACGCACGTGCCATGCTGGTTGGTGGGTAGGCAGCGGCTGATAGTGACCAGGCCGGCTGTGTACTATTCCTTTTCCACCAACTGCAGGCTATGTGCGTGCCACGACAAGGGTTGGTGAATAGGCAGCGGCTAATAGTGACAAACAGTACTAGAGCATGCTCCTCGTACTGTTTGTCGGTGAGCTGTCACCCTGTGATTGGTTCATGGGCTGCTTTGGTCAGATCTTGTCTATTTTGTCCATACCTTGGCAGGTATAGTACAAAAGATCTTCCAGAAGCATACGGACTGGCTCATTTGGGCGGGAGTATTCCCGCCTTGCTCATTCCTTCAGGTGACACTGAATTATTGAGTGTGCCTTGTGCGTGTAGCCTTGCTATTAGTGCGGGTAGCCTTCCCTGATGGTTTGTATCCGCAGCTGCGGGGACAGGCGGGGTTACTTCACCATTGGGAGGCTTTCCCTGCGTGAACAGCTGGCGTACTGCGCGTAAGGTCTTCATCTCTGAGCATGGTGGGTCATGCGGAACCAGTTGGTCCTTGCGCAAACGTCCCTCTTCAAGGTGAGTCTTGCGGGTCCAACTGGGCTCTGCTGGGACCTACCTCTTCAAGTCCCCCCAGTCCAATGTTCTTCTCATGAATTGTTAATAAGTGAGGTGAACTTTGGACTTAATCAAGGGGTTTTGAAAAGGATTTAGTTTTAAGGTTGTCCGTGGGGATTCTTCCCGCGGTTTCTCTAATGTCACGCAGAAATTCCCGACTTTTCTGCTTGATCTTTGGGTCTGATGCGGGTAGGTGTGTAACCTCCTCGCAAGTCAGGAGCGTTGAGTTCCACTTGTGTAGATTCTCCATGAGGTTTTGGTATTTTTGAACATAGTGATCAATTATGTTAAAACAACCAATTCCATCTTGGAGCTTCAAACAATCTAGTTCTCGACGTTCCCGCTATGCGGGGATGTTACTCCCGTTTCCGCAAGCATGACCCAGAAGATCCTTCTTGGTTTCAATTCCCTGCGGAGTGCTAGGTATGTGAAGGGTTTCGCCTTGACGCTGTACCCGCACTCGTCTTATAGTTACTTTACTTCCAAGGTATTCCTGGCTTCAATTCCTTGCGGGTGCTAAGTATGTGAAGGGTTTTGCCTTGACACTGTACTCGCACCTGTCTTATAGTTACTTGGTTGCCAAGGTAAGGGGTATAGTCCCGCTTACTTTTGAATCTTTTTGAATCTTTTTGAAATTCGAAGAGTTGGTGAAAGGATAAGAACAGTCCAAACTGTTGAAACGTCGTCTGACGGTTTCTTCTGACAGTTTCAGGACGTGCAGGAAGTTATGGCGACGTGACAGTATATGGTCATTCCAGACGCTTTTTCAGGCGCGTGGGCGCAATTTTTTGGGCGCGTGGGTGCGGATTTTACGGCGCGCGCCCCGTCAACAGCTGTTGCCAGCTTGCTTTTTCCACGTGTCATAGTTTCATTGTACCAGCTCTTTTCTCTCTCCTCCGCATTAAATTCATCGCATTCATTGCGATGAGTATATAAAGGGGGAGAGGGTCCTTGGTAATCCACACTTTCACTTCTCTCTTATCCTTCTAAGCGATTTCCGGCGAACACTTTTTGTCGAGCATTCTCCTGAAATCGTTCTTTACCTCCAAAACATGTCGTCTACTCATGATCCAGAAGCTATCGTCGAGGAGTCTGACTTGTATGTCGAGAACCCGACGTCTACGTCCGATAAGGACGATAAGAGCACCGCTGGCGAATGCCAGTGTGCTCTTCCCATCGAGCTTTACCGGTACATCGTCCGGAAGTTCATGCTCGAGCCGTTCGAGCCTGAGTTTCCGGAGCCACACCAGACGGTGTACGATGCCCCCAAGGGCAAAATAGGGGTATATGCCGCCTTCTTCGTCTATGGGAATCTTAGGTTCCCATTGACGAAGTTTGTATACCGTGTTGTGGATAGACACGGTGTGCACCTGACGGAGGTACACCCAATGGTGATCGCCAAGATCCGCCATTTTGAGTGGGTGTGCCTCATTCTTGGCGTGGATCCCCACGTCGACCGCCTGATGACCTTCTACTCCTGGAGGTGCATCCAAGGCTGGTACACCCTGGTCACCCGGATCAAGGGTTTGAAGATCTGCGCTACCGAGCGCAGTCTTCGGTCTTGGAAGCGGGAGTTCTTTTACATCTCTGCCCGTGTCGTCCCTATAGCTATGACATTTAAGAACGGGAGAGCTCTCGCCAGCCTTCACGCCTCCAACTACCAGGAGGCGGAATGGTTCTCCAAGATTTCCCGGATCCAGACTCCGGTTTACCGCTTTCCGGAGTCCGGGATGGTGATGCTCGGTATGAGCAGGGTGTGGAAGGATGCTGGGGCGGATGCGCCACAGATTCCCATCGTACTTGAATACGGTTTGAACTTTATCCCTTACGGTATGCTCCGTCTTCTTTGTTGATTTAAGGTTTTTTCTAACTGTTTTTCTTTTTATTTCAGAGGGAAATGACTTGCAGTCCCTCCTGCATCCGCGGGAAGCTGACGGTCCCGCTCGGTTGGGTACTCGCGCTCTTGACGAGAACGAGTTGCCCATCCTTGCGCAGACTGCGGATCGGTTTGTGGAGGCCTACCCGCCAGGCCACGAAATACTGAGCGCCACGCGGCCAGGTAAAAGACTATTTAACCCTCGCCCTCTGAATGCTGAAACCTCTGCCGGAATTCCTCTAATCTTGTCATCTTCTGAGGAATCCGCAGATGGTCCTTTTCTTGCGCGGAAGAAGAAGGCTGCTGGCGGGAAGGGCAAGGCGAAGGTAGCCTCCACCGCCGACCAGGTGAACCGGTCAGAGTCGGAGACCGAGAGTGAAGAGGCGGCGGGGAACCCAGGTGATGTTGAGACCACTGCTCCGGAGGTTGAAACGGTTGTCACCTCCGAGCAGCCCAGGACGACGACGGTGACCGGTACGAAGAGGCCGGCTCCATCGGGTTCTTCCCCGCCTGTTCGCACCTTCAAGCTCAAAAGGACCCGTAAGTGTACATAACTTTAACTTCATATCTTTCCGCTATTATACTTATATATCGTCTTCGTGCAGGCGTGGATGCTATGGCATTCCAGAGTGGAGCGGGAGGGAGCAGCTCTGGACCCATGAAGGTAGGTTTGGTCAACCTACCCGAGGCGATGACCCAGGCGGCTACGCCTGCTTGCAGTACTGGTTCAGTTGCTCATCCCGTTGAGCCAACTGTTCCAGCTGTAACATTATCTCCGCCGGCCGTCAGTGCCATTTTTACAGAATCCATCACTGAGCCGGCGGTGATTTCTCTTGCGGGTTCTTCCGCAGCCGCGGCCACGGTTGTGAGTTCACCTCCGGTGAGTTCACCTCCGTTGGTCTCCACCGCGGCAGCCTCCACCATGCTTCCTCCGGCGTCGGCGACTACGGCCGGTCCTTCAGGTACGTCCGGGGTTGGGGCGTCAAGCCAATCTTTGCCTCCTTCCCATCTGCCTGACCTCTTGGATGGATATCCGTTAGGTTCGGGTGATGGGTTTGGCGGCTACAGGCCTGTCGTCGACCCTACAGGTGCGTAGGGTTATTTTGGTCTTTTATATATTTTTTTTTATCATATTTTCCTAACTGCTTTTTGCTTTTGCAGTGTCGGATTCCAATGAAGTGTATGTTCCACGATGGAACATCTGCCGAGGAACAACCCTTCGGACGCCTGTGGAATGCGTCGAGTGGGCGCGCCACGCCGCCCCAAGTGGGGCGCTGGGGGAAGCAATGTCAAGCTACCAGGAGGGTAGGTTGACAAATGAGCTCCGCATTCTCGTAGCCCGGATGCAGCCGCGCGTCGAGCTGCTTTGTCGTGAAAACGACAAGTTAAAGGCAGCTCGTATCCAAAAAGTAGCGCAGGCGCGGGCTGTCCGGGAGGAGAACAGGAGGCTCTCCGCCGTTGCTGCGGAGAAGGAGAAGGCCTTCAAGGCCCTCGAGGTTGAAGTTCAGGCTCGTCTCGAGGCCCGTTCCAAGGCCGCCCAAGCTGTTAATGAACAGCTTCGGTTGGCTAAGGAAACTGCACGGAACGCAACCGAGAGGGCCACCAAGGCTGAAGCTGCTGCTGAGCCTCTACGCATCGAGAATGAGGAACTTAAAGCCAAATTAGAGAGGCTACAGCAGGCTCATGATGCCTTGGCCATGGAAGATGCCAAGAAGCTCCAAGAAATCTTGGACCAGAGGGGGGTGCTTGACCACACTGAGCGTAAGTTAAAGGGCGTCGAAGAGGCTGCAGCCAAAGATGTGTTGCTTGCCAACCTTACAAAGAACGAAGCCGAACGCGCCCGTAATGAAGCTCAAGCTGCCCTCCAGGAGGCTCTGGTTACAAAGGAATGGCTTCTCCGAGAAGCGTTGTCTCAGGTATGCGCAGTTTCACAATTTCTTTACGCTTTTCCTTTGAAGAGTTTTTGATATTCTGTTTTGTAGGTTGTGCATCGGGTGTTCACGAACACACCATATGACGATGCGATGAGCGCAGCCCTCAACGCTTCTCATGAGGATGGGGAAAAGGCTGGCTTCCTGCTTGGTCTAGGGTTTGTTGAACAAGGCATTCCGCCTTCCAACTTCCCTCTTTACAATGTGGATACTGAAGCTGCGTATGACCAAGCAGTGAATCAGTATGCCGCCTTCCCGCATCCGGTGGTGGAGAAGGTAAACGAGATTGCTGCTGCTGATGATGGGCTAGCTATCCTCAAAGCTTTCCTTGAACCGCCACACTCTACTGATGGTGCGGGTCCAAGTGGGAGTGGTCCTGAAGCTTGATACTTTAGATCCCTTTCCACCATTAGAGTAGATTTTTATGTTTGTAGACTTCTAATCTTGTATGCGGGTATGTACCCAGCAATTCTTGTAATGTTTGAATGTTGATGGAATAAAAATTATTTGTTAATGCCTTGCCTTGTTTATTTCGCTCATATTTTGTTTTAACTTAGCAATTTCTTTAGTACTTAGATAAGTTAACTTTTCAACGTGGTAGATAATAAGTTAAAGTTTTACTTCCTCTTTCGTGATTGTGCGGATAAAACCGTCACTTTCACTTAGTAGGATGGCTAAACTTTACCTATATCTGACCTGCGTGGAAGTTTTCCTCATCTTTTCCTTTGAAATTTTCTAAGTGTTTTGAATAAGTTAACCTTTCGACGCGCGGTTGCCAATAGGTCAATGTTCAGTTTCCTCTATCATGATTGTGCGGGTAGGACCGTCACTTTCATTTATTGGGATGACCAAACTTCACCTATAGCTGACCTGCGTGAATGTTTTCCTTAGAAATTTTTACCGTTTTATGTGTTTATGCGGGTTTTGCCGCCTTTCACACGCAACGACTTACTTCTTCCCATATTTATGCGGTGAATACCGGCATATCAGCGTGGGAAGTTCATAAGTATAAAAGTAAGGCTATCAACACAATGTGAAAGGAGAATCATTTCCATTAGAAGTGGCTCTAGGCCTTTTCTTTACAAGTTTGGAATTGATCTACATGTAACATTTGCGTAATTGAGCTCCGTTCCATGTTCTTGGGATAGGAGTGCCATCGAGCCTTTCGAGCCGGTACGCGCCTTTTCCCAAAACTTCTTTGATAATGTACGGTCCTTCCCAGACCGGTGCCAGTTTTCCTGGGCGCTCTTGGTTTGAAGCCTCGTTGTTACGCAATATGTAGTCTCCTACATTGAAGTTGCAGAGTTTTACCCGCGTGTTGTAGTACTTTTGCATTTGTCGCTTGTAGTTTTCTTCACGCGCTGCGGCTAAGTCTCTGCGTTCCTCGGTTAGCATAAGGTCTAACCGTCTTTCCGCATCATTGTCTTCTGGCTGAATCAAGACCCTTGGTGAGGGCAAACCAATTTCGACTGGGACCATGGCTTCAGTGCCATAAGTGAGGCTGAACGGGGTTTCTCCCGTACTGGCCTTTTTCAGCGTTCTGTTTGCCCAAAGGACGTGTGGAATTTCGTCTACCCAGCCGGATCTGTGTTCCAGGAGTCTTTTCTTTATGCCTTCGACGATGCTTTTATTTGCTCTTTCCACCTCACCGTTACCTTGCGGGTGTGCCACTGAGGTAAAGGTGTGGGTGATTTGAAGTTCTTCTAGCCACTTTTGTAGCTTCTTGTCAGCAAAGTTGGTGCCGTTATCACTCACCAAAGTCTGTGGAAGTCCAAAACGACAAATAATAAATTCCCAAATAAATTTTTTAATATGTTGCTTCAAGGTCACTTATGATCTGAAAGCAATCTGTTATACATAGTTTTGTGATGTGTCATCCCTTACTTTGCTATAATCTGTTATATATATTTTTGTGATGATTCATTATGTTGACAAATGAATATTCATGTAGACGTCTGGTAGTAGCATGTGAAGATCCTTGATTACATATGGTGATGGCAAAGTTTCAAAAGCTTGTGAGATATTTGCTTACCGTCATATTTAATTAGAATTTCTGGATAACAGGTGGATCTAAGCTAGTGGGATTGAACAGGCCAATACCTTCTAGCATTACACTTTTGACATTATCAGATTTGTGAGTAATATCTTAAATATCACATTAGTTAATTTGGTTGAAATTATGATTAGTTGTGGTAATTGATAATTAGTGACTTGGGAGGAGCAGACTCAGTTTGTCCACCTCTTGGTAACACATCTTTAAAAACACTGTGAGTACTTGAATTTTTCACACTAATGAAGTATTGCCATTTTATTCTTTTTATTTATTTTAAATTTTTACGAATGAAGTATTGCCATTTTATTATTTTTATTTATTTTAAATTTTATGCTGTTAGAATCTTAAAGCGTATAGGGACCATAAGAATAGGGCCTTCTAGGCCTAGACTTCAGCCCCCTACAACCGACTTAGCACACTACACACCACAGTTCCGTTGTTTTACCAGTTGAAAAATGACCATGAAATGATCATTTTTTTAATGTTATTTTTCATGTAAGGACACTCTAAACCTGCATTTTGATCTATGTGTTGAAGCATATGACACATTCTTATATTTAGTTTTAGTTTTGTCTCATGAAAATATATTATATACATAAATTTTTATATTTAGTTTTCTTTTGTCTCATGGAGGTAACTTAAATATATACAGGTGTCACACCCTCATTCTAGGCCTAGGGGTATGATCCATAGTTGATACTATTTTTGTAATTAAATCAGAGTTACGGGTTTTAGAGGAAGATTTTATAAAAACAAAGGATCGATATTATAAATATTTAAAATACAAAAGACGAGACAAAAGTCTCGTTTAGTATTTACTTGTTTATATTTTACAAAACCACCATATTTTAATATTTACACAAAATTATCCGAGCCATCGGATTCTTGAGCTTCTTCGTCTTGCAAGCTCTAACCTTGGTTACCTGCAAAATGTTATTAAAATAAGTCAGCAACGAATGCTGGTGAATATGCTGACGCTAAAATATTTTCTTTACTTAATTACCCCTCGAGACCACGTAAGTCTCGGCCCATCTTGGCTTAGGAATAATCAAGTTAAAACAATCATCATAAACTCGAGTCTCTGCACTAGGTCACCTCAGCGAAACACCGTAGCGTTTATGACATAACTTAGGTACCGTAAATATACACATGGCCATTCCCCACTCGGACGTAACTTAGGTCCGGCCCATCGTGGCTGGAGGTCGTGACCAAGCGTGGTGCGATGTGCCCACCGCATACCACATATGTAAGGATCCAGACAAACGTATACCATAGCCTAAAAGCTGGCTTATACTCTTATTTATAATGTTTTTAGAGACACATAGCCTCATGTAAAGTTTTACACATGACACGTTTGTTTGTTTGAAAACAAGTTTGTAAAAGTGGGGCGTATTCACCTTTCAATGGGATCGGCTTCCAACACCGTCCGTTAGTCTTTCCTTCGCTATCTCGCACCTATAGTACGAGTATAACATTCATTAGTCGGATTCATGATCCGGCTTAAGACCTTTAGTCTTATCATCTCGATGAACCTTTAGTTCATTATTTCTTTTACTTTAAAACCTTTAGTTAAAAAGTAATCTTTATAAACCTTTAGTTTATATTTAAAAACCCGGCGTTTCTTCTTCTTTAAGAAACGTAATTTCTTTATTATTTAAGTATACTCATTACACTTAAATAATATATTTTATAACAAAGAATAATCATATACATATATATATTCGCATATATATTTTCATCTTTCTTTTCTTTATTTGCTTTGTTATACATTTTCTTTCTTTTATAATCATCGAGTATAATTCCGACTTAGGGCATTAAGTCGTTATAATATTTTATTATTATTTTGGTCGGGCATTATGCCTACCTTGCTTGGCTTAGTAATACCCTTCACACTTGGGCGGCACTTCGACGCTACTCGCTTCTCAACGTTCACTTGATCAACACTCCTTTCCACACTTTACACGTTTCTCGAGACACCTTTGGCACTCACTTCGAGGAGATCACCGGGTCGTCGGACAACACTTCCTTCTTGTTCGGAATGTCGGGGAGTGGCACGAAAATCGAGGTAACGGGCACGGAAAACGAGGTTTTGGGGCACGTTTATCGAGGTAGATTAATGGCACGTAGTTCGAGGTAGTGAGAGAAAGCTAGAGAGAGTATGTATGTGTAATTGAGGTGTGAGGGGCTCAATCCCGTGGCTGCCTATTTATAGCCAAATTTTGGACCCTATCGCGATACGCGATGGGTCACTTGGCAGACCTATCGCGTACCGCGATGTAGGTCTGCTGAGTCAGAGCCTAGACCTGCCACGTGTCGACACGTGGCAGGCGCCGCTACACGTGGCGGACGTGTTGCCACGTGGCGACAGGCGTTGCCACCGTGTGCCACGTGTCACATGTGTCAGACTACCCTATCGCGGTACGCGATGGGTGTCTCCTCTGATCCATCGCGTACTGCGATAAGTCAAAAATCAGAATTTATGTTTTGGTCCCTGGAGTTTAGAAATTGGCAGATTGGTCCCTTGACTTTGAAAACTTGACATTTTTGGCCCAAAATTTACGTGATGTTACAACAGGGGATCCTGTAGGGTTATAGATGAAGCAGCATAAGGGTGGGGGCACACTCTTCTACAAGACTCCACAGATAAAGAACTACACAAACTGAATAAATGTTTGCAGAAAGAGGTGTGACATTTTTTTTAAATTTCTACTTTTATAAATGTTATTAATATACACATTTTGTCAGATATGATATTATGACCCTTAAGAAACATTTTGGGATGAAAATAATGAAACTTGAGAGAACGAAAAACTGAAAGTAAAGGTATATATATATATATATATATATATATATATAAACACAATCAGTTTTGTTATTTGTTTTTTTTACAGTTAATGATATTATTGTTTTCAACTTTGATTATAGATGCAGAAAGAGAGAGACTGATTGCAGACTAAAACTAAATATCTTTCACCTACTTCAGACGGGTAACAAGCATATCTTTGTTTCACTCTGTTTATTAAGCTTACATGTTTGCTGAACTTTTACAAATGGTAGCCAACCCCCTTAATTGCTGCTGTAATGACAGACAAGAAACTGGACATGTCATAAGAAAGTGGAGGAGGAGGCGGAGGCGATGGTGATTGATTGATATTGCTGAGTTGAGTTGGAAGCCCGATGTCAGGAGAAGAATAATGATTTAGATGATGCCGTGATCAATTGTTAAGTTGCAAGAACAGTAAGTCACTTTTTTATATAATAAAATTGTTTTCATTTATATCATGTTTTCAACTGGTTTATATTATGCTAATAGTTATTTTATTTTGGTTAATCTTTTGTAGAAAAAGGCAAGAAAAGGATTTGAAATCTCTTGGATAAATAGGTGATGAGTACTTGTTGTTTTACAGGTTTGGTGCTAATGTTATGGAAATGGCTTCTTCTTGGATAAAAGATATATAACCTTGAGCTTTGTATTGTCATTCCTCTAAAGCAAACGCAAAATTATCATGGTGGCAATAACCCTGAGCTTGGTAGTCAAGGCTAGAGATATATAGCTGCGGGAACGTATTGACAGTGGAATGCTTCTTCAAGCGCTTGCCAAGCAGGGGTATGTATTTTTTTTCTTCTTCTTTTTCTTTTTTATTTTCACTTGGTTTTTATTTGTTTTCTATAATTAAGACCGAGCCCGACCCAAACTTGACAATTATCGAAAATCGTTTACGGGTCAAAAGTTAAGTTTTATTATTCTCAAGTCAAATTTGACTGGTAAAGAGGATCAAATTTAAGTCTTATTAATGATCAAATTTAACCCGGTTAACATGTTATTTTTTTGTTTCATTAACGGGTAAAAAATTAAGTTTTATCATTACTACCTCAAATTTAACCCATAAATGAGATCAGTTTTAAACTTCATTGACGGGTCAAATTTAACCCGGTTAAATGGTCATTTTTTTTTGTTTTATTTAACCCAGTTAACGGGTAATATCATGTCAAGCTTTTTCAAGTATTTTTCATCCAGTCTACTGCCCTAAAGTTGTCAATCACAACTTACTGATTGGCAGTTTTATTTTCAACAAATATTATGGAGGTTTGCTGAGTTTTGATACAACCTTTGAATTTTGGAAATTCAACATAATCTCTGTAATTAAATTTTAAACACAAAATTTTACAGTTTTAGTTATGGCATACGCTATTAGGTTGTTATAATTATTAAAGCTTTAGTTTAAATTAAATTATTTTAGAAGGGATATAATGTAGAAAGTTGTCTATTTGGATCTTAAATATGTCTTGAGCTAATAAAAAAAATTCTTCTTTTCTTGATGACTCAGGTGAGATCAAGTTTGAAGATTACCATAATTACGTCTTAATGACCGGTCAGTGATAGCCGATGGCCATGAAGATGAAGATGGAAAAGACTATAATGGTGAAGAAATAGGGCAACACAAAGAAAGATAGTATGACATTATTACTACATTAAACAACTCGTCCACCGGACGGGTATAAAACTAGTTATTGCTGGTTCAAGAAAAATAAATGGGAAACACATCTGATCTCTTCTTTTACAGGTAATTAGTATGCCGTTTTAACTATCAATGTGGATAAACTGTTAATGTTTGGTAGTATTAGTATATTTCTACTTTCTTTTGGATGAATGTTGGCACATTCTGTATCATGTTGCAGTTAACTTTCTGTTACCAAGGATGTAATAAAAATATATGATTTTGGATCTGCACGAGCATTCGTTCACAACCACGTACCTTACACCGAGTATGTTTCAACATGCTAGTGAGTTATCAATCATCCATTTTAATAAATTTTACATGCAAACAACTTGTTACCAGATTATCTTTGTGCTAGCTAGTGAAATATTTTTTGTTACCAGAATTATCTTTCTGTTAATTACTTAGTGAAAACAAATTATTACCTATTTTTTTTTCTCAGATTGGGGAAAGGGTAGACAGATGCACCGATGTTGATATTGATGGAATTTGTGAAGAATGATCGACTTTTGTGGCAAACTTCATATTCCGGTGAAATTTTGTATTGACATTGATGTTAATTTTGAGATGTTTGTAATTTGTATTTTATGAAATATTGTATGAAATGTATTGTAATGTTCAATGTATTTATTTTATTATATAGTTTGAGATATTAATTGTCATTAAATGTGAAAATTAGTAATTCATCCAAAAAAATTATTATTATAAAACACCTAAAAACATGACACGCAAATGGGCGTCAAAAATGCATGTAAAAGACGTGTCATAAATGCGTGTCAAAAACAGATGACACACAAATGCATGTCAACTTTTCTTTATGACATGGCCTTCCTTGACACGATTTTACGCGTCATCAACCCTTTTAATGACGCGCATTGCACGCCATTATAGGTATATTTTCTAGTAGTGTACTTTGCCCTTCGCACAATCGTATTGCCGCCAGCAACCAGCCATACCCGATACCAGTAGATGATGCTTGGTCAATGGAAAGTTGCATGCTAGCTGTGGATTGTGGTTGCGGCTTAGTTCAGTTGCAACTGAGCTGGTTGGGTGCATGTTGCGATTTCCACTGATGGGTGGGTTAATCACAATTTCCACCGCTCAACCATTGGCAACCTCCAATGCGGTTTCCACTATTCGGACTTGTCTACCCTTCCCCATAAGCCCCGTCGTCAGGGCTCTTTTGCAAGAATGCATGGCGCATGATAAGTACATAGGCCATCATCATTCTGTTGATCAGTTCTTCACGTTGGTAATGGAAAACATGAATAATATGATAAACCTATAACTAAAACATACCTGTTACAACAGAGAGAGTAGCCATGGCTGATGAGTCAGATCCAGACGACAAGATTATCAGCTTGGTCGAGTTCCCCTTTAGGATGTATATTAGTGATGGGGATTAGGGTTCTTGAGAAACCGAATAATATAGAGGGAGAGAGAGTCACGAATTTTATGTGAGCTTTAGGGTTATGTTATATGATGTTAATTAGCCTCTCCATATATATATATACCCAAGGGGAAACCCTTGATTAGCAAGAAAGGGCAATTTGGTCCATCAACAATTACCTAGCTAATATAATTATAAGGTATAATTTAATATTTTGATCTAATTATTATATAAATGATAATGATGGCCATATATAAATATACATATCAATATATTTATTCTTACATTCTCCCACTTGGCCGAGTAATCATTTATTATGAGTATTAGATTAGTCTGCAGATTTTAACACTCATTTTAGCTTTAAACTTAAACTGGAACAGAGAAATACAGTCATTGAATTGAACATCAGCTCAAGACCCCCATTAATCATACTGCAGTCCTTGTTTAAAACATAATTAGTTATGATCAAAATTATATAAGTAAACCCTTCAAATATTTGATTTGTATACTAATTTGTCTATATGTCATTGCATGTAGAACATATTAAGAGACATACAAAATCAAAATTGATGAGGAAAGTTAATAATTAGTCATTCATTTAACGATATACAGTTACATGGTCATTAATAATCCCGTCTTTATTATAAGCGCTTTCATAAGACTTATGGGTGACAGACCTTTGGTTATAGGATCCTTAAGCATATCATGAATGTATTCGATATGAAAATTTAGTTTCCTCAATTCGTTCATAAACGATTAATGTATTTCAAATCGAAATTTAATGCAGCACCTCTCGAACTGTTACTGTTTGAGAAAATAGGGTAGCTGACTTTATCACAATAAGTCTTCAATATATAATTTATATGGAGTTAATAACTTGTGAGTCCAATGATAAATTTTCAACAAAATTTATTGACAATTGCGTTGTGATTTAACCAACATATTATGCCATTGAAATTTAGATTGTTGTTATCAGTTCATTATGACTCCTCCGTGAGATAGATTTATCTGCTGACATAAGAATATATCCCGAAAATTATATTATGTTATATTTGAATATAACAAAGTTTTAGAGTAATCAACTGGTTTGATTTCTCACTTCTTCTTCTAAATTATAGTCTTTCGTTTCTTTTAAAGATATATTCTTTTAAATGCTTCACATTAATCTAGACATATCTAGTGTGTTGCAATTTGAGTTAATATCAAAACGAGTATAGACTTGAACTTATATAAGGCTTCTACTTGATGAAGCATAAGGAAATAATCTATGTGATCATATTATCCTCTAAAGTATAGCAATACTGTTTGTCACATGTGTAAGAAATATCTCTGAGATCTATAATATCAAAGTATGTGTGGAAAAATGCTTTGACTCATGTAACATATACTTGTCAGAAGAATGTCATCTATATAAGGACAAGTTTGTTTTTAGTTGCTCCCACTCATCTTGAGGTAGGTACATTAATCCACTTGTTTTTGATGAAAATAATTGAATAAAGATTTCATCATATTTTGATGTTTGCATTAACCCATATATGGATTTTATTGACTTATAGACTAACTGTTCTTTGACCTTCAGTTTATAACTTTTAGGTTGTTTTATGAACATATAAATATGTAGCCGATTGTTAGGGAAAGTTGTTTTAATGTTCATCTAATGTAGCTCTTAACTATTATAAGCTACTAGAACAATAATGATCCTTAAATAAATCTTTTGTAATATATGTAAGAAGATTGTTTGATAATTAGTTTATCCTTGAATATAACCTTTAGCAATCAATCGTGCTTCTTATTGCCTTAACGTTCCGTATTGGGATTTAGTTTAGTTATGAACACTCTTAGGTGATTCAACCAAATCTCAAAACGTTATCCTGACTTATGGAGTTAATTATGATTGACGCTAATGGTTTAATTATAAGGGGTAGGATCATTAAACTTTCAAACATCCATTTCAACTTTAGTTAGGGAGGTTACATAATCATTAGTGTTAGTAGGTTTTAAAACTTAGATGGCCTCCTGAGTTGATTATTGGGTAATTTTAAAAGTCTCTGTTTTATGGATTAGCTCTTGGTTAGGTTGCTATCATTTTTAGGATTCTAAGTATGTAAGAGTTGGTGCAGTATGGTGTACAAGAGGTGCAATTGGAGTTTAAATATAGAGTAAAATTTAATGACTCTCTTCTCCCCGCCTCTTGTAATTCTTACAAGTCATTATAAGGATTTTTACTGCTCCCACTGACCTTAGAAGCCTTTAGGAAAATTTGCATGCTTAGGGTCAATATTTAAAGACCAGTAGATTCTAATAGAAAAACGAGTTAATGATGTAAGTCTTCGTAGTTTCTGTTGTGAGGATTATTTTAGTAAGAAATCGGAGTATGCCCACATTTAAGAAACACCGAAACTTTTGTAAGAGTAGTAGTAAATTCTACAGAGATAAGTTTTGATGGAATAGTGTTGTGATTGAGCAGTGTCTTGTATAAGAGGTGTAATTAAGATAATATCAAGTTTTCACTTCCCCACCTCTTGCAAATCTTGTAAGTTATGATTGAGACACTTAATGCTCCCACTAATATTCGATATCTCTAGGAAAACTACATGAGAAGTTTCAATGATGTATGTGATGTGGGAATTTGTCATACATACGTTAGTCTTAATTTAATTTCCTCTATGTGTCATAGGAAACTTAGGGACATATTTAGAAGAAATCATATTAAGTATATATGAATGGATCTCTTTAAGACCATGAATGATAGAAGACATATTAGATACAAGTAAATAGCCTTTTAAATGATAAAATAATTATGTCTGAATATTCCCTTTGAATAAGTTCCACTAATGTAAGTGAAATATAACTTCTGGTGGACCCATACTTATTTCTTAAGCCAAACAATGTTTAGGGCATCTAACACATGATTTAAAATCACTAAGAATGTGATTATATGAAAAATCACCCTCATTAACCATGTCATGATTTCTCATGAAATTTGGTTTTAATGGAAGAATTTTATATGTCTCATTTGTCTTTTGTTAATTTTTTTTATTTGCATAATAACAAAAGTTGTGAAAGTATATAGTATCATCTAGTTGTATTTTATAAATGTTTCAATCCAAATATTGATAACAAATCATATGAGAGTTTAAGGTAATAGTAACTTTATGTTGGCTATGCAAACCTTATAACTGTCATAATGTAGCTTAAGTATTGATACTGAGTTCTGAATAATCTCCAGATTTTGTAAGGTATCATAAAGCGTACCTAAAGACAGTTAATTATGATTCTATTGCCTTAACTTTTAATTTTGTCACTAACTCTCAAGTTAGTTATTTGTTGAATTTTTGTAAGGAAACGTATAGAACTAGACTCAACCTATCATGTGTTAGTTGGAATATTAGAATTAGCAGACTTAAATATCATGAGTATGTGACTACCTCTTTTAGCCAGTTCTTTTAAATTATGGATAGTCTCGTTGCTTATGCCTAGTATAATGGCATATATTTGCGGTGAGACTTTTCCTTAGAGAACTTAAAGCTGAAAGTAATATTTGTATTTTGTCCATGAAATTTAGTATTATCCTCTTTTAGGTTTTATTTAATGGAAGTGAGTTGAATAATATCTTAATTTCTAGTACCATACATCTCTTTTCTTGTACATATGTCGCTGATCAACGCACTCATTTTCTTTTGGTACTTTTGAGTGTTAAGGCATCAACTTGTACTATTGAAAATTTTAGTATATAATGTACTGGAAAATTGTACTTATTTTCATGTGTGAGTCCTTAATTTTATGGGTCATGAAACTGTATATTATGACGTATTCAATAATGTCATTTAACCTTATAGTTAGAATTTAGAAGGAACGTACGCATCTTATGAGTTATTTTAATTATTTAATAGAAATTAGATTAGTTTTAGGAAAAATTAAATCCTAAATAACTCTATTTGATAGCATGAGTTTATTGATTATCATAAGAGACATTCTGTTTGACTCATCCTATTTTTCATGCTCTAGGTTTCTTCTTTATTACTATTATTAGAAGGAGCAATGAGATGGTCATGTCTTGAGGATAATAAAAAAAAACTAGAAGAGCTAAAAGTTAATGAAACTCTTTATGAAGCAAAACATATTTGGGTTTGAGATTGGAGTTGATGATTTGAATGAGATAATTATTTATAGAATAAAATTATAGTGAGTAATGTTATGGGATACTAAAATAATACATATTAAAATTTATGGTCATTAGATTAATGAAGGATCATTAATGTTTTATTGAAGATGTGATATGTCTATTATTAACATCAAACTAATAGACTATAATTAAAAGTTCTACTTAAACAAAAAATAAATCACCTTTGGACAGAATTAAAATCTATTTAAGTATATGTGTGCAAAACAATTATAACACATCACCTTTGGGCAGAAGTGAGACAATTATTTTAATTATGCAGGAGTTAACTTTGCTGGATATAAATATAACATATCACCTTTGGGCAGAAATGGGACATTTAAATCATGTAGGCAAAATTAACAAAGCTTTGTAGTTAGACTTGAATGAGGGGTAGATGTAACACATCACCTTTGGGCAGAAGTGATACATCAAAATTCATTCAGGTAAAGCTTTTATGTTTTGTAAAAGTTTGGTATTTACAAAACATTATTAATTTTTAGCATATGGTTTACGAGATTTAAGAGTTTTCAGAAAACTTGGTTTTCGGAAAACATAAGTACTCGGTAATTATGTCGTTTTCGGTATTATTAGTTCTCAGTTTTATCAGATCTCGAAAACTATGAGTTCTCGGTGAACATTAAAATAAAACCCGAAAACTATTTTAGACAATAAGGTTTAAGTTCAAAATTCTAAGGGATATCCCAAGATTTAGTTATTTTCAAAATATATTTTTTATTTATTAATCAAATTTTGAAATAACTTGGGGATAAAGTTTAGCCAAAATTAGGAAAAAATAAAAATCATATCATAATCCGAATTTTAAACCAAAATACATGTTATGCTTGTAATGCAACCATTTAGGAGTATAATCTTAACAAGATTTCTTTAAGGATTATTAATTTATTCAAGATTTATTAATTTTGAAAATAATTCTTTCAAAATATATATGACAAACGTATAATAATTTAATTTGATATATATATCTATAAATAACTCCATAAATAATCTCGTAAAATTCAACTAAAGACCTGTAACTTGACAAATATTTGTTTCTTGGGGTTCCACGTTGTTCCCAACTACTTACCCAAAAAATGTTTTCTTATTAAAGCTTATTAAAATATCAATAAGTATTCTGTGTTGTATGAAATACCTCAATTAAATTTGACATTAATTGTATTAAATTGTATACAGTCTTGTAAAGGCTATATCGATTTCAATATTCAATATATAAAACTTAATTAATAATAAAATCAAAAATTAATTTAGGGTTTATCATGTTTTAGCCCATGTCTCTCTAATTAGATCCTGATATTATGGAAAACATGAAGAACTGATTAATCAACATTGCTCTTGATACCATATGTTGATCAGTTCTTCACGTTGGTAATGGAAAACATGAATAATATGATAAACCTATAACTAAAACATACCTGTTACAACAGAAAGAGTAGCCATGGCTGATGAGTCAGATCCAGACGACAAGATTGTCAGCTTGGTCGAGTTCCCCTTTAGGATGTATATTAGTGATGGGGATTAGGGTTCTTGAGAAATCGAATAATATAGAGGGAGAGAGGGTCACGAATTTTATGTGAGCTTTAGGGTTATGTTATATGATGTTAATTAGCCTCTCCATATATATATACACCCATGGGGAAACCCTTGATTAGCAAGAAAGGGCAATTTGGTCCATCAACAATTACCTAACTATTATAATTATAATGTATAATTTAATATTTTGATCTAATTATTATATAAATGATAATGATGGCCATATATAAATATACATATCAATATATTTATTCTTACACATTACACATTCTTAATCGAGACTACATAGGTGCATTTCCAACTACTCAACATGAATTGTTTCTACACTAGCCATGAATAAAATGAGAGTTTCGATTTAACTACTTGAATTCAAATTAAAATGGTTAAATCTTGTTTATTACACTATTAAATGAGTTTTTTCGATTTCTAAATGTGTGATTATATAATAACAAGATGGTATTATTGAGTTATAGATTGTTTATCCAAAAACACATACATTTTTCACATATACTGAAACACCAAAAGCTCGGTGCTATCACAGGTGTGAGAGTCACTCCGACAATATATATATATTGTTTCGGTTGTACCCTAGGAGACAGACGTGAATGTCTAAGAGACAAAGTCTGTTGAGATGCGTGTTGAATGCATGCCTTAACCTCTGCTAACGTCTTAATTGTTCAAGTGTTATAGCCAATAACAAAGCCAAATACACCACTCTTAGAATGCATTTGGTTGGATCATTTTATGATTTAGTATTGTTCATTCACTTCTAGCGATTTATTTTTTTGTATGCAATATTATACTAGTTTACTTTCCACGAATAACAAGAGTATCGCTATTGTTATCTTACTAGAGCGACTCACTTTCTTACAGAGAGTTAGTTGTTGCCAAATTCAATATATTTTGGTTCAAGACTAGTGGCGGATACAACAATTTAGTAGGAGAGTGAAACACTCGTAGGGCCAAGATTCGTTTTTAAAAACTTTAGTGACCTAACCCACATCGTAATAGGAAAGCGAGAGGGTGTGCCTATTTTTGACCCTTGCCACTTTCGTTTTTGTGTTTAAAAAAACTGTACTTAGCAGGTTCGACCCAAGATTTCGTTGAAAGAGATCATATCTGACTGTGAAAACTTGATCGAGCATGGGTGTTTGGTTTTGATTTAAGAAGTTAATAGTGTGTAAAAAGTTTACCCCCCCCCCCCCCCCCCGTAAGTAAACACTTGGTTATAGTAATATATAATGTTGTTTATTTGGTCTCTTATTGTTCTCACAAGCACCCCTTAAGCTTCAAGAAGAGACCATGCCCTTTGAGACACTTGACCCATAAAAAGTCGCTCATACATGCTTTTGGTAAAGGTGCATGCCATTTACTAGAATTGAATCTCACATGCACTACAATGAAATCAGTGTATATTGTTGCGATTCTACAATGGTACAAGTTTTACTGCATAAAATACATAATGTTAGTACATAATTTCATTTGATTCGATCTCTTCCGCATTAACATGTCTTTGCTTTTTAGCTTTATAACTTAGCATCATGTGGTTAGATTTGTAGATTGTTTAACAATTAACATCAAAGAACTTTGGTATAATATCTTCAATGATTTGATTAACAAAGGAGGCTCCCATTATACAGGGTGATAATTTACAATCACACTTTATAATTACACAAATGTACATACGTAACGACGCATACAAACTACACTTTCAAACAAAAATAATAAAATAGTTTCCATAGCCATAGGCGAAATGTTAAATATGATTCATGTATTTATTTTAATTTATCGGGTTCATGTGTTTTTTAAGGACATATGATGCTACCCACATGCGACTACACTTGTGTAAATTTTTTTTATCAATGTAGTGTACAAGTGGCAACTTCAAGCATAGAATCGACTTAGCCTCCCAAGTCCTAACCATACCTTAATCGTATCTATCTACTTTTACAACAATTAACATAATAGAACTATTGTATCATAATAATTAAAGTAAGAGTGAGGTACCAAGTAATTACATGCTAATGCTAACCTTATTACATATGTTCTTATTGTAGGAAAATGAGACACTTTTATATTAAAATTAATATTAATAATAACGATACTCTCGTTATTAACATAAAAATAAGTAGTACATGTACCGTAATACAAACTAAAACAAATAATGAAAGAATATAACAATTATGTTAAATGATTCCAACCAAGCTTCTTCAAATGATAAAGTCTTTAATAGTTTTCTTTAGCAACATTTTCTTGTAATCTTCTTGACAATAACTTAGTTTCAACTTTTACCAAAACAAGGTCTTCTAGTCGGCTCTTGGCTGCAACAATGAATAAACTAAATTTGACGGTTGAGGCTGAGGCACGCGTTTAACACGCTTCCCTTAAAACAGATTTCGCGCCTCTACATAAGACAACGCGTCTGTCCCCAGGGTACAACAGCCTAAGCAGTTGGTATTGCCGGAGATGTCCATGGCCCGAGGCTACATCGGGTAAATTGTAGTGTTAGAACTTGTGGAAAAAATAGAATAAAAAAGCTAGATGAATTAATTAGAGAAACTCATCTCTATATATTCCCAACATATGGATCTTCAAGACTTTCTTTTTCACCAAGAACTCTTCATGTATGCATACATCTCCTTGTATTTTCAAACTAATACTTTTTCTAATCTTCTCTAAAATGAGACACATAGCCTATATGTATAAGAGTTATGGATGGTGAATAATCTCTCTTAATTATAAATTTAATTAGAGACATAAAGTCTAATAAAATCTAATCAAATTCATAAAGAGCTCTACTCAAAAGTTTTTCACAATATGAAGAATTTAATATATTTTTTTTGAACGGCCAACTAAGAAACGCCGGATACCCTGTACGCGGCCCCCATTGGCTAAAAATATAAATCAAACAAGTGACATAAAGAATTTAATATTAATAATTCAATAAATTTCCATTCACATTATCCAATTTTCCAACAATTATTAGAAAAAAGGCCGATACAAAAAAATATTTATATAGGGAATATTTTACTAAAACTGTGTCTGTGATGGCCGTTTTCTTGGATTGAACCCAACTGCCAACGCCTAGATTACTGTTTCCTTAATATCATCAACATGGGTTTCTCCGAATTCCGTTTCTTTCAAATGCAGATTTCAATATCCTGTTCAATCAAACAATGGCTGTCAAATTTTCTTCTTCATTCCAATCCAGAATAACTCATCAGGTATTATTCTTTATATTGTTATATTAATATTAATTCTACTGCTGGTCACATTAATTTACATGTTGCTAAATATTTCCCACAACTATTATTATTATTATTATTATTATTATTATTATTATTTCTTTTTTCGGTTTGTAATCCATCAACTTTACCATCAGGATTATATGTGAAGAGGTAGGTCCCAGCAAAGCCCAGTTGGACCCACAAGACTCACCTTGAAGAGGGACGTCTGTGCAAAGACCAACTGGATCCGCAGGACCCACCATGCTCAGAGATGAAGACCTTACACGCAGTAAGCCAGCTGTTCCCGCAGGAAAGCCTCCCATTGGTACAGTACCCCGCCTGTTCCCGCAGCTGCGGATACAAGCCATGAGGGAAGGCTACCCGCACTAACAGTAAGGCTACACGCATAAGGCACTAACTCATACTTCAGTAATGTCACCTGAAGGAATGAGCAAGGCGGGAATATTCCCGCCCAAAAGAGCCAGTCCGTACGCTTCTAGAGGATCTTTTGTACTATATCTACCAAGGTATGGACAAATAGACAAGATCTGACTAAAGCAGCCCATGAACCAATCATAGGGTGACAGCTCACTGACAATAGTACCAGGAGGAGCACGCTCCAGTACAAAATGTCACTATCAGCCGCTGCCTACCCACCAACTACCATCGTGGCATGAACATAGCCCGTAGTTGGTGGAAAAGGAATTTTATACAGCTGGCCGTACCTGCTTGGAAACCTACCTTCGGCTATAAATACCCCAACACCTTGGAACGGTATCATCATATATTATCTTCTCTCTAGCTATTTCTCTCAATATACACTTATATTCAGAGCAATCTAGTCTGATTCTCACGCCGGAGGGTGGTCACAAGGAGGAACCCCCCCTTCTCAGTGACGAGCTCACGGTGTCTGTTTTGCAGGTCGAGAAGAATAACCATCTTTGCCGGACCTAACCCTCGTGAGAAACATCTACTTAACCCTAAGATTATCCGTAATCTGCCGGGGTCATTTAGTGTTTCTTCAATATGATTACAGACGACTGCAAATCGGAGGTGTGGTTATAGCTCATAAAATTAAAATTTAAAAGAAAACAATGATCCAAGATTATGCTAGTTGTAGCTTTTTTTTTTTTGAACGACAACTTTCATGTTAGTTATAACTTTAACCCAAAATGTTGTTTCTTCAGTTTTAAATATTAGTACTTTAATAAAGTAGTTTAGTTGATTGTATGCATATACGGTCCCCACATCTACTCAAAGCTATATTGTGTATGCATAATATACAGTTAATACAAGATGTTTCCTACATGGAAGATTGAGCACAAACCGAAGGTTCCAAAACACACAATTTATTGTCTTTGCACCTACTAGTGATTTATTTTCAGAAGGTGATGATGATGATCATGATGTGGCATCTAAAAGATTTGGAACTGTCGAATTTAGTAGAGGAAGGCCCGGTGTTATATCATTTTTTAATCAACCTTACAAGAAAGAATCCGACACAGTTGTATCTGCAATCACAACTACCAACCAACCCAATCATTTTTGGTTTGTGGGCCCCGCTGTTCTTGTAGCCTCGTTCGTTTTCCCATCACTTTATACCCGAAAGATTCTTTCGATGGTTTTTGAGGACCCTCTATTGGCAGGTATAACTTGTGAACACCCGTTAATGGGCTGGTTGGGTAATGGGTCAAAACGGGCTTGTTGGGAAAGGGATCAATAAGGGATGTGTGGTTAATGGGTTAAAACGGGATGATTGTTTAACTGGCCAAAACGGGCTGCTTGGGTAACGGGTCAAGACAGAATGACAGACAATTTGTAATGTGACTGAAAACAACTTGACCTAATTAACTATTTTTGGTCCATGTGTACGAATTTTATGAATATTTCTTACTGTTAAATATGATTACAAAAACTATATTAGTACATAGGTCAATTCAGCATTTTCTTTTATTTTACTCATTTGACCCATTTTAGATAAATATGATTCAAGTCAGCCCGTTTAGGTAAATGGATCAAAAACTACCACCTCTTAAGATTTAAGCCCATTTGATTACTTTTTCTTATATGTCTTTTCTTATTATTTGCAGATTTACTTATATTATTCTTCACAGAAGCTCTTTTCTACTGTGGGGTAGCAATGTTCCTATTCATAGTAGACTATTTGCACGGGTCTAATGGACCCGTTAATGCTACAAGCAGCCCGATCCCATCTCCTCAGTTGGTTTACCGGGCAACGTATGTGGCTGCATTGGTTTTTAGTCTGGTGATGATTCCAATAGTGGGCTTGGTTGTGCCGTGGCCCGGCCCATTAGCTTCTGGTACACCGCATAATTTGGCTACAAATACTTCATTGGGTATGCTTTTGAGTGTTCTTCAATGTCTAGGGCTCATTTACATATGTTCTCTTTCAAATTATCTCATGCGGATTTTACCATCAATGACCCCGATGATCAAGTTCATGATGCCGCACACAACCAAAGACAAATCATGGCAGGCCCATGTTCGGTCAATCATAATCTTATTATTAAGTAGTTTGGTATAAAAACTACATTATCTGTATATCAATAGTTTACTGATATTTAAAACATGACGTGACATAACGTGACGGTGCTAACACAATAAATCAACTAATTGCCCCTTGGACAGGGAAAGACCATACTCATACTAGACATTGCATCTATGCTGTCTTATTTAATTTTATTATAAGAGATTTATTATGTTACTATGTAGCATATAATCTTGCTAGTTAAAAGTTGGATTTTTCAAATTTGCACCCTCTATCTTCTCGTTTTTACCTTCTATAACTTTAATAAAGCTAAACTCCATTTGCCTAAAGCCTTCACACATTTAAATTTCGGTTCGTTTTTCCCCTTTGACTTCCACTTAGTCAACATGTAATGCGGGTTGAAAGCACTCGAAAGTTTATTCAAATGCATAAAAACTACTAAATCTATTTATTTGAATAGTTATAGAATTCTAAAATCAGTGGTGGATACCCTCAACTTTCTTGACGAAGTGCAATTTTATGTATAATATATCCCCAAATTTTAAGATCCGCCATTTTTCTATAACAAGACACGTTCTTGATATGCAAAAGAAACGCTGGGGAGGGGGGGGGTACCCTGAATTTTTCTTCTAAATCTGCCACTGCCTAATATAGTTTATGTAATCAACAAACAAACTCTGTTGTGTTCGTTTGGGTCGTTTGCAGGTAGAAACTCCTTTGTTCAAACTCGGGTGTAAGTTGACTTTTTATTTATGGTCAAACAAGACTCTTGATAAAAAGAAACATACAGCTAGCTATTATGCTAAACTATATATAACAAGGCATCAACAAAAGTTATAATCATCAAATGAAACTAACCAAAAGATCCATTCCAATGCTAGGTTCAAACAATAACCAATTTTGGATTTGATGAAAATTGTTGAGCTTACTTCTTCATATGTTTCACTTTTAGCTCTCAAAAGAACAAGAAAAGCACTTACCAGTGATTCATTTGCATCATGAAGCAGAATATCAAGAGACTCCTTTACTTCAACCGCCCTCCAATTACTTCGATAAATTAACGACTCACTTAACTATACAAAACAAAATTGACACAATTAACGCATAAATTTATCAAACAAATGACCAACCCAGTAACGAATCACAAATCTCGTGTTGGTTGATAATAGACATGCTAACATTGTGACCAATGTCATTCCCAACTTTTATTTTTGTTGCTAATGACAATTTTACTCTAACGAAGAATCAATTCTGTATGCACTTTGTTTTCGTTTATATCCTTTTAAAAACCATTTACAACATTTTAATTGGATGAAAATCAGACAATTTTTCAACATTTTAGTTGGTTTCGTTAGAGACATAGTTACTTTTCCGTTAGAGTGAAATTGCCGTTAAGCAAATGGCATATGAAATGAATCTAGAATTGTTATCGGTCACATTGCTGGAAAGGAATATTATCATCTAATAACTGGTAATATCCAATTTGCTTTATTATTATTATTATTATTATTATTATTATTATTATTATTAATAATATATATATTAAAAAGGGGATTACATCCCTCTCAGTCTCTCACAAAGTTACTATTCATTTTTTAATATTTTATTAATTATTATAACCACTAATTCACTGATGGGTGTCGAATCCAACAAATAAAATAAACCAACTTAACACACTAAGAATAGTATGAGCGAAAGTAAGGTTCGTGTCCTCAGGGATACAGATTAACTAAATTATACCAAAAATATTTCAGGTCCAGACACGATTGTTTTAAAAGGGGGTTTTGATTTAAACTTGAAATTAACGAAAACAAATTTATAAAAGAAAAGTGAATTCAAATATATAAAAACTAATTCCAACACTAAGGCAGTTACTTGATTTAATTATAGCTTATGATCACTAACAATTATGGTGCAATGATTTTTAGTTAAATAGTTTGTATCAATACTAGACGTCACGCCGTTCGGACATCCACTCTATCTAGTGTCTAATCACACGCCGTTCGGTGATTAGAGCCAGCCCGCTACTCCAAGCTCACGCCGTTCGGATCTTAGTGTGCGGGTTGCGTGATAGAAGTATCGATTATAATCAAACACTCACGCCGTTCGGAGTGTTTAACTAGATCATGTGACTCTATAATAATTTTTGGTTCATAGACAAACTCAAAACATTATTTGTTCCTTTATCAAAACTTAAAATCTGATTAGTGCTTTAAATCTTATTGAACTTTATTAGAAAAATTAATAAGTTGATCAAGTTTATTAACAATCTAATATATACCGGAATAGAACCGGGTTAAAGATCAAGAATCACACAAACAAACCAATTAAACAAATGAATCACATAACTATTTCACATAAGTTTTGAATCAAAATCAAAATACCATAGTGTTGAAACTAAATTGATTTAGCCGGACATGGTGGCGAAATCAATCAATCCGAATATGAAAAACATGAAAACTAATCTTACAAAACTCAAAATATGACCAAAGATAGCTCCTTCTTGTTCTTCAAGTTTTATGCCGTCAAAAAGATGATGAAGTCCCCTTAGATGAGATAAAATGATCCCTATTTATTTAAACCAATTTATTCCTGTAGGTTAGTTGCAAACATACGGCCCATCATTTTCTAATTAATCCAAGTCCACCCAATCTCTTCATTGGTCACTCGTATGCATGTTGATTCATGCCATCCCACTTTATCCACCAACTTAAGTTTAAATCTTATCGTCACATGGTTTATATCCGCGTTTCAACGTTTCATACCTTATGATCAACCACATATATTTAAGTGTCATAACTTGCTCCAATTATAATTCTTCATCCATCAGCTTTTAAGTTAGGCAAGTCAACCCTTCAATTTAGTTGATCGTCTTAAATCATTATGTCTTGTAACTGCTCCGCACCTACAAAAACAATAAAAACGATCCAAAGTAGACTCATTTCCACAAAACAAGTGTTTCACAAAATAATTTGATATATGCACGATAAATGCATTATATATGGCGAAAACTAAGTGTTTAAGTGTTATAAAACGTGCCAAGAAATGCAACTAACATTCACTAATCATAATTCCATAAAAAAATAATAGTTTTTACTTCTTTTATTATAATTTTTTTTTCAACTAATTAAATTATTAAAACAACTATATTTTTAAACACTAAACTTGGGCAAGTGTCGGTTTTACATATTTTATTTTTGGTTAAACGGTTTTCTTAAACTTTGCTTTCATATTTTTTATAGTTCGTCTTTACAATGACCGAAAAATTTTTCATGATTTAAAAATACCTCATCGTCGCATGGTTTATATCCGCGTTTCAACGTTTGATACCTAGCTCGCCTTTAAAATATTTTTTTGGATTACTAATTTATGTTTACGAATTTGTGTTGGTACCGCTGATATGAACCGAATTTGTGTTGGTTCGCAAAAGTAACATGCCGGTGTTTTTGTTTCCACAAATTAAAATTTGTTGTATTTTGGTATTGATGGGTTGATTTCTTTTGTTTAGTTTCGATGCCGTAACTTCATACAGACTGACTTCGCATTGACTTGCAACGAGTTTATGATTTAACGTTTTTTACTTATGTTTTCTGTTCGATTTAACGTTCCTGTCGCAAAGCGCGGGGTCCTAAATCCTAGTTATTATTATTTCAGAGCATAACTAAACTCATTATACTAAAATGCATTCCTGATAGCCCATGCTGACCCAATTATGTCATTGGGGCCTTTTGGGTCTAAATGACCACAAGTATAATGACCCAAGTAATTGCCAAAGAGATTTTATCCATACTTTTTAATTGAGAGGTCTTCCACCGACCACCGAATTCAAACCATTGACTAGGAGGCACCCCATTAGTCTTATTGGAGATTTAGTATCAATATTGGTATTTTCGACAAGGGTACCAAGCTCATCCATATTTTCTTTTCATAAAACAATGACATAAAGACAGTTAATTCAAAACGAATATAAGTTTTCTCTAGAGTTTCTAGGTCTTTCATATGCACAAAAGTTGTGGCAAACCACCCTTTAGGGATTTCGATTTCGACCTTATGTTCTTAAAAAAGATATCCTATTTATTATATCATTTTCTATTTTCTTATTTTGAAATTTGAGCTTTAAAGTGTCCCTTTGTTCATACTAAACTATACATTAGTTAATAAATTAAAAAAATCTCTCAAAAGGAGGAAGAAATTAAAAGGTGTGGCTAGTTGTGGAAATTAAGGAGTCTATAACTACACAAATTAGAAAGCTTTAAGAATTCATTTCGTTGATACTTGATAGTGAAGGAGTTGAGTTGGTAGTGTGAATGTGTGATGGATCACTTTGCTTCAACTAATCCGATATTGCTCAAATAGTTCAAACAATATGTTTTGAATCGGTAGATGTAATGTAAAAATAAAAGCTTTCAATTAGTGAGCCTTTAAACTGTATTCATATAGTTATAACCATCTTGGGGTTGGTAACCTAATAGCATAGACAAAGTCAAGTCTCTTAAACATCCAAGTGTGAGTGTAAAACGTTGAACTTATATGTCTGAAAACCGTGATTAACTTATGGTTTCACTTTACCAAAAGTTATAAATCATAATAGACTTTATTCGGACTTATAAGCATTCATATTGAATTCAAATCAATCAATAGTCAATGATTCAAACACTAGTGTTTGTACGCTTGAGGTTTAAAGTGTTTTTTCACTGTTCTATTGTTAGCTATAAGTCTATAGCATAAACCCTAATCAGTTAATAAGTGTTCACTATGATATGCAAAACAACCCTTAACCGAAATCAAAGACACAAGAATCAAGGAATAAGCTTTAAATTCATACAAACTGGATTTTAGAATTAAACAAAACTGACCATCACTATATTGAGAGTTGGATGTCTTATATGAACTCTTAAAATTTGTTACCCATGAATACAGTGGTAGTGAAACCGCTTGTCTTTATCTAGTTGCTTCAAATATGAGTCTTAATTCTTTGATCGGTCCATATCAAATCTCATGAATAGTGGTTTACATGTTTTGGAAGTTTTCTTAAATCCTATGAAACGACTGTGGTCTAATTTTTCACTGTCATATTTTACAATGTTTCTAGGAGAGGTATGCTTTCTCCCTATCAACATAAAAAGATTTTATGGTTTAGGGTTTACGGTATATATGAATTGCTCCTATGAAGAGATAATTCTTTTATCTTCTAAAACTTGGTATAATAATATTCCCACCAAAATAATTATAATATAAAATACACCTCATTTTCAAAACACGTTTTGGGTACTTCCATATACATGTTGGGTCTGGTTCACTTGGGAACTTTTTTGGTTCGTTTTTTATTTGCCACAAAAAGGTTACAATATAAAATACACCTCATTTTCAAAACATGTTTTTACTACGTCTAGACACATGTCGGGTCGGGTTGCCCTAAAAAAATTGTGTTTATTTTTTACCAAAAAATATGTTGTTACAATAATAATCGATTTTTTTTATAATTAAATGGTTTAGGAGCCTAAAAAGTTTAAAGATTTACTTTTGGTGGCCTACTGACCTTCAACTTCTTTTTTTTCATTTTTTTACCCATTTAACTAGTTTCCATCTGAATCATAACCCAAATCTGCACATTGATTGCCACTTCAGAACTTGGCTTCATTTTTAACTACCATTGGCTGTTAGTCAGTCATATATTCTAACCTAAACCAACCCATTCATAATCTAATGCCTTTTTGCACTTGGGTGATAAGCCGGGCTTTTGGAGAGCAATGGCATCCAATTTGTTACATCATAGTCATTTTGTTAGACATCATAGTTATTTTCGTGGTAATATTAAAACTAGAATTACCAATTAACCGATCTTCGTGTTCTTTAGGTATCATTGGACAACATCATTCTCTTCTCAATCATGACAATTATGTCTTTTTTTCTTGTTTACTCGTGTTGCATTAATGACAATCAGATACAGGCTTGTTATTTCTATTAGGGGTTGAACCAGGCGGCCGGGTCATTACTTAGTAGGGATTGAACCGAATTGGGCTGGGCCATGATGGGTTTAGCAGAAACCTTTTTATCTAAAACATTAGTAAATTTCTTGACAAAAAGTGGACACGAACCGAACAAACAGAATGATCCTTTTGACCCTAACAACTAACAAGGGTTGGTTACACGTATTGCTGGGGTGTTTTTGTACTCACAGGTAAAACACATTAAGCCCAAAACTACATGAAGTTGTTCTAACTTCTAACACGCGTTTATATAAAGTCTAACCGTTGTTTAAGTTTATTTGAACGTTATTTTAGCCATTTAACAGTTTTTGTATTAGACTTATATATATTCAACAATTCTGTTTTAAATAGCACACTCGGACACTCAGGTCTTAATTTTCCGAGACAAGATGGAGCACCTCATTCGGCTTGCTAAAATATATAATAGTTGATGTCTAATAATCGGTTTATATAATATTAAATAATTTTTTAACAATGTTTTAATTTAGTGACTCAAATGAAAACTAGACTAAATTATGCATAAGGTTCATGTGGTATATATGGTTCATGTTGTATGTCTATATTATAGACTGGATCATATTTATGAAATATTACGGATTTGATTTCAGTTGTTTGACATGTTATAACATGTTTGGTCTAACGTTAAAAAAAAATTGTTTTATTTCATGATTTTCACAAATTTTTACTTCAACTCTAAAATAAACGTCGCCATCACCACCATAAACTCCTGGTCGGTAGTGCTTTCCGGCAACTAAATTTTACCAAGGGTGATAATATACGATGACAATTTCGAATGGACAATTCTCTTGTGACTAAGGTGTGTTTCTAGTCTCTAGAGAATGACAAGTCTCACGAAATCTGGATGTTGGCACCGATCTATTGGTCACCCGGACCCGAGAGGAGGTGATTTGTGTAATGTATATTACCAATCTTGTCTACGGTTCGGGTGACCCGTCATTATTAAAGTATTACTGTATTAGCAAGTCTGACATTTGGTTTAGTGTAGTGGTGTGATGATCCTGGTGCGTTGTTCCTTCAGGACTAAACTAATATCAGTATTATACTGTGATTTAATTGCAAGTCGGCTATTTGGTCTAGTGGTATGATTCTCGCTTTGGGTGCGAGATGTCTCGAGTTCGATTCTCGGAATGCACCTTTTTGTCTAATATTGTTACAAAACTGTGGTCACTTTAATAAAAAACAAGCTTTTTAAAGTAAATCAGCATGCTATTTATGAAAAACAAGCTTTTGTTTATTAAATATATTTTGGATAAACATAACTTGACTTTTTCTAACACGTACAAAAAGTTACTCGTTTTATTCAGTAACTTATATATAAGCATAATAACTAGAATTAGAAACGAATTGCATAGTTGGTAATATTAGTGAGCCAGCTACTCGTAGTTGATCATCACATACATCATAAATAAAACAAATTATAACAAACTAGAGTAGATATTTATTATAAATAGATTAAATCAAAAGACTTGGGGTTAGAAATTCGTGTTTAACATATATCACTTGAAACATATTATGGGTCACTTCTAAGAGAACACATGTCTTCTATAGTACAATAACCGAAACAACGAAACCGTATGTACTCTTGAAGATAGAGTAACAATTGGTCAGGTATGAGATATATTGAACTAACCTTAAAAACCAAACAGAGATAGAAGCGAGTAGAGCTCGAGGTCAAGTTCAGTGCAAGTTAAACGAGCCGAGCTCGAGCTCAAGCTTTGTGTAAGTTAAACCAGTTGAGCTCGGGCTCAGGCTCGGCTCGGCTCGTTTACACCCCTAGTTGGAGAAGAAAAATAAACTTGGTTTATAATGAACATAAGGTTTTTTTACCCCATCAACTTGAAGAAATGAATATTTGCCCCAAATTAAACCGTGTTAGTCTATGTTAGAAAAATACTCGGTGGAGGTCAATACGATGAAAGTTAGAATTAATATAAAGAATTTCTTAATTTAGGATTAATGATGGTAAAAAAGTCAAAGTTATTAAAATTCACTCTCTTTTGTAATAAAAATGTTTTTTAGGATCTTTTAACACATGAAAATTATGATAACACACAATTTTTGTATATGATTTTTCTTAGAGGTATATATATGATATTAAAAAGGCACACAATCACACATCTAATGTATAAGTAGTGTTTGGTCGATATCACTATACCAAATGACCTTTTTTAATTTATATTTATCTATAACTAAAAAACTGGAGGTCCAAGACATCAATTTACTGTTTTACAATCAGGTAGTCTCTCATACATGAATTAAATAGAAAAATGACCACTTTTGTTTTATAACCTTTTTTTACTAAAATAGTTAAGTATTTTATTTAAATTCATTTCCTTTAAAAGGGAAAATATATAAAACTTATAGTACAAATTTTTTTTTCAATTTTTTTCTCTTTAAAGGTATACTATCAGTTTTTAATCACTCTCATTATTTTTAAACTTTCTATTATACAGATTTTATTTTTCTTAACAGTGTTTGGAACTTCCAATACTCGAAGGAGTTTTCTTAAGATGGGAACCTGAGTTTTCTTAAGACGGCATGTCAACCCCCAATACTCGAGTGAATCCTCTTGAGATAAGATGTTAACCGTCAATACTATTTTTGACAATCCAGGCCGGACTCACATAAGCCATCATCATGAGAAAACCCTCTTGAGTCAATTTTCAAATCTAATACCTTCAAATCTCAATCGTGATCGAATCATTAGCTCATGTCATTGCTATATTCTCATGATGGAAACTGTATCATAAAAAGTAACATGATAGAAAAATATTCTCATGAAATAAAAATATTCTAGAAACGTTAAATCCATTGTAACCCCAAAAAGAGGAGCCAGCTATTGCTATATCAAATACTAAAATAGAGTGAACTTTATTAAAAGTTCGTAAATATATTCGACCACATTCAACATAAATTCTATTTAATCACAAATTTGAGAAGAAATGATTTTAAATTCAATTTTAACTACCCACATGCAATGACATCATCCAAGTAAATGGACAAAACGTTACAAACCGCTTCAAGCCTTCAAATGGCCAATAGGCTTGAGAGTTGAGAGTAGGATGAGCAAGAGTTACTACTATTTATTCAGTATCGAATCAATACCGGTGTTGGTATCGAATCGGTATCGATCTGGTATTGTCAGGTAGCGAATCGGTATAAATGTCCAAGTTTTCGGTACCGGTATCAGGATGTGCCAGGTACTGGCATTTTCTGAATTTTTCCTTTAATACCGGTTACGTATCATACCAAATTGAACTTTCAATACTAATACCAGTACCGATACCAAAATTTGAAAAAACAATACCGGTAGCCGCTCATTTTTAGTTGAGAGTATACGTTTTCTATTACCCATTTTAATTGTTTCAAGTTATTTAATATTCTATGTTTGATATTGATTTTTTTAATGACAATCACATGCTATCTAATTTTACTATTAAACTATATATATTTTTTTACCGTTAGGGGACCTGAACCATCTCTCATAACGATAAAATTTATTAAACACTTTGATACCGCTATGACAAATGACATTTTGTAATTTTGATATTAAGCTATACTATATTATAAGATACATATGAGAAGGAAAAAATTAAAATTTACATTAAATTTAAGAGCTTAAGTAATTAGAAGTGTTAACATATATATATGTGTGTATGTATATATATATATGACTTGTATGATTCTAAAAACAATAACTAACTAAATAATAATAAAATTTCTCAAATATTTCATTTTATAATATGACAGTCAGATACATAACTGAATCTCCCTTTTAAAATATGAAAAACAAAGACATGACTAAATGTTGATGATGTTTCCCACTTCGTCTCGTGTAGTTGTTGAAATTACATTTTTGTTTCACATTGATGAAGAAACAAAATGATGGGATCACCAATACCTCATAAAAGGAAGGTAAGTAATATTCAAGAATTAATAAATTGTGTAACTTAATAATACATTAATAGAAAATTAATAAACTTGTTTGTGTGTTTATTAAAATTTTAGTCATCGGTTATTAAAATGACCGTTCAAAAAAAATTAAGGATGTAATCTAAGTTAGAGGCAAGTTCATCTAAGCAAAAAACTTGACTCGTACAGTTTGACAAATTTTGAGGTCGGCATGTGAAAAATACTTAAAACCTTAGCTATGACTCCTCTTATTTTTTACTTAATTATTACATTATTTATATACGTATCTTATTAATTTTAAATATATCTGTGAACATAATTTTATATATTAAACATAATATATATATATATACATCTAGTTATTTTATTTTGGCATGTGAAATATCATGTTGTGGCTTAAACCTCATTCAGTATATAAATGTAGTCGTTTTAAAAAAATATAACCATGTATTAATTATGTTTATATAAATAATATGCTCGTTTAAATTTATGAGTGTAGTTGTGTTTAACTTATGAAAGTCGGGCCAGAGCTCATATAGTAACAACATATGTTTAATCTTATTTTCGGGCTTGAGAAACTTGGCTTTATTTATATAAAATACCGCATTTTCAAAAAAAAAACTTGGCTTTATTTAAACCTTTAATAAACTGGTCCGAGTAGATAAAAAAATAATTTGCTCATTTTCAACATTACTTAAGTTCTAACTAAAAAAAAGGGTGAATACAACGGCGGGCAAAACAAAATTTTTTTTTTCTGAAAGGCGGTGAACAAAAGAAATTAACAAAAACAATAAATATCTATTATAGTATCTACTGTACTTTTAGTAACGGAAAGAACCAAACAAGAAGGACAATTAGTTGGTTTCGATAATTACTTTAATTCTATCTTAAAAGGAATTAGCTGTTTTAAAAATATATGTCATTATTTTAATATAATAGAGATAATTCAATTACATCAAGTAAGCTGGAATTTGTGGAGTATATAGCAAACACCACATCTGGTATTCCGGCGTGTCATTTCCTATCTTCTAGAAGCACCAGCCTGTATTTTTCTTTATAATTTCTTACTTGAGAAATCTGTATTTTGTCTCCCTGGTTTATATCGTCGCGAGATGGGTTAGCCCCTGAAAAAGATTTTGCGAACTTTACGCCACTATGTTTCTCCGGCGGGTTCTTCTGACTCCTGCCGTCAGTTGACTGTTGGTATTTTAGTAATAATACCAACATATTAAGGGCATTTTAGTAATCTTCTTTTAATAAATAATAAATATAATAATAATAATAATATAAGCCGTAGCACAGCAACAGCAGGACCTTGTTTATTATTATTATTATTAATAACATATACTATTTATTATATTATCATTATCATACAATATCATAATCTTCACAACAACAGTAGCAACATATTAACAACAACATCAGCAGTGCATCCTCATCATCTATTCTTCATCATCATCAGCCTCAAATCCTCAAATCCATCACCAAGCAATCCCTCTTAATATCATCATATTCATCATCATTTTCATAACAAGTAATCAAATCTCTCAAATCCTCAAACCCTATATTTTATCACTCAAACCCTCAAATCTCTCAAATCTCACCACCAATCGCTTCAATAATTCAACCACCGCACCCATAAACCATTCCGATCAAAATCCCTAACCTCCGGCACCACGCCGCCTCCACGGCAACTGCCACCGCCATGGACTCCAGCCATCAAGCTTTTCCGATCATCTCGTTTTTCCGGCCATCACGCCGCGGCCATGGATTCCGGCCGTCACGTTTTTCCGATCATCCCGTTTTTCCGAACATATCCAATATATTCATTGAGTTTAAACCTTTATATTATTGTTAGTATAATCAATGATGTTCGATTCAGCCTTAATTTTAACATATGATGTGGCTGTAGTGGTTGTATGCTTTGATTTTTTGGGTTAGATAATTGGTGAAGATAGGTTGGTTTGGATGAATTGGTGAAGATAAAAATGAAGATGAAGATGGATGAATTATGGGTTAGATTTTAGGGTTCTTCATCTCATAAATGCGATGATGAAGATGAAGATGGATGGGTAAACGGGTCACGGATAAAACATTAGGAACCCTGATTATAATTGGGGAAGATGAAGTGATAAAAGTGATAATTTAACGAATCTATGAGAATTAGAAAAACATGATTAACAGTAGCTATCATGGGCTGATCTGTGGATTGCTTAACTATTCATAATTCATTTGTAATGTTAACTTATACACATTCTAAATTAACTTTTAACTTTTTAATTCACCACTTCTAAACCTATATAAAAGAACATAATTTAAGTAAAACCAATTTTAATTGAGGTAATTATCTTTTTGTGCAGTAAAATTAAAAACCACATTATCAATATATAATTAATTACTTGTTCAAAAAGAAACGCATATAATAAGTTTGGCAATTTTGAGGTTACAATCACCTAACTTTCATTTCACATTAATCATATAACTTCAAATGCCAATTAGTATATTCACATTTTTTTCATTTCTCCTATTCTTATTACAATAAATTATTATATAACCATCCAGTTAACATGCATGTAAGTAGGATTGTCCAAACTGTTTGTCATTTGTTCGTTGCTCGCTCGAAAAATGCTCGTTTGATTTCGGCTCGGTCCAGTTTAAAAACAAACCAAGCACGAGCGAAGCCTCGTTCGGTTCGGTTCGTTTTTGCTTGAATTATATTTTATTATTTATATATATATTTTATGTGTGTGTATATATATAAAAATAAAATAGTTTTTAAAGTTTTTGAAAATTTACTCTTTTGTATTGGCTTTAAAGTTCAATTTTAAACTCCATCTGCTTATTTTATATACCATTGTTTTGTTAACTTTGAGTGTTAAACATTTTAGGGTTAGAAGTCTAGACGATTTTAAGTTGAAAGTGTCGAATTAATTATATTTTTTTTTACTTTTAGAAATTTAAAATTAAAAACTTTGTAGCAAACCAAGCCAAACCAAGGCGCTCGGTTTCAAACCAAAGCAAGTTCCAGCATAAAAACATTGCTCGTTTATTAAAATTCAATCCACTCGGTTCGGTTCGGTTTCAAATAAAACCAAGTATGAGCAAGCCCACGTTCAGTTCGGCTCGATTCGTGAACATCCATACATTTAAGTCGTGTTGTAATTCAGCTTGAGAAAACATATGAATTGAGTTCGAGCTAAATACAACTTGTGTGTTAACACGCTTGAATATATTTTTTAACATGCAACTAGTTTGAATTGGCGGATACAATATTTTCTTATAGTGGTCTTAACTTTTTCAGTTGATTAAAGCTATATTTTCATAAAGATCAGTCAGTTTTTATACTATAACAAGTACTTAAAAAAAGGGTACTAAAAGTTTTTTCACATGAAACGGCTGATCCGTACAAGGCACGTCGGCCCGTTTAATTTAAAAGTAATGATAATCTTGTATCTACTTGTAGTGGCGTCACACTGTCACTCAAGGTTACATCTTTTCTTTTTTTTTTTCTTTTTCTAGAATAATGATAACCTTTTTTATAACCAACTTTAAAATCAGTTTCTAGAAGAAACCGACGTGTTACAGGTTACAAGTTACAATCCACTTTAAAACCACCACCATATATATATATATATATATATATATTCACAATCGTTAATCACTACACCCGCAAATTGCAACTTCAACAAATAAACCAAAACCCTAAAACTAATCGGAATTTAATCATGGCGTCATGTACTTCAACAATCTACACATGTCCAAGTTTCAACACGCATTCTTCTAACAACATAGCAGATATCGCCGATCGAGTCGTCCACGAGCTTCTTTCAGAGAACAGACTCCACAACGGCGATGACTTCACCTTCATCGAGCCGGAAACAGAGGATCACGAGTTCGAGTTTCCGGTTGTTTGTACGGACTCCAATTCGTGTCAAATAGTAACGAAATCACTCTCCGACGAGAAGATCTCGCCGCGATATCCGCTTTTCGACCGGAGTTTATTAACCGACGGCGATTCTAAACCTAAACCGTCTCCGGCACCGGCGACACGGCCGTCGCTAATGAAGCTATTTAGCGAAGATCGTGATACTGTAACCACATCGGTTTCGAATTCGACGTCGGAATCGGACGAGTTGGACGGAATATCGCCGGAAACGTACTGCGTGTGGACGCCGAAAGCGGATCAGCATCCGCCACGTGGCAAGCATAAGAAGAGCAATTCGATTTCTATTGGCAATACGTCGAACAGGTGGAAGGTTCGAGATCTACTGAAACGGAGTTATAGTGACGATAATTATACCGTCGGAAAGGATTCGCCGGTGTTTCTTTTTGTGCCTCCGGTTTCGCCGGAAAAGGTGAATAATAATAATAATAAGAATGAAAAGAAGAAAGTTCCGGCGTATAAATCGAAGGTTGGCAATATTCATCTTCCGCCGTTTCTTCCGTACCGGCAAGATCAGCTTAATTTCAACGGATTGAATAAAAATAGGGAAAATATGTACCGCTACTAAAGTTATGATTATGCATTATTTTCAATTTTTCATTTGAATGTATCAAATTTTGAGTGTAAAATTGTTATTTAGGTTATGTTGTTTAATTAAAGCACCTGAAGTTCTTTAACACGGTGAAATCAGTGACCGTGTTTAACTAAGTGATACAACCCACGTGGTGAGGGTTCAGGAGTGTTTTACGTCATTGTGTAGATAGTTTCTGGTTCGGTCTGGTTTCATGTAATAATTACCAAATTATCATTGTTGTTAGGGTTATTTGGATACTTATCGTTTTTGTACAATGTATCATATAGTGCCGATGAGGATATGTACTTCTAGAAAACGTTCTACTTAACTTGTAAACAAGTGTTTAGCTCTAACTCATGCTCGCTACATACCATGAGTGTTTATTTATTGTAGTGTAAGAAAGATGTGCTTGTATTTTTAAAATTGAGGTAATAAGCTCGACGTTATGAAGATATTTCTATACCTACTTGTTGTGAGCTCTTGTATCTTTTGGCTCAAGGTTTTAACAAATACTATCAAAACTGATATTGTGTTTTTATTATTGTTTTTTAGCTCTGTCCCGCTATTCCATCTGTGTCCACTTCACAGGCATCCTTATCATTTAATAATAGGTCGATTTAGTTGTTGTTAAAGAAATGGATGGATAAGATTATATGGCTCAAAAACCTTAATCACATGTCCGGCTACTTAAATGCAAAATATGATACTGGTCGATGTTAATTAACTATAGCTTGAGACAAAGTTTATGATATAATGAAACAATAGTGTTTGGTCGTTAGGTTTTGTACATGTTAACAATGTCAAAATCGTGTATTTTTATATTCTAGTTTAATGCTAAATATCCATTTAAATTAATGCTATTTCATGTCACATAGTTGTTGAAGATATATTACATCAATTCTCATAATCTTCATGATGCGAGAAGTTTAGTTATGCTAATTAATTGCATAAAGATATTGTTTTAGATCTTTCGTGTTCTTATTCAGGATATAGAACGAAGTCTCTAATGTTGTGTATTGTACGATATATTTTGGGGCGATATTATCATTTTCTAAAAATGACATAATTAAATAATTACTGACTTTAGGAAAAAATGAAAACCGACAGATTATAAAGTAAGTCGATTATTTGTTCTTTTACTTGGTTTTAATGAATTATACTTTGTCACTCTGGCCAATAAAAGATTACTTACGTAGGTATCTTTAAAATAACAAAATATTTATTTATTTCACATTTTTATTATATTATTATAAATAAGACCGGCCGGTTTGTGTAATTGTGGCATTAGACGACGTACTAAAGTTAAACCATTTTTTTTCTTTCTTTGAATATTATATGTCAACCAGTATTTTTCATTTTAGTTATTCGGAGTTTAATGGTCTATTTGGTATGAGGTAATAAATTGATGAATAAATGGAATGAGCGTGGTAATGAAATGGATAAAATAATTGAATGGTTTATTAGAGCATCCGCAACAAGGGATTCTTGAGGTGTTTTTGAGGAAAAAGTGATTATGTTGATGAGTAAGAATATGATGTCGAGAAGAGAGGGTAATGTAACATTCTACTTTTGGTTATAATAATAAAATAAATTTCGTCTATTTTATAGTGGGTCGTTATCGGTTTAGATAAATAGAAAATGAGTTGGGCTAGCGTTGGGTAAATGGGTATGAGTTATGGACTTGGGTTATGAAAGAAAGAAGTAGAGTCCATGGGCTTGAGCCCATGACCCCTAAATATATAAATCTTTAATCACCCATTAATCATTCATTTCACATATTCCATACACCATCCAAAACACATACTTAACCTTTCTCTCTAGTTCTTCCTTTTCTCTAGCCGAAACTAAGAAAGAATCCGAGCACCGACCCGAGGTAATGATAGTATAATATTGTATGAGCTTAACCCGTTAGATATAGCCACGAAACGACGAGCTGACACCGTTAAACCGTTTAAGTCACGATATCCTGGTGGAATCGGGTATAACTCGAACCTATGATGAGCTTAGGGGTCACCCTAGCTCAGATCTGGATCGAACGGGACGAAAAAAGGTGAAAAACGAGTTAAAACTCGTTTTTCCGACGAGTTCGCGGTTTTCCGGCGGCTTTCCGGCCATGGCGGCGCCGGAAAAGTTAATACGAGGTTAGGGGTGTCAGGGAATGTTCTGACATTCCCTGACCTAACCCTAGTTCGCTAAGGGGTAACTAATGAATTAGAAGTAATTCGCTAGCTGATTCGTCTAAGGGATTATAACGAACTAGCTTCAGTTCGTTAAGGAGAAAAGATAGCGAACTACCCTTGATTCGCTATAGTTAAAAGACAACGAATTGGAAGGTCCAATTCGTTGCATAGACTGGTTCGCTATGGACTGATTCGTTAAGGGTCCAGTTCGTTAGAGGGTTCAATTCGTTACAAAGAACCAGTTCGTCATGACAAGTCAATTCGTTAAGGATAAGTAACGAACTGGAAGTTTAACAGAATTACAGAATGGTCCCTGGACTTATAAAAGAATGGTTTAATTACAAATAAGCCCTTGAACTTTTAAGTTAACAAATTTAATAATGATTCAAAATTCTAATGGAAAATGTGTTAAGACGGTTAATGGAAATAAAATTTTTCCAAGCTGACCTGGCAGCTCGACCCCAGCCAGGGGCTCTGCCCCTTGGACCCTGCTAGGGGCTGCCGCCCCTAGACCCCGCTGCCAGGGGCGCTGCCCCCGGACCCCCGTTCGTTGTGGGTTATAAAAAGATAGAAATACGATATGAGATAGAATAGTTAATTGATGCATGTAAATATTATACAGTTAGCCGTGCACAACTCAAGAAAGGAATTACCATTAACGGTGAACGTAACCGACTTCAGGTGAGTTTCTAGCCCCATTCCTTGTTATGTTTTCGGGGCTGTGTGCATACTCGATGTGATTAGTTAATACACTTATCCTAAGTGATAAGTGTATGCCATATATGTATTATGTGAAATGTATGAATGGTTTCTTGCCGGTACATGAACGATCTTCGGAATTGCATGTACTGTCAGGAAATGGTGTTATATGTATGTTGTAAGATGAAGAGTGAATGAGGTATGTATGTGCGAAACTTACGATTATGTATATAGAAAGTATGTTAATGAGGCATGGAAGAAAGGGTACCGGACCCTAATAATATCCGATGATGAAGGGTGACCGGACCCTAATAATATCCGAGGATGAAGGGTGACCGGACCCTAATAATATCCGAGGATGGAGGGTACCGGACCCTAATAATATCCGAGGTATGTAGGGCGAATGCTCTTTATAACGTAAGGCTAGTTATGAATGTATATGAAAGAACGATGGACAGGTTAAGTATGTAATGCGTACCTACGGGCACGCATATGTGTATGTAAAGTAAGTTATGTGATTAACTAGAACTCACTCAGCGTAGCTGACTTTTAGTATGCACGCAGGCAAATAGGTTGAGGCAGCTCGCGTGATTGAAGATACATGGCATGGAATCGAAGATACTGGCATCTCGAAAAAACGTTGTGATGTTTTAAAGACTATGTTTTGTTTTAAATGACTATGAATGTTTTATAAGACAAGATTTGAAGGTTATGTATTATATTATGGTTGAAGTTTTATATTCCGCGTAAAGTTTTAATTAACTCTGATTTGTAGAACTGTGTTCATAAGTAAATTCAACACCAAGTAGGACTGCCTGTAACGGGGCCTTACAGGTAACGTAAGATTCTTTGTGAAGAATGCATTAAGAATGCATATGTGAGGTAAGTGGGATGAGAGATGGGAGAGAATAGAGGATAAATGAGATATTTCGTGGGGCCTACTGTCATTTGGCACTCAAATACACCATCTATTGGAGATTGTCTTACTGTTTCAATAAGATATTTGGTTATCATATTGGAATGGAATAAATCATTACTTTTCGTGAGCGATAGTGGTTGTGGAAAGTAATTGGTGGTCATAACGAATAACTAGGTATAATTAAAAAACCGAGCCAACTGAAAAATCAATGGTTTTGTTATGATTAAATTAAATACCGGTTTTTATGTTTGGGTTATGGTTATATGCATACATGTTAGTTAATATGAGTAGATTAGGATTAGAAGCCGATCGATTAAAAAAATGTGATATATATATATGTGTGTGTGTGTGTGTGAAGAAACATGAAATCTCACCCCTCCTGGGTCAGATGGATGTTCTCTTCGGTTTAGGACACTAACGAACCTGCATATAAGTTTACTCTATGTCTCTACTCTCTATACCTTGATATCCTTAATATCGGTAAAGCTACAAGCCTTTGATTGATAATTTCACTTATCTGTTAAAGATCACCTACGGAGATTTTAAGTTCCCCAAGCTATAACAAAACTTTAAGATAAATGATAAGATAATAGAAGTTTCTAATAGACTTCCATGCTTGTGTTGATAATTTACGTCCCAGTCTACCTTCTGGAGCACCATTTGTGTCCCATAGGCTTGAAAATCAACAATGAACTATTAGCACATCAAATCATCCTTTCTTTCTTTGAACATGCAACAAAAAAATCTTCTAAGAATATTAACTCTAAAATTTTTATGTTAACTTATCAATTTATATAATACTTTAATCTTACTGAATATGCTTATATAAAGAGTAAATTGCACTTCCGTTCATTAAATTTGTAGCATTGTTTATTAATCGTTCTTAAACTAAAAATAATATCAAGAAACACTATTTATGTTTTAAAAACTTCACACGATTCATCCTTTTTCATTAACGAGTAAATTTATGTAAACGAAAACATAAGCTATTTAAAATAGAAACTTGCAAATTCATCAAAGAAAAATAAAATTTCAGAAGCTATTTATAACCAAAACTTACAAATTTATAATTTAGTATTTTTTTATATGACAATAATTATTTAGCAATATTATACTCAGGATTAAAGTTTGATGTCTAACCAAATTACGAGGCATAAATCCTCTTTTGGGTCTATGTTGCGTCCGGCTGGAGTAGCCCAATTTATTTATTAGTGGATACAAATTCACTAATACAATGCGAAAATCTAAAATCTAGTATCATAAAGTTTGACGAGACGGTTTCAATGACGCTAGTTTGAATTCAATCTAAGTCCATTTAACACCCTTCCTATAACTTCCTATTTGTCGAAAACTTTGTATTTAACCACTACAAATCTTTTATATTATTTAACTATCTACAATACTGATGTAGCATGGTGATAAAATTGGAAGTCAAACACGTTGATTCTAAGAATACCCGTGAAGAACTTCCAAAAACTCTCAAAAAAGACGTAAATCGTAAATAAGATAAATAATTGAACCTGTTGATTCACACGAATACCATGATCAATTCTTCCAACTATCGTTGATTCACAAAGAATGCCGATAATTAGGTCATTCACACACTAACACACACTGTGATAGAGAGGAAATGATTTTTTTTATATATTTCAAACCTGATTTATTTACATTACAAAATCTCAAGTATTTAAAAGAAACAGAAAACAATTGGGCTTCTAATAATTAAACCAAAAGACATATAATATTAATTATAAACTCTTGTAATTTCATAACTCATGTCGTCATTATTTGGTAAACGTTTGATCTCCCCACATCATTCTCTCCACCTTTGAAAAAACTCGCCCTCGAGTTTTGTCTTTGCACGGTAGCCACCTGGGTCAAAGGGACCATCAATCCGATTCATGTTAAATACTATCACAACCCACATAATCAGTTGACTAAAGCTACCTGAATTAATGAAAACCTCCATTATCGGTTTGACCAGCTTAAAATGATCAGCTCCAACTAGACATAAATCAAGTTGCAAACCACTCATGTCATTGCGTTTTCTAATATTAAATAACAAAAGCTTTTCTTTATCTTGAGTACTTTGAGGTGAATAACGTACCAACTTGCATAATATTTCTTTCGGTGATGCTGGAGGAGTTTTGTATACCTTAAAAGCAAGTGGTATGGAACAACACTGTTTAAGGGCTTTAGATGTCGAACCAAAATTATTTTCTTGAATGGATTCCATAGACCCATTAATTAGTAGATTATCATTCAAATCAAATTGGCCATCAAACTTCATGATTCTCACATGAACGGAAGCATTTGATTCAACTAATATCACCACACCTTCACTTTTAGGAGTTACGTGTATGGGCCCATCACAAGTAATTACCACATCATGCAATTCTTTTATATTCATGTAATCATCATTCACTTTGGGGCCCACCATATCAAGCTCAAACATAAAATATTTTTCTTTGACCTTCTAATGTGGTAAATAGTTGATAATTACGGTAGACAATTTCTTAAAATTTGCATCTTCATTTAACTTATTAATATGAAGTTTCAAAATAGTGGGAGATACCATGTATATGGAAGACAAATTCGAATCACCATTAACCACAATATCACCACCATTTTCTACCGTACCATCCCTTAAAATTTCATCAAAAATACCTGAATAAATTGTAGACCACTCATGTCTTCTTTTTAAACTTTCAAGAACATCACCGATTGCCCAAATATACCATTCCTCGTCCTCGTATTCATCAAACACGGATCAGGAATCATAGATATTGTCCCCCTCACAAGCCATATTGAGCCATAAATTTGGCTTTGATACCACCTGATGTAGCGTGATGATAAAATTGGATGTCAAACACGTTGATTCTAAGAATATCCGTGAAGAACTTCCCAAAACTCTAAAAAAGACATAGATCATAAATAAAATAAATAATTGAACCTGTTGATTCACACGAATACCATGATCAATTCTTTCAACTATCATTGATTCACAAAGAATACCGATAATTAGGTTCTTCACACACTAACACACACTGTGATAGAGAGGAAATGTTTTTTTTATATATTCCAAACCTGATTTCTTTACATTAAAAAATCTCAAGTATTTAAAAGAAACAGAAAATAATTGGGCTTCTAATGATTAAACCAAAAGAAATAAAATATTAATTATAAACTTTTGTAATTCCATAACTCATGTCATCATTATTTGGTAAACGTTTGATCTCCCCCCATCAAATACCTTATTCTTTTAATGTTTATTTCTAACATCTTACTATCTAACAATAAAATACTGAATAGAAACTAATTATAATAGTAATAATTATTATTATTGTTATCATTATCATTATCGTTATTGTTATTGATGCTATGACAATTGTTGTTATTAAGGCTAGCGCAAGTTATACATGAGATTAATCTATCAATTGAAAAAAAATACGGTACAATAGATTATTAAACTTAAACAATTGTATATTTCCTCAAAACATGGTTGAAGAGCATTATACATTATGCATTAAAAACTATTATTATGAGAAAATATGCTAACTGTTTAAGCTTATAGGGGGGTATATGCAATTGTTCTTTACAATGCATGAATAGGGTATCATATAAAATGTGTCAAAATTAATTACACGTATGACGTAACTCATGACATTTATAAAAGGCCTAGAATTCTTTGTAAATGCATAAATTGTGCGAACATGTACCAGCTTTTTCTTGAGTGACGAATCTACATTCATGTTTTGAAGTGAAATGTGTAATGACATAAGACACGCTATTAGACAATTATTGTCACATATAATACACATTTTTTTGTGTGTAATTATGGCTTTTGATTTGATTGGCTTGCCTTCTTGTAACACTTAAAAGGTTTTTCTTTTTGTTTCTTTTTTTTCAAAAGCATGGATGGTATGGTATTCGGGTATGTATAAGGTTAGTTTTGAAAATTTAATGAGTGTGGGACAGGTAGGGTATTAAGTGATACCTGACCTGATTATCTAAAACAAGCATACCGTTAAGCTGAACCATACACGTAAACATCTTTCTTAACATCTTTCTTTTTGTCCATTGGTAGTAAAATAATCTATCAATTCACTAATTGTTATGTGTTAGATAGGGTTTAAGACATCAGTTACTATTAACTTTTTAGTGAAAAAGGATGGACTTGTAATTTCCGGTAAGTCTATTTGTTTAACTTAAACTTTAACACGAACTTATTTGTTAAGTGAATAGAAAATTAAAAATTGATGACAGCTGTGGGATTTGAACCCACGCCCTTTCGGACCAGAGCCTAAATCTGGCGCCTTAGACCACTCGGCCAAACTGTCCTTCTTGTTTATTAGGTCCAAGTTATATTAATTTTCCGAATCTGTTAGTTTGTTTTCGATACAAACATGTGAGGCTGGCAAGGTTTAATATAAAGAATATAAATCCTTGTTTTGTAATAATGATCTATACGGGTTTGAGACAACTGGATAGCAGGGTTTGAACCCATAAATGAATTATCGTGTTTTCTCAACTTCTTCATTGCGATAATATGCATGCATATATAGATTGGATTGTTTTAGTTTGTAGATTAAATAAACGTGTATGCCCAAAACGAACCACTATAAATAGTTGTTAAAAGAACCATTATCTAACCAATTTAGATGAGTCAATAATTTGGTTTGATTTATTTTTGATCAAATAGGTTATCATTCGGTTATTTGATTTTTCTATCCATCCTTGATAAAATACACGTATATACTCGTTAATGCATTCCAAAGCCACCATTGACGTTGGAAATAGGTTGTCGAATGCTAACACCAATACACCATTAACATCACTCGCCATTCTCCTCTCCCTCTCTGAGTCTCTTCTATTTAAAAGCAGAAATGAAGTTTAAAATTTATATATATTCACTAAGTTTCCTATAGTCTATAATAATAAGGATGTGACTTGGTGTTTCTATGATTGTATCAACAAAATACCAACCTTATATATATAAAGAAAACTGCAATGTATAAATTAAAAGCATTTGGTAAGAAAATGAATGGAAACTACTGTTTTTTCTACATCTATTTAATAAGTTTACACAAAGTAATCCGACTTTTAAACCTATCTGATATGGTCTAGTAAGATATTAAGGTAGGCGGTTTTGTTAAGTAAACTTTGCTTCTTTTTAAATTGCATTAATTACTTAACTAAAATCTAATTCTTTTTTTTTTTTTATCGAAATAGAAGGTAAACAAACGTTTGCTTCTTAGCTAAAAAGTAGCTAACCTTTTGCTTTGTGAATTGTGAGTAATGACTTAGACATGGTGTTATATTTTATTTTATAATTATGTATAATGAAGGTGAAAATATTCAAGCCATCCCCTCATATTCAAGAAAATGTTTTTTAAATTTTATTTTTAAAAAGTTTTAGAGTATTTGTCAAATTGGTACCATTTTAAATGTTAAGGGCTCCACATATTTTCTTTATAAACACCTAACTCTCTTTGCCCATAGTATCTATCTACCTGCAAGTGTGGTGAGCAAAAGCAAGATAAAAAATGTTGCAACGTGTGAATATGATGGTGATGATGGCATGGATGAAGTTCCAAAGCTCTCCATCTTCATGGCCTCTGAAAGTTTCTCAGCAAATTTGGGTGCGATTTGTCCTCATGCTTCTCAAGTATGAGATGGAAACAATTGATCCAACCTATGTTATTCCCTTTGAGTATTACAAGGTTCAATCCTTGATTTGATATGTTGTAAACTATAAATCAATCGTTCTCTCTATTTATATTTGCTTGCTTTAATTCGTTACTCCATATTTTGTATAAACTAATAATTTGTAACACACACACATATACATGTATGAGATCTGGTAAAAATAAAAATAATTAAACGTACAATAACTAGAGTAATTTTTATTACTTCACAGTTTTGAACTTTAGAAATATTTATTACGCTAATTCAAATTATTCTAACGTTAGCATAATGCATTCTAGTTTTTTTTTGTACGTATTATGTGTGTACCCGGTATATATATATATATATATATATATATATATATATATATATATATATATTATGTAGTCAGCAGGCAAGTATGTTGACCAATTAAGAATGTGTTGCAAAAGACGTTCATGGTGATTTGTTGTTCATGGTAAACTATTACTTGAACTTTTTTCAAGCTATTTGCTTTTCCCTAAACTTTAATTCATTTTCATGAAAACTTCTTGACAAATTTAATAAAAGGTAGCCTAAAGCGTGTTGTACAAATCAAAGAGCCATCATGTCCAAAATAAAAGGAAGCGTTTGAAAAGTTATATAAATTTATGTATACTTTATATGCATGCTTTGATATTATATTTTTATGATTTTTTTTCCTGTTTTTCTTTTAATGTGAGCTAAATATTTAAGAGTACTATAACTACCAAGAAAAACGTGTGTACCATAAAAAACCGTTTATTTCACCTATTTCATGCAATACAATAATTGAGTACGACAACAAAACCTTTGGCACCTTCTCCGGTTGAAAACTACCCCGTACCATACATATTTTAGAAATTATAACTGTTTTATACGCATAGAGACTGGTCCCCCTCTATGTTTTCGGCTAAGCTTCGATACTGACTACGTCATATCTTAACTATTGGTTTGATCTACGACCCAAATTGCTTTCTATACTTTTCATGAATTTCAAACTTGATAGAGCGCCTTCAAAAATTATTTTAAATAGAAAATCACGAGAACTGCATAAAGATTTGTACGTGACACCAGCCAATATACACTAGGAGATAGAAAGAAAGTGGTTGAACATAACCACCACATGTATTAAAGTTAAACACAACACATGCAAGTACTATGTTGTTCTATATATGGTTATCAGCGGACAGCGGCATTCTCAAATGGTTAAATAGTGCGAGAAAACTTTGTTTAGGGACAATATAGAGGAGACCACAGTCTGCCCCTTTAACATATTTGTTCAATGCCCTGTTGGCTGTATGTAATGTTAAGAATTAGCAAAATGGGCAACGAGTCAAAACATGTCACTTTTAGCAAAGGTTGGAACAAACTACATGACCCATTCACCTTTTAGCTTATTTCATGATTTTACCCGTTTGAGATGAAACATAACCATGAGTCCGTGATCAACTCATTCATAAATTAATGGGTTGAAATTGTAAGCTCGATTATATTTGTAAAAGTTCAGCGTAAACCCATTTTGGATTTTTGAAACCAAATTCTGCAGTCCAGTCATCACATTTGTAACCAGCAACATTACAAAACATGTCATAAACAAGATAATATGATATCATTCTGTTTTACCTATTTATTTTAGGTAACCCATTTTAACTCTTTAGAAATAAGACATACTGTGAGTTGGCCCCTTAATAAGTAGATAGGTTGAAGTTGTGATCTAAAACCACTTGAATATACCCATCGGACCAATGCATCCAAAATGCTTGTTAACGATCATATGTTATTAGTAGTTTGAAGATACTCCAAACTTAACCCAAAAACCATTCACGTTACATCATTGAACGAAATGATTTAACAACATTTAAATATAGGAGCACGACAAAACTCGAGCACATTCCAAAACCCATGAAACTCGAGCATATTCCAAGTCTTTTAAGCTCGACTTATCATATTTCAACCTATAAAAACAAAACAAGTAACACATCTACAACTTTAAGGCCGGGATGACTACCAAAAACGGTCATTGTACACGCTCTCCACTTGTGTGTTGACCATGACTCTCTGCCGGTTGACCTCCATGCTCTCCACTTGTATGTTGACCATGACTCTCTAATGGTTGACCTCCATGCTCTCCACTCGTATTTTGGCCATGACTCTCGGATGGTTGACCTCCATGCTCTCCACTCGTATTTTGGCCATGACTCTCGGATGGTTGACTTCCATGATCTACACTCGTGTGTTGACCATGGCTCTCGAATGGTTGACCTCCATTTTCAGCCATTTCCAAAGTCACATCTGAATCATTATTATTATTATTCGTAGAGTTTGAGTCAGGGTTGGAGTTGGAACTGGAATCAGAATTGGAATTAGAAGATGCAACATTTCCTGTGCGAAGTGGCATGAGAAAACTTTGCATTCTCGAGAGGTAGCTTTGACTTTGGGCAGGATGAGATGCTGATGAAAGGTTGGGATCGGGTGGGATATTAGGTAGATCGTTTAACTCAAGGCTAGGAAATACAGAACATCGACATCAAGGGCATTTTATGTTTAATCTAAGCCATTTATCGATGCAAGCCAAGTGGAAGTTATGAGCACATGGAAGGCCACGAACCTGAAATTTCATTTTAGAGTTGAAGGTGAATTTTAATACGGGTCAAGACATATTGGACCGGGTCAGGCCAGTTTATACACATTTTTGCCTTTCTATTTTCTCGAACTTTATTTTTATGTGTAAATGTGATTTAAAAAAACTATCTTGCCAGGGTTGTGCATGAAACCAAAATAAACGACTCACAACTGAAATAATCGAACCCAACCAAAACCAATGGCTTGGTTTTATGTTTACTCAAAAATCAAATTCTGGTTTGATTTCAGTTTGACATGTACCAAAAAGTAAACCGAATTTTATAATCCCATAAAAACCAAAAAACCCAACTTTTGTTATTAAAATTATGAATTTTATTTTTTCTTTTTGGATGTTAATGTGTAGCCCCAAAATCTAAGGCCCAAACGTGATTTAATCACTAATTAACATAAAAAAACTTTAGAAGCAATGTTTCAGGCCCAAAATTATTTTTTTGAGCCATTTTTTTCGGCCCAAGAATTTCCAACCCAAATGACAACCCTGACCGATCCTATCGTGCAAACCTAAAATGAATGGTTTTCAAAAACCCAAAAACCAAATTCTTGGGTTTTTGGTTCGGTTTGAACGAAACCAACCCAAATCGACCCATGCACACTCTTATTCAACCATTTGAGGTTTTAAAATTTTCAATAACTTTGTTTTTGACCCATTCGACCCGTTCCCATTTGGTTTAATTTTGCAAGTTATATCCATTTAGCTGGATATAACCCGTTTTGCCTTTTGTTTTCTTGATATTTATAAAAAAAATGTTGTCTTAAATGTTACCTCGTCACCAACATGAAACTCCTCCAAACAAATTGGACAATCACTACAGTCGCTTGGAACGGCTTTCAGTGAAAACAATGGAAGTTCATGAATTAATGCCTCCACTGCTTGCCTCTACATTCCAAAATTAGAAACTACTCATCAAGAGATATAGAGTTAATAAGATATGACAATTTTGACCCGTTTAAAGGTAAACGGATGGATTTGGATTATAATACTTTGCCTTACAGCTGAAATGGAAATTGGGTAAATAGGTCAGTGGTTGAAAGTTACCCAACACTATCGATGAAAACCTCCTAAACAAGCTCAAGTAGGCCCGCGAAGGCGCAAAGTTAAACAAACGCAAGCCCGAAGGCTTTTCAATAAACGAGCCCAAGCACGAGCTTCACTTAATGAGCCAGTTATATATATATATATACATACATATATAATTTTCGTTTCATATTTCGTGGTATTAAAGAACTATATATTAAAAACCATGTTGAATATAAAAAAGATATAAATGTATATAAAAAATTATCAATGTATATAAAAATTAATAAAAGAAGTAATTAATAATAAATGAGTAAAGCCGCGCCGAGCTCAAGCATGAATAACAACTCATGAGCTGAGCTCGAGCTTTAGAAATAAAGCTGGAAACTAGCCTAGCTCAAGCTTGAGCCCTAATAACTTTAAACGAGCCAGTGTCGAGCTTAAGCTGGCTCAAGCTCGCTCGGCTCGTTTACACTCCTAGCCAGGACCGACTGGTTAGGCCCATACCAAAAATTGCCCATTCGGACCTGAATGCATTCCACATGTCCATTTATTCACCTCTATTATAATAAATAAATAAATGAGACCCTTCAGAAGACAAAACAAATGCAAATTTTGTACATATACCTAGCTCGAACTTATAACTTATTTGCCAAATAACTGCAGGCAAAACAAGATGTTAATACCTGATTTTCAGATAAGTAAAGTCCCGGATGATGTGTCACTGCATCATGTTCCATGACTCTCATCTCTTCAGCAGCAAATACCCGATCTGGCAGACGGATCATGTCAACCAACACCTGCAACATCTTTAATCGTGTTAAATATATGGATAACACGTAGAAACAAAAATTAATAAATAAAACAAAGTAGAGGTTACCCGGTATTCTGAAACCCTGGACACAGTGATCCCCAATTGAGCCCGTTCCAGATGAACTTTCCTTCTTGTTAACCACTACATTAGAGGTACATCAATTTAAGAAATTGTAAAAACTTACATTTTAATCTTGGTTTTAAAAGGAGGTTGATATATAAAAACAACCAAAGGGATGAAGAATTTAGAAAGGTTTACTTGATAAAAAGACTGATATGTAAAAGAGATGAGAGTGTAAAGGACCCATGAGAGCTACTCGAGATTGACTCGCTAAAGACTCAAAACGAGACAAGCTTAAAAGATCTGGAGCCTAAAACAAGCTTGTTTAATAAACTGGCTTGATCTTCACTTATCGGGCTCTAGCTGGCTCGCAAGACTAAACTAGCCTATTATTTATATAACTTTTATTTAACATATTAAATATATATTTATATAATAACAAGTACTGTATATAAACCTATGATGAAAAAAGCTAAATAGTATAATGTTAAGAAGTATATTTTTATATATGCATAACAATTATAAATGTATATAAATTAATTAATTAATTAATAATAAATGAGCCGAGCCTTAACCAAGCTCGAGCTTGAAAAACTACTCATGAGCGAGCTTGAGCTTTAGAAATAGAACGCGAAACAAACAGAGCTCAATGTCACGGACCAAATATTTGAAGATCGAGATGCTTAATTTGTGTTGTAACGCTTGGGTTTGTTGGCTCGTCCCGGACTTCATCGGGCACGGCCTCAGCGGGAAAGAAGGCGTACATGCCTAGTCGTACTTGCACGACGAACGCATCGCTGGTTGCGAGCTGTTGCCGCTCGCCTGATGAGTCCAAGGCAGGACGAAACCAGCAAGCCCTGATCATGAGCGGACCGATTGGCTGGCCTTCGGGCGCCACACGAAGTCAAAGGGATAGCTCCGTGACAAGTGGTATCAGAGCAGGTCGAACCTCGGATACGTTGGAACGTGCACACTCAACCAAAAAGAGCTTAAAAATGTCGAGGATGAGTTATGCAATGGTGGTGGGAGAAGATCGAATGGTCTTTGTAAACCGCGAGTATGAGATCGTGAGCTCCGCCCTAGTCTAGTGAAGTGAAGGCCACCGTGCTCGTGTTAAAAGTTTTACGGTGTGGCAGAGCCGTAATCTGGGTTGAAGTCTGCTAACTTGGCGAATGTCGGCGTCATATAATCCGGCGACACAATTAACCGACACGGCTAACTCACATTTTGGCTGAACTATCGGGCGTCCCATTTATCATAGTGGATCATTCTCAAAACGCATGGCTTCGGCTTGTGAGCTGGTATGGGACAGCGAACTTGCCCTTCAGACATGCATGGCATAGGGGAAGACCAACGTCTAAGTCTTGCACATCGGTATGGGACGACAAGTGCATGCACGAGGACGTGCATCGTTATGGTAGTGGGAGAGTGTCACGGACCAAATATTTGAAGATCGAGATGCTTAATTTGTGTTGTAACGCTTGGGTTTGTTGGCTCGTCCCGGACTTCATCGGGCACGGCCTCAGCGGGAAAGAAGGCGTACATGCCTAGTCGTACTTGCACGACGAACGCATCGCTGGTTGCGAGCTGTTGCCGCTCGCCTGATGAGTCCAAGGCAGGACGAAACCATCAAGCCCTGATCATGAGCGGACCGATTGGCTGGCCTTTGGGCGCCACACGGAGTCAAAGGGATAGCTCCGTGACATCAAGCTCTCGTAAGTTACACGAGCCGATCGCGGGCTCGACTCAGCTCGTTTACAACCCTTTTGGTTGTAAATAAGTTATTTGATTGTTCTCGGCTTTTGGGGCCTAAATGCATCAGAGCACCTCACATTTTTTAAGCCAAGATTTCAATGAAAGCAACATAAACAAAAAGTATGAGATGATACTACAATATCCCACCTTATTTACTAAATATATGGCAAGGCATATGAGTCCACCATAGCTGAATATCAGCCATACAAGAAATCCCCACTTCTGATTCTTTTCAGGCAACTGCAGCAACTTAAACACAATCATTAAACATCAATTAACAACAAAACAGTTCTATTAATTAATCACAAGTAACCAAACTAGCACACATACACAAGTGTGTGCACTGGTGAACCATATTGATCCTGTAATACTCCATGCCCATAAAAACGGGTAGAGAACGACATAAAGAATTGATAGAACCACCAATCTCCCAAGAAAATAAGCATCTCTTTGCTGCCGACCATAATCCCTATCACGTGTTTGAATAAAATACAATGTAATTAGTTTTTAATTATGAGATGATGGTATCTGATTAAGGCAATGAGAACGTACAATCCCAATTTATCTGCAAGACCACTGTCTACAAACATCAAGATCCGGAAAACAAAGACAACAGCATAATCAATCTAATAAAAGAACATGCAAAAATCAAGATCTAGAAATGCAGTAAAACAAGTGAACATATGTAGGATTTAACATAATAATTAGGCTTGCAAACAAACTGAATTTTTAGGGAACAGTGGGAAGCTCGTTTATTTAATAAACGAACGAATATGAAAAAAAGTTTTTTTTCATTTAGCTAAACGAACAAACATTAACACATGTCTTGTTCGTTAATTTATGTTCAGTTTATGTTCATCTATGTTTGTTTAACTTCATTTATTTATATATCCATTCAAATTTTTTAGGGCCATTACAACTTAGTCTAGTTTTATGATATTAAAACATCACTGGTTACAGTCTAGGCTAGTTTTATTAGCTTTTCCTGTCCAGTAGATTAATTTTCATGTTTACTAATCTCGTGAAAATAACATTAAAAGTGGCGGAAGGTTAATCAGGCATCGTGTGGTGGCGTTGATAGCCGAAAGACAAGGGTACATGCACCAATCAGTCGGTGTCCAGCTGATTGAGTGCTATGTGCCTTATGTCCAAGGCTTGATGCAAAACTACTATTGAGCCGGGGGTCTCACCGGAAGCAGCATCTCTATCCCTATGAGGTAGAGGTAAGGCTACCCTCCTCAGACCCTACCATAGATGATGATGATGATGACTTTTAATCGATATTCACATAGTTATGCAGCTTATGCTTGTATATGTACAGTTACATTCGTTTGTTTATGTTCCTTTGTGTTTGTTTACGTACGTGAACACTTTGCTTATACTACTAACGAACGAACACGAACAACTAAACAGTGTTCGTGTTCGATCGTTTGTTTGTTTAAAGTGAAACAAACGAACACGAACATGCCTTATATATGCTCATTCAGTTCGTTTACATGCCTACGAATAAGAATAACAAAAACAATATCAAGTATAGTAGTATACTGACCACTATCCACATATGCAATGGGAATTTACAAACATTGTAACGCTTCCAGCTCAAAAGAACCATAACTCTGTATTTACAATCTCAAAGAAAACAAAATAATAATAACAATAATAAACTCTTTGAAAATTTTAAACAATAATCAATAACTTTAACCTACATCACTACAGTAATTGAATCAATTTTGTAAATTACTGCTTCAAAACAATAATAATGGAAAACCTAATATGGAATTGAAAAGGATACATACTAAAGGCAAGCATTGAAAGGAAAAATCCATCGTACCTGAAACAGATTGAAAAAAGAAATCAAACATATTGTTGATATCGTGTAATTAGATTTAGATGAGATGAAGAAACAAGCCTACTACTTGAAGTGTACGCCTCTGATCGCCATGGATTGGAGGATGATAATAATAATAATTAATAACCTAGAGTGAAGAAGAAGTGAATAATCGATCGAAAATACTCATCAGTGAAGAAGAAGAATTGAATCTGAGATTAAAATGGAGCGTGAAAACAGATAATAGTCGCGACTGAAATTCCCAAGAGGTGAGATGAGGTGATGGTGATCAAAGCTTAGTAAGTGAGAGTATGCGGTTTTGTCCTTTTGGGTTACGTTTAAATGCAATACTTGTATTATGTTTTTGTTGGAAGCATCGCAAAGTAGTACTCGCGGATTGCCCAAAGCTCGAATGTAAAAATACCGGTTCAAAAAAAATCTTGAATCTAAACGTGTGGCTCGGATTGATTTCTAAACAAGCCGAGCTCGACCAAGATTTGACTCGCTTTGTGGCTCGGTCTTCATTCGGCTCGTTGTCTCGTTTAGATTAAACCCTAAATTTTAATACACACATGTCATACGAAATAAGAAATAATTTAAAAAAGTACATGTATTATGCCACTTCGACCTTTAAAAGTTTATAAAAACAAAAATAAAACATATAATATTATAAATTCTCTAGTTATAAATTTATAAAAAAAAATATATGTTAAAAATTATATATTTTTTTCCTTTATATATCAATATATGTAAAAAAATTAAAAATAATAAATATAAATTTATAATATATTAACGAACTCGGCTCAAGCTTTAAACGAGCTGAGCTCAAGATTGATTTTTTAGCTTGGTAAAGTAAATGAGCCGAGTTTGAGCCAACTCGTTTAAGTTCGAGCTCGAGCCCAAGCTCGGCTCAATTACAGCCCTATCACAAACACTAATGTACATGTAGCTTCAAAAATGTAAAAAAAAAAAAAATTTGTCTATTTCCCTCTCTACTGTATACTTGACTAAAAAAAGTTAAAAAAATATGATGTCCATATAAAAATATGATCTCCATATAGTGAAACCTAATATATATCCAGGCAAAATATTAGAAATATGACACTAAAAAGTAAATCATAAAACACATTGAGAATCTACATGCATTATAGTAATTTATATGATAAATGGTTCTTTCAGTTTTTTATCATATAGTTGGTTCTGTTCAGTTTTAATGATGTATAAAATAATATGTAAAATGTGTAAGTGGATTAGTTTGTATAGGAAAATTTTATGTTTTCTTACCCGTAATGCTCGTACAACAAGTGGTAATATTGAATCTTGAAACCCCGGTGTTGCGTAGAGATTTTTGGAAACTTAAAGATCAAATAATGGATTCACCTTTTTTGGATCACAAATTAAACTATGATACATGGAGAAGTTGTATGGGACACATAAAAGCTTTAGAGTGCTTATCCTACTTATATCAAATGGAATCATACTGATAGAATGGTGAAATTGTAGATCTAAAGTATCATTATCAAACTCGTGATTTGTTGATGTTATTGTGAAAAACTTGGTAACATAAATAATGAAATGGCTCACATGTTAATTTGATCAAATGTAAGGAATTATATTATTCAAAATTCGCCACCTTTGGTAAAACTTGGTAGCATAAAAACAAAGAAGATCATTGGAAGAGACGTCAAGGATATTTACATTGTTGACCAGTAAAAAGACAAATAAGGGTAAATGATGGTAAGTACCAAATACGTGTAAAAATGCAAAACATCTAACTATACTAATAAAAGAAAATAATGAAGATGATGTGGCAATCCCACATTCATTCTTGGCCTAATCTCTCTTCTCATTCATTTGACTTATCCATGGGTTATTGAGCAAAACCATATTGGTAAATGGGTTATAATTTCCTTTCTAATTCTCTAATATCTCATTTAATTCTACCTAACAATCCATGGATCATTGGTTAAGATAATTTTGGCAAATGGGTTATAATTTCATTTATAATTATCTAATTCCTCATCTTATTTATTCTAACAATCCATAGGTCATGGGGCAAAACAATTTTGAGAAATGAGTTATAATTTTCATACTAATTTTCTAATTTTTCATTCCATTCATCATAGCTATCCACGGGTAAATGGTCAAAACAATTTATGCAAATATTGTATATAAAAAATCGATTTTGTAAATTTGAGATTCTAGACTTCTTATTGTTTATATATTTTATTTTTACCTTTAATTTTGTTCATTTCTTTCAAATAATGAATATTTATTTTTATTATTTGACAAATCCGTGTAATACACGGGTTAAAAGCTAGTGAACTAAAATATCATAATGTTTTGTCGGTGCTAATTGACACAAAGGAGAAAAATAATAATAATTAGTGTAATGTAACCATCATTCCTATTATAGCATTATGGTCAGTCGTTCAAACTTGCTTTTACCATGAACGATATGGGGTCCGTTTCTCAATCACAAGCATAAATAAATATATACTGATTGATATATACATTGAATACAACATAATGACTAATTATTTGAATAACCCTGTAATCAATTACCAGGATAAAACCCGCATATTATATTAAACGGGATAGAATTTATAAGTTAGATATAATATAAATGAAAAATTGTAAACAAAAATCAATATATATACATACACGCATATTAATTATAGTATTACGTTATTATAAATGAACAAACGCTAAAGAGTATTATATTCTTATATACTATTAAATGACAATTATGACACTAGGCAAATAAAGTTCGTAACACTCAAAGCTAACCTTATTACATTTGTTGACAAAGAGTAAATAATAATACATTATTTGAATTCTGACAAATAAAGGATTATCGTCCTTGAATGGTTAAAAAATCAATCATCTCTTGCTCTACAAAATCACCTAACATGTGACCTATAGAATGGACGTAAATGATTTTGTGCTCACTCTATTCCAACTGTTTTGTTCCACATATCATACACCGATAATATTGAGTTACAATATAAACATTTAATCCCACACCATTTTTGTGTAACAAACTCGCACATCCAAAACACGTGATCCAAATGCTCCCAATCTTATAGCACACGAACCACACATCACAGTTTATGTTCTAATCCCTATAGATAACATATTACACCTTAACAAAATTCGATATTGATTTAAACACAACATAAGATACGCTACCTTTAATGGAATCACCATGGCGTAAAGGACATCATAACCCTCCATGATATGGCTTTATTCCACCAACACTGATATTTTTTTTGTTTCACAAGCAATCCTTTGATGTTATATGTGTACTATAGTCTCTATAGAAGACAGTTGATAGAAATCTTCTTGTGCCAACAATATAAACTAAGTAATTAATATTATAAATTAAATAGTAATCGACTTAGCTTAACAGTGTTATTTGATAGCCATGTCCCTGGTTTAAAGGGTATACTTATAAAATGGAAAACCTTAATCATAATCGATCGGTGAATGATGATATGAATTGATGGCCGGGAATGCCCGACTTATCAATGATATTAATTTTTAAAGAATGACTATGGTTATCAAATATTATGTCAAATATCACTTTAACACTTTTAAGACTTGTCCATCTCAACATTCGCTTCTTGTTTTTTTTGTTTTTTTTTGTTTTTAAATATTATTATGTTTAGAACTTGATCATTTAAGTTTTTATATGGGTTATAGTTTTCATTTATCGACATGAGTTTTGTAATTAATTTGTATTTTTATTTTATACACCATTCTACTTGATAATTTGTGTTTCTTATGTATCTAAATTGAAACACAATAAAGAAAAAAAAATAAAACACATGTTAAAATCTAATCAAAACCCATAAAAATTGCAAAGAATTAATAAAATATCTTATTCAGTAATCAAATCAAAATCAATGATTAATAAAATATATCTATAACTAGTAAAAACACTTAAATCATCTACATATAGTTTGGCCATAGCGAGGCAACGCGACTTTTCAATTTAGAAATTACAGTAATCTAAACACATGAAAGTTATCGTTAAAAAAAAACTACATAATTATTAAAATTGACCAGTCTTTAATACATTAATACTCACCCGAATTTGTCATTACTAACCAGAACAAATTCTACTTTCTAGATAGGGGGACTCGCTAATTCACTTACCAAAATAAACTAGTAAATAGTTCAAGCTATTGTTTTTTCTTTAACGGCAAAGTCGAACGACTGATGTCACACCACTATAACGAAGCGATATAAACAAACCGAAGCTCGTACATCAGTGCAATGACCACCACTGCGTCACCTAGTTTCTAAAGGGCCCACACAAATGTGGTAAAACCCCTAGAGTCAGGACTAACACGGGTTCGAGTTGAATTAATCGTGTTTCGGATATCTCATAAAACAAAGCATAAAGGAAAAAAACACACACTAAAGCCACATGTTTTTCTTTCCTCATTACGTAAATAACTAAATTACAAATATAACCCGGTAAAGCAACATATTCTTTGATTATGGTTGTTATTAGTCATAAATAGAAAAGATATATAAACAATAAATAGTCGATCAACCATAATACGCTGATTAGAAACAAGTGGAATGTGTAGAGTGTGTTTCGTATACGGTGTGGTGTACATACCTAATAATAATAACAAATGTCCAAACAAATAGTTTATTCGAGTTTTTCGGATTGTCTCGAAACCTAGAAATCAGAACCAAGAACCAACCCGAATTACTTCAGTTCGGGTTAGCCTTTTCTCGGGTCATGTTAGTTTGAGTTCAGGTTTTCTCGGGTCGGGTTTCAGGTAAAAGTGATCGTCCTATGCATATATAAAGAATTCCAACAAACAAAATGCAACTTTACTCATAGTCAAAGGACCATTTATACAACTTCACTTAAACACAATAACTTATAGCAAACCTTTGACCACATTTCTCCTTTCAGTGTTAACCGTTGGTATAAAAACGGGGGGAAACTAATCACCGGAAAACCAACCGACTCACTGGAAAACATGAACGACAACAAAAACAACGACGGATTTGTACGAGCAGATCAGATTGATCTCAAAAGCTTAGACGAACAGCTTGAACGCCATCTCAGCCGAGCATTGACAATGGAAAAGAACAAAAAAAAACAGCCGGAATTCGAAGACTCCGCCACCGCCACTGCCGCCGCCGCCGTGACACTGCCGAAGTCGAGTAGAGAGCGGCAGGAGTGGGAGATCGATCCGTCTAAGCTCTTAATCAAAGGTATTCTCGCACGTGGCACATTTGGCTCCGTCCACCGTGGCGTCTACGACGGCATTGACGTCGCCGGTGAGTTCACTGTAACCCTAGTTTATCAATTTGTTAATTATTATTAATATTATTATTTAATTTTTTATTAGATAAATATATTAAATACCGAACAAAAGAATTCATTATTATTACAATAGAGAGGCAGCTAAGCTAAGCCGCATTGGTGGTGGCCGACCCAATATTAGTAATCCAAGAAAATAAAGTTTTCGCGGACGAATATTTACTTTTTAAATTTCTATTTTAATTTTCTCGTTAGTTCATATTTTTGCGAGAGGCGGGTAACGACGGTGGTGGTGGTTGATGGTTGTGTAATTGTACTAATTGCATAATTGCAAAAGTGAAAATGTAGAACATGTAATCCGTGACTGATAAGATTTCATGTGATCCAAAATGTTTTTATATTTGTATAAATTCACGCCTATAAATTAGGATCTCACCCTAACTTTATTAATTTTATAATATTTAATTAATAAACATATCTATCACTTTCTTGTATCCTTTTATTGTCTGTACTTTTTAGCTTTATTAGGATCATTTTAAAAGTGTAATTTTGAATATTTATAATCAAGTGAACTAACTGTTTAAGTGATTTCTTGTAATTATTAGTGAAGCTACTCGATTGGGGCGAAGAGGGTCACCGAACTGAAGCTGAAATACAATCGTTAAGGGCTGCGTTTACACAAGAAGTTGCGGTTTGGCATAAGCTTGATCATCCTAATGTCACAAAGGTCAAGTTTTTGATATTTATTGTCCGTTTAATGAAAGTAACGATTTTGAAGTTTGCGTTTTTGAATTTAACTAAATTGTTTGTTACTATAATATTGTAATGCAGTTTATAGGTGCAACGACGGGCTCTTCGGAGTTAAATATACAAACCGAAAATGGTCAAATTGGGATGCCGAGTAACGTTTGTTGTGTCGTTGTGGAATATCTTCCCGGTGGCGCGTTAAAGAATTATTTAATAAAGAATAGAAGAAAGAAATTGGCTTTCAAAGTGGTTGTTCAAATGGCACTTGATCTAGCAAGAGGGTACACTTTGATTTTGACTTTGACAATAGTTGACTTTATGGTCAAATTAACTAGATTCAAATCAAATTTAGAATTTGAAACAATCTTAACAATGGTTTTTTTTAAATATTATTTTGTTTTTATTTATCTGTGAGGCAGGCTTGTAAACAAATGCAAACGAACACGAACGTCGTGTTCATTCGTTAACTTTAACCGAATAAACGATCGAACGCAAACAATTAAAGAATGGAATTTCTTGTTCGTGTTTGTTTGTTGAAAAATGAGCATGTTTGTGTTCATGTTCGTTCGTCAATAGTGTTTTAGATATGAAAATTTTCAGCTTATTTCAAACTTTTTATCGGCTCAAGTAGCTCAAGTAGCTTAGATAAAGATCCATGAAATTTGTATAAAAAACCAACATAACTGAATATGAACTTAGATGAACGAATGTAACAGCGAAAACACTACTTAAAAGCAAACAGGCACATCAAGATGTTGGACCTAAAAAATAATAAAAGTAGACTAAATTGTAATGGTCCCAAAATATTTTAATGAACATGTAAACAAAAGAACATGAACTTAAACGAACAAACATAAACGAACGCTCACAAACATAGTTGAACGAATGAGGCATGTGCTCATATTCGTTTTTTTAACTAAATGAAAAAAAAGTTTTTCACGTTTGTTTGCTTATTAAACATTCAAGAATCTCTAAGCAGGTCGCTAAATATTCGGTTTGTTTATAGGACTAAATTTAGGAAACACTAGTATTATGATGATTTTGGTTGATTATATATAAAGTTTACTGTGTTCATATAAGCTTTTAAAAATTATATATTAATATTAATATTTGTTTCAATTTTGAGGTTGAAAATATCTCTGTTTGACTTCGACTTCAAGAAGTTAATGTGCATTTCTTTCTTTATTTTACTTCTTAATGCTTACTATTTTCTTTTGATAAATGAACTTATTAGATTAAGCTACTTGCACTCTCAAAAGATTGTACACAGAGATGTGAAAACTGAAAACATGTTATTGGACAAAAGTAGAACTATCAAAATAGCTGATTTTGGAGTCGCACGTGTTGAAGCATCGAACCCTAACGATATGACGGGTGAAACCGGGACTCTTGGATATATGGCACCTGAGGTATGTTCTTATTTGTTATTTTGTTAGATCTGAGTAAGTTTGTTGTTTGTTTTTCTTTTTCCTGAAAATGGAATAATTGTGCAGGTTCTTAATGGCAACCCGTATAATAGGAAATGTGACGTTTATAGTTTTGGCATATGTTTGTGGGAAATATATTGTTGTGATATGCCGTATCCTGACCTCAGTTTCTCAGAAGTCACGTCGGCTGTTGTTCGCCAGGTATGACAACATAATTCAAGATTCATAATTACTTATATGTTCATTTCATCATTAAAGTGTGACTATATAAGGGTGTGTGTGAACGCAACCCATATGTTTATTAGCGTTGAAAACATTAACCCTAACCCTGGTCAGGACACACTTATAGGCATGTAACTGGACCACGACCTGTTTAACTCTGTAATCTAAGCGTGTCAAATGGGTTGACGCGTATTAATCAATGTAAACGTGTTAACTGGGCTTGTTGTGAATGGGTTAAACTGGTTAATGTGTCGACCTATTTTGTTAAATGGGCCAAACATGTTAACTTAAACACAATCCGTTTAATTAAACAGGTCAACCCGAACACAACCTGTTTATGGAGCATGTTTGTTATGACAACTTAAAACCTAATTATTTTCATGTCGTTTTGGAAATTGCCACCCAGATCGTACTGAATAGTCTTTAGTCTTTACAAGTTACAACATTCTCTGGTTTTAGTTCACAAGTGTATTTTAGACATTTGATCAGTATTCAGTATCAACAAAGCTTGACTAGTCATTCGGATTGGTGGGTTGTATTAAATGAGTTAAGCAGATTGATGTCAAGTGTTTCCATTATCGGCATCATCAAGGCTTGATTACTGATTGGTCCTGGAAAATATTCTTATATTTGTGGTAATCAAATTTTAGTCATTAACAACTAGCCAAGCTTTTTCAGCCAGTATAGCCGAAACTTGTTACAAAAGGGTATTTTAGACATTTTACTGGTATAATAACATGCAGAATCTAAGGCCCGAAATACCAAGATGTTGCCCAAGCTCTCTTGCAAATGTAATGAAACGATGCTGGGATGCAAACCCTGACAAACGGCCTGAGATGGACGAGGTTGTTACAATGTTGGAGGCCATTGACACATCAAAAGGCGGAGGGATGATCCCGGGTGATCAAACTCAAGGTTGTCTTTGTTTCCGTAAGCGTCGAGGTCCATAAAACTTTTAGAATTCTACTCGGTTTTAGAATATTAAGACAATTGAACTAGAAACTAGGAGTTACTATACTATATATTAGGTGTGCCAGTGAGGTTATATTACATGTTTCTCTATTTGGATAATGTGAAGGTTTTCCTTTTAGTTTTTAAATGGTAGTTTACATCTTATCTAACCGGTATTATTACGACGTTCATGTATAAGGTATGTAGTTCTAAATCTAGATGTGTATTTTATCTCTGTCACACATTCATTGATTTTACTAGTATAATATTATAACGCAAACTTTATTAAATAGTACAGCTTTACTTTGCATGTGGGATACGTTATACGTATAAAGGGTTTACATCTTATTTAAATTGTTAAAACCAAACCGTATTAAGTCTCAAATATGTCGAACTTGCCAACTTGTTTCGATTTAAATGGTTCGTGACTTCGTTCTATTTCAAAGGTTTATAATCGTCTTTATATAAATGTATAGAAATGTTAAGTTCATCCTTAAAAGTGATTTAGAAAACTAGTTATATATATATATATTGTCAGAAATGAGTTTTTAATCGAACCTAAAAAAAATAATTTAAGAAAAGTCATAATGAAAACTAAAAATAATTGAAATGTATTGCAAAAAAGTAAATAAATAGTAATAATAATAATTTTAAACATCAAATCAGTCTACACAAATTGAATAAAATTTTCTCTGTAATAAAATTTAATTAATTTGTTTTATATCTTTTGGAATTATTAATACTATTTGTTAATTTTAGAAATATATTCTTTTAATCTATCAAAAAGGTTCTTCTATTAAAATGAAAATTACAGGAAAAAAAAGTGATATATACAAAAAAATTAGATTTTAATAATTCAAACTTGAATCTAATTTTCGACATTCAAAGAAATGTATGAGGACAATCCACATCACAACCCGCCCTCTCGTTTCAACCAACAACCGCTTAAGGGTGAGCAATTTTACCGTCATAACCGTTAATCAAACCATGATCGACTTAACCGATAACTGACATAACCAGTTGGTAGGTTTAATGAATTTTCTAAAACTGTTAAATGCGGGTTTGTCTTGGTTAAAGAAAATTCCAAACCCGCCATAACCGTACTGACCCGTTTATTAAACTGACAATATGTTTGAGATTAATTTTCACTAAACATTACGATTATACCATTTGATGTTTTTGGCTTGACGTTAGTTGTCGAACTAACTTGAATTTCATTATTAGATTTTATAATGCCCTTTTTTTTTAATATCTTTTAGTAATTTTATGGATTATATATTTTGTTGGATTATGTTATGTCATTTTTTAAAATAAAAATTCTTATCAAACTTTTAGGCCCAATTACATGTATGTATAACACTAAAAAGAAAAAAAACAATACCTAAGGTGTAACAAATCGGATTTTTATATTATTATTTTAATAAATAGTTACCCGACCCGTATATATGTTTGGTAAATTTTTATCAATAGAATTACCGCATTTATCGAGTAAACTAATCATTATAATATTATTTTATATACTTATGTAAGATATATATATTTATACCTTTCAAGATATGGCATAAACTACCCTAAACTAAGCTTCAATCTCATTTTTGTATCAATGCATAAAATTCAGAGACTAATATGTAATTAACCAAAAGAATATTATATTCCCATTCAAATCACAGCAGCCTAGACCCGTTTTTGAACCAACCCGCAACCCAAATCGATGTCTTGATCAATAATCTTCGTTGTATATTAGGAATTAATTTGTTTAGATCGTTTATACGCGTGAAATGAACCCCACCGACGTAAATAATTAGGAAACTATGACCAATGTGATTCGAATTTACTTATTTACGAAATCGGGTTTAACACGTAAACCATAAACATTTTAAACATCAATGTTTCTTCAATTAATCCTCCCTACACCCTCCTTAAGCCGTCGCGAGCCTAACCCCTCTATTCATCTGTGCTATCGTGGCCTGCAATGATCTCTACAGTCGTTGTTTGAGCCGCGGCTATGTAGTCATCGTTCACCATCAATCCATCACTATTTCTGGTAATTGTTATATGTTTCTTGATCGTTTTTACTCGTTAATCAAAAGCCCTAACATAATACTATCAAACACTAAACCGATTGATCGATTGATAAAGTTAGGGTTTGGTTTGAATTGAGATGAACAGCTTAATCAGATTTTAAATTATGGTTTTCAATTCGTAAGCAAGAGAGCCACCTGCCCTAGTGGCTGGCGCAACTTTGGTTGAGACTTGACAACCGGCTCTCGCGCGGGATCGAATCTCGTAAGGCTTTGTTTTGGTTTTTATTTTTTTAAAATCATGTTTTAAGCATTTTAAATAGTAATAACTATTTCTTTTATGTAACCGACACATCTGGCTGGACGTTTTTGTCATTTGATTATATTTGTAAACTTCATACATATATATATATAAATAAAATGTATAATGAAAATGATTTTAATAAATATATGAGATATATTGGTTAAACTAAACTCGTCAAAGGTTCATAAATAAACCTTTATTTAAACATTGTTATTACATATTACAGTTATTTACTTAGGCATTCAGATATTTGTATTATAATTGACATTATTATTATTATTATTATTATTAGTAGTAGTAGTAGTAGTAGTAGTAGTAGTAGTGTATTCATATTATGGTAATTTTATAAAGAATTATTAATGATAATTCTATAAACTAATGATATCAATAATATTGATTTTTCAATAAAAATAACGATAGAAATTACAATCAATAATCATTCTAATCCCAACCATAACTCAAATCATATCGAAACTTTAAGTCATTATACGTGTTGACTCATTATTAATTAATCTATTATATTAATTTTATTTAATTAGGAATCCTTGTCGATGTATCCCGAATGATTTGTCTTTCTCACATCATCCTTTGTCTTTCGTTCATCCGATCAGGTGAGTAATCACTCCCCTATTTTACTTGTTTTCAAATATTTTGGGGACACTTGCGTACCACTTATCATATTATTTATCTTATTATTTCTCAAACGCAAACTGTGATCTTTGTGTTGTGTATCAATTAAATGACTGTTTGTTACTTGCTATATGCTTACTTGCTTACTTGAATCGCATTCGGAGAGGTCCAACATAATCTCATTATAGTATGATCATACGACCGTCGTAGTGGCCGGAGCCCGGTCGCATTGACAATGGTTTCACCGACACTCATTACTTGTTTAACACTTTCATTGTTTATACTCACAGATAACAGTTTTGCTTATTTTTACTCTATTATTTATATCATTATATATTATCATTTTGTTTGTGTCAAAACTGGTGAATCTACTCATTCAACATGTGTTGTTGACAAATATATATATATTTTGTACGCATTTGCAGGTTTTAGACTAGATTGCTTATCGAATTGAAGCTCACGCAGAGATGACCTTAGGATGTTAAACATAAACAAGAATAGTTGGTTTTGTATTGTAATTTTCTCTATTTTTGTTGTACTTAAATGTTCGTTGACAATTAATAAATTAATTAGATATTGTCGTTTTACAATTGCATGATAGTACCTTGCGAGCTGTGGCAATCAGCTCACGTCCCGACATTTCCGCCTTAGGTTGGGGTGTGACAGATTGGTATCAGAGCCGAAGGTTTAAAATAGGTCGTTAGTGGTGCCTTAGTAACATGCTTAGGAACCTCAACATGCTTATTTATTTACCTAATGTGTTCTATTTGATTGTTTACAGCTTACATAATTACTTGGTAGATTAAATACTTATTTAACTGCTTAATTAATTGTTTACTTTATTGTCATGCACACACAACTACGAAGCTATGCTTCACTCTCAAAATATTTTATTGCTCCGAGACTATGTCTCATTCTCAAAATATATTTTATAACTCTGAGGCTGCCTCAACCTCAGAATTTTTCTATTTAAATTTATTAAATTGACTTTTATTGTTGGAAACTTTCTTGAGAATTTCTTAGCTTTGTATTTGCTCTTTTTTTGTTTAGAACTAGGGAGTGTGACAAGATTCCCCGCCATTGTGGGAATTGTCAGGCGACCGACACTTTAAGCGTTTAACGTAACCGGCTAAACGGTTACACCCTTTTATTGTGTTTTATTATTTTTAAAATGTCTAGTCGGGTGTAAAACCCATGGGACGCCATGGACACGCCGACTGTGCATTTGCACAATTTGTTATATTTGCGATATTTTGTTTGAACATTATCATCCATGGTGATACACTAGATGGTTCAACTACTTATGCTTGAGTTCGTTTATTCGTTATTTAGTTTGGTCGGTCAAATCGCCATGTAACGCTCATGGGCCGACAAACTTAATTGATTCGTTAATGCGTTAACTGAGTTGGGTCATTCAAATTGTCATGTAACGCTCATGGGAGGCCAACTCACTCATTTGTTTTGGTTTTGGTATGCTAATAAGTTGGGGAAACAAAATGCCATGGAAAGCTCATGGAAAACCCAACACCCCGAAGAACATTTGTTAATTGTTTTATTTGTTTAATTTTATACGAAACAATTTATGATTTGATTTAACTATTCAATTATCATATTATTCTATTATTAAATTATTCAATTCCTTATTTACTAAATCATTTTTGAATCAAGATTTATTGATTCGATCTATCCATACACTCAACACATTTTTATTCCCTGATCGGATACAAATTCTTTGTTTACCTGGATTCGGTTATCACGAGCCAAACAAAACAATTTACACTCATTGAAATCGGTTTCACCTATTGATCATCTTATCACATTATTATAATATCAATACCTCAATTAATTTATATATTATCGCACAATTTAAGAATCAAATGGCTTTCTTATACTTATGGTATCACATGTATAACTTATTAAACATATTTCAAGCATTCAACCTCAAATTCTAATTTGTTAAAAACATATTAAACTTTGATAAAACTTATTCACTCATCAATTAACTCATTGATTTTCAAATTGTATTCTAACTTATCCTTAAGTTATGAGTAAACATCAGCATAACACATTTAAGTTTCGTTTTACGCAATAACTCATCTGAAATCTACACTACTATCCAATCCTTCCATTAAATCACATCTTTATTAATCATAGATTGTTTTCTCAACATCAAACAAACATCTCATATCAAATCACCTCATTGATTATATCATCTGCTTAACAAATTATCGTATAGATGATCTCATTTAAATTCTGACTTATCCTTAAGTCATGATTAACGCTAGCACAATTTATGTCAAATATCACTATTTCCTTAATAATTAACAAGAAATTTACACAACTTATTATTTATACTCATTTAATCTCAATTTACATAATTATAGAAGGATTTCTACATCAAACAATATAGACCATATATTCTCTACACCCGCTTTATGACCACAAGTACTGTCAAAGAGATAGCTCCTAAAATCTCTAGGGTATAAATTCTAACTCAAAACGCCAATGCAATCAATTTAATCTTGTTCACTAATTTCTTTAAGAGAAATTTCTATTCATTTACCCTTACTCACCCTTATAACGATGCATTGTTCTTTACTAATTCACGCCGAATTCAAATTATACCGGCACCGTACCGTACTACCCATGCTCATTTAGCTTAAACCTATCAACTCTATGCCTTTCAGGCTTTCTTCATGTAACAAGGTCGTTTTCGCTTATTCGATTATAGACCCGTAAGACTTAATTTCATCAAGCTTTACCTTAGTCAAACCTCGTTTTCACAAACCTATTCGAGGTACCCCAAATCATTCGATCTCAATTATTTAAATTTTTATAAGCTCAATTAACAAAGGTGTTTTGAATTAAACCAATCGTAGTTATGTTTTCACAAAGAAGATTTTTATCGTCTTCATCATTTTCGTCTAAACGTATTTTGTATTCAATTATACCTTAAGCGATTATTTGTCTAAATTAGTTATTTTGGAACAAACCCAACTTGGAAAATCCATCATTTTAAGTATCTTTTTCGCATACAATAAAATTTTTCTTATCTTTCCAAAGATCAATATCATTGGTTGCCGTACTTATCTATACGTTTGGTTTTACTTAATCAAAAATGATAGGATTTGGTTCATTAACATTTCGTCAACTGATCAAAATATTTAGATCCTCATAAATCGAAACAATTTTTTTTTCTCAATTATAAAAGGCACAATTTCGACAGTCAATTATTTTCTCATTTACCTTGTTTGCTTATTAAATTATTGACAACGTGTCAATTTCTACTCTCAATTTTGATTTTTAACATTTTTGTACGTCGTGTATTTATTGATCTCATGCATTACAATTTACCTTTCATCTTATAAATTTTTATCGTTGAAATTGAATTGTTATAGTCCTATTATTAATCGAACTTGTCATTATTTAAACAAAATTATTTCCACTATAGAATTTTATTTTCCATTCTTTAAGTTAATTTTCACTATAAAAAAATGAATTTCATTGAATTCCCATGGTGATTTAATTGGAATTTTATTTTCACTATTATCTAATGGCATTTGCGTGATTGTTGTCGAAAACCTGCGGTGGTTCGTGGGTACCTCAATAATCCATTTTCATTCTTGTTAGATTTCGTTATTTAGTTGGAATCACGCGTTGGTTCGTAGATATTTCAGCTCCTTCAATTTTTAATACATCTTTGGTATTTAAAATGTTTCGATGATTTCTTTAGTTGTTGTTGGAATAGTCATGATGGTTCATGCATTTCCAACTCCGCGTTTTCTTCTATTTAAATAAATTATTTCTCAACTCGGCTCTGTTTTCCATTATTACTTTAATATTCATTATTTATTTAATCTTTCATGATAAACTATGAATATTTCAGCTTCTTTATTTTAATTTTAACGATGTTATGGAGATAGGAAAATCCCTTGTAAATTGGGGATATTCTAATGACCCACTTTATACTATATCTTATTTAAAGATTTAATTGGAATAGGACTATCTCGGTGATTCGTGAATATCCGCTTCCCAATTTCATCTATTTACAGTTTGTTTGTATACATAAATATTGCATTAATATTTTTGCATTCTCAATTACTACTACCAGTATTTTAATATTATAATTTACCTCACCTTAAATACACAATTGCGATATTTCAATGTTGTATAAAGTTCTCTTTAAATTTCATGAGTTTCTCATTTAACTAAACCAAATCCCTCAAAGTCTTCGTTTAATCTTGTTCAAATTTGTACTCACGGTCTTATGAATTCTACCTTGAATGTTGCAATATTTAAAAATTTCACAGGTTATTATTCGCCTACAATTATCAATTAATTCCTTCATAAACTTTTGTTGATGTTATCCTTGCAATCATAGAATTTTTGGTAAGTTCACGTAAATTTGTTAGTTGGCTCGTATCCCCACTCTCTTTCTTCACAATCAAACTTGTCGACGCATCATATATCCAAACTTCAATGTTTCCGTTTCTCTTAACTTTTAAGTTACTTTAAAATTTTCACTAATTTCATTAATCAAACTTGAAAGTTCACCTAAATTGCGTTACTAGAAATATTTTATAAAATCTTCTGATTTTACACATATAATAAATCAACTCCCAATGGTCTTATAATATGTTAACACTTTCCTCATATTTATAATAAATTAATAACTTTTCTCACAAAATCATGCCTTTGGAATATTTTGTAAACCACACGATGGGACGAGTTATGTGGACCATCCGACGACCAAAGTAATTATGGAGGCCTACATAATTATCGAAGTCCTCGCATGGAAATCATAATGCGTGCAATTGTGTGTCATAATATAGAATCGAAAGTATTTGAGATAACGGTACAAATGTAAAGATGATAAGGACATGGTGGACACGCCGCTGGTACATCCTATATATAAGTGTCCTTATCGGATTTTCATTTGGAGCGTTATTTTACCTATTCAAGTTCTGTGTTATGATAAATTTTTAAATTTTCTTTTAAAATTTTCTTTTCCTCAAAATTTAATGGTGTTGTTATGGTATTCTTTAATTTCGGGACGAAATTTCCTAAAGTAGGGGAGATTGTAACAAATCGGATTTTTATATTATTATTTTAATAAATCGTTACCCGACCCGTATATATGTTCGGTAATTATGTGCTGCCACGTGTCACCACGTGGCAACACTGCTGACACGTGTCTCCACGTGGCGCAACGGCTGCCACGTGTCGCCACGTGGCAGATCTACTATATGACTCAGCTGACCTATATCGCGGTACGCGATAGGTCAGCCCAGGGACCCATCGCGTACCGCGATGGGAGCCCAGATTTCGTCTATAAATGGCAACCATGGGGTGTTCATTTTACACATCCCAAATCAGCTCTCTAACCTCTCTCTACAAGTATCACTCTCTCTCTAAAAATCCTCGTAAAACGTGCCACGACAAACATCGATAAGCGTGCCCCGATTCCTTGTATTCCGTGTCAAACGTTTCCTCGAAGTGCGTGCCACCCTCCACCCACATACAACCAAGATGGTGTTTGTTCTCGAAGTTTGTGCCATCGAGTGTTGAAGATTTGGCGTACCTCGATTTGCGTGTCGAGAAAAGTAAAGCGGCGTCGGAGTGCTGCTCGAGTCCCTAGGGTTTCTATACGCCACTAAGGTTAGGCGTAATAATGAATTCAATATAATTTAATATTATATTCAAGGCTTAAGCCTTAAGTCGAGGTTATACTCGATACCTCGATAAAAGAAAAGAAAAGAAAAGAAAAGAAAACATAACAAAGAAACGAATGAAAGTTTGATTATTGAATATTGTGATACATATATGTGTATAAGTATATATGATTATATTTTTTGTTATGAAAATATTATTTAATGAATAAAGAGTATTCTTAAATAATAAAAGAAAAGGTTACGTTTCTTAGAGAAGAAGAAACGTCGGGTTTTTATTATAAACTAAAGGTTTATAATTTACTTTTAAGCTAAAGGTTTTCAAGTAAATAAGAATTGAACTAAAGGTTCAATCGAGGATTGAGATATAAGACTAAAGGTCTTAAGCCGGATCGTATATCCGACTAACAAATATTTATACTCGTACTATAGGTGCGAGATAAAGAAAGGGAAAGACCCTTGGACGGTGAGTGAAGCCGATCCTAAAGAGATAAGGTGAATACGCCCCCAAACTTTTATAAACTTGTTTTCAAACGAGTCAAACTTGTTATATGAAATGTTTACAAGGAACTATGTGTTCCTAAAACCGTTATAACTATGGGTATGAACCTAGCATTCAGGCTGTGGTATACATATGTCTGAATCCTTACATAGGTGGTACTATGCGATGTATGGGCATGATCGCACCACCCTTGGTCGTAGGATGCTCTCCTGCAGGGAGTACGACCGTTGTGTATATTTACGGGTACTTAACTAAGTCGAACACTGCAGTGTTTGTGAGGTGACCTAGTGTAGAGGCTCTAGTTTATAATGTGTTATTTGACTTTGTTATTCCTAAGCCACGTTGGGCCGAGGCAGGCGTAGTCCCGAGGGGTAATAAAGTAAAAGAAAGTATTTTTGCGTCAGCGTGTTCACCAGCATTCGTTGCTGACGTATTTTCTTACATTTTACAGGTGAAAAAGTTTAGCACTTGGAGTATCGAAGTGCTATTTATATAAATCCGATGGCTCGGATTTCTTTTGTAAAACTTAACATATTATGGTGGTTTGTAATTATAAACAATTAAATGTTTTGTTAACTCAACGGGTATTTTATAATCCCGTCATTTATGTAAATATTATATTTCAATCCTTAAAGTTTTATAAGTCTTCCGCAAATTAACGTAACTCTGATTTATTTACAATTATAATACCAACTGTTGGGTCACGCTTCTAGGCCTTAGATGGGGGTGTGACAATATTGTACTTATTAAATAATAGGTAGCGGAAGAGATATCAAACACCGATTGATTTAGCGATAGCCCTACAACTTTTCTTATGGGAGGTCTCTGTGAGTGGGTTGGATCATCACATTCTGTTCTTCGGGCATAACGGTGAAATTAAAATAACGGAAGACATATTTAATGTACATGGTGAAATTAAGACACAAGTTAAGAAAAAAAGACTAAAGGGAAAACGTATTTAATGGAAGACATATTTGCATTATTTGACTAAACAACAGTGTCTTATGAAGGACTAGAACTTATAACCACTTGATTGGAGAATACACTTCTGTTTGGACTAATAATGCAAATTTGTTTGGTCTTTTCAAGTAAATGCAAAACTAATAAAGTTGAGGACTAAAGTTTTTGGTCTTTTCTAACTATTTAGAGAATGCATAATGTTCTCTTGAGGACTAAGACAATGTGTAGTGGGCGACAATGGAGGTGATAAAGGGGCGACATAGCGAGGAACACCGCCTCCAAGCGATAAAAGGGGCGACAGGGGTGGGGATGAATACGTCGCCGGTGATGTTTGAACATATTTTTATTTAAATCATTTGGACCGTTGAACGATCAAAAATTAAAAAAAAAACTAAAAACAATATATATACACATATACCCTCTTCTTTTCCAACATTTTCAATCTCTCATACAAAAATATCATCTTTTCTACAAAAAAAACATACTGGAAACAACCTGAACCATCCATTCCCTCCTTTCGGGCAATACCATGCTCCGAAAAAATATTTAAAAACAATATATATACCATTCCCCCTTAAGGGGGTGTTTGGGATTCCTTATTTTTATTCATTATAACTTTTTGAGAAAAGTTACAAGTCAAAATATTTTAACTTATAAACTTTTCAACTCACACAATAAGTAAATCCAAAACATTTTTTTTTTTTACTTTTAAAAAGTTAAGTAGTCTAAAACAAGCAATCCCAAACACCTCCTAAATTAAAATTGAAGATACGTGAATCGGTGAATGGTGAAATTGTTTTCAAGTAGAAGTTGAGGGTGTGTCTAGTACTCCAAAACTGTTTGGTTTTTTTGGTGTAACTTAAATCTTGGAAATAGCCTTAGCAGCGTGTAGCATGTGCTATGTACTTTGGTAGTTTGGTTCTAGTAATTTGCTAGACTCATCTTATATTGAATTATTGATTATATAATATCTCCGTCATTAAAGAAAAATGAGGATTTGCATTTATCCTTGTATACTCATACAAAAAATATTAAACCACAAATGTGCATTATATCAACTTAATATTGGATAATGGAGATTTAAAACCGAGGAAGTTGGCCTCTAGAAAAAAGTTATAGTTTCTATTCATAATAAAATTAATGACCGGGACATGTTTCTGGTCAAGAAACAAAATACAGGCGTTTGGCTGAATATAGTCAAGGTGGTAAACAAGTTGAGTTTGAAGCGTAGCAAGATGAAAATTTTAATTAAAGGAATGCTTGGTGACGGTCATTAGCTGAATTTTTGGGTTGATAATTGGGGGGAAGTTCAAGACTTTGGAGGCTTGTCGTAACTTGTACAAGCTTGAAAAAAATAAATTATGCAAGACTTGGGAGGATTAGAGGTAGGGTAAGTTGGGTTTGGACTACGACTAGGTCTAGGACTCCATCTTAAGTTCAAGAGAAAGCTAATGGGAAAAATGTTTTCACCTTATGAATTCGGCGAGTTGGAAGGAGGGTTCGGACTATTGGGAGTGGCTAGGAGGAAAACAAGGTGAATTTTAGGTGAGTTTGGTTAAGAAGTTGATTGTTAAAAACAAAGATATGAAAAAGAATTACTTGGCCAAGAGCGCAAAAGAGCTTTATTTATAATTAGAGTAAGGGCACGCCATTTGCAATGCCTTTTCTTGCTTTCGACAGGACCCCCTTCCGACAGGAGAAAAAAGATTACGTCAATGCCAATTAATTGCCAATGATATAGAGTTTCTAGCGATTACGACTATAAAGGGCAGGAGATGAATGAAAGACTCGTACTGCAACTGCTGAAGAGAGATCAGAGCTAGTACTAGAGGAAGCGATAGCGGACAAAAGAGCTCAGAGAGCAGTGCAGCTAAGCAGGAAGATCTGTGATCTTTTTGAAAGAGCATATCGCAAAGACCGGTATATTGCATATACTGATTGATTGTATAGATTGAGTCTCATTTAGAGAGTTATGCTATATCTATAGTACCCCCATGAGACTTTCCAGCTCGAGGCTAGAAGCTACCAACACTTTAATACAAACAAAAACAGAAATCGGAATTCGTGGGGCCCGAGGCCTTACAGAAAAAGATCGATGAACGATTAAGCGAGACTTTGCCTTAGAGACCAATGAAATGAGACCAAAGAGGTGGAGCGCAAGTAGGATCCAACGAAGAGTCGAAGACATAAATGAATAAGATTCCTACCCGAGGTGCGCTATAAAGAAGAAATATTGTGCTTTATTTTTTGAATTTGGAAAGGAGCGGTTGATCACATATTTACGGGCTGCTTGGTCGCAATGGTAGTGTGGGATCACATAAGCTATTGGTGTAAAGTTCCTCCCATTTCTGGGTTCTCGGTTAGTCATAAGTCCATCAAGCTCGGAGAGGTCGAGAAAAAGGTGTTTCATGGTATTGTTATCGTTACGTGTTAGAGTATTTGGAAAGCAAGAAACGGAAAAATATTCGAGGTTAAGGAGGTGAAAGTTGAAGGGATAACAAGAGATATTAAATCTTTTTTTTCTTTTTCTTCTTTTTTTTAAAGGACAAAGTGATAGAGATAATATTTGTGAATCCTTGCCTTCCCATTCTCATTAAACGATTATATATACAATACAAGGAGATCTCTATAATAAGAGATAATATTATGTACAATCACCCTCATAATATCATACAATCTATACTATATATATATATATATAAGTCTATTACACCCCCGCAGTCGAAGCGTTAGGTGACCGGATGTTGAGACTGGATCGGAAATCTTCAAACAAAGCGCGAGGTAAACCCTTGGTGAAGATATCTGCTTTTTGATAAGGAGAAGGCACATGATGAATACGCACTTGACCACGTTGAACCTGTTCACGGACAAAATGGATGTCAAGCTCAATGTGTTTTGTCCGTTGATGATTGACAGGGTTCCCGGAGAGGTATATGGCACTCACATTATCACAATACACCAGTGTGGCACGCGTTAGGGGACGATGAAGTTCCAAAAGTAAGTTGCGAAGCCAACAAATTTCAGCCACCATGTTGGCAACCCCTCTGTATTCTGCTTCAGCACTTGATCGTGATACAGTCGGCTGTCGTTTAGACGACCAAGAGATAAGATTAGACCAAACACAATAACCTGATGTAGATCGACGAGTGTCCGGACAACCTGCCCAGTCCGCATCCGTATAAGCAAGCAAAGAGGGACAATCGGATTTTCCAAGAGTAAGACCAAAGGTAACCGTTCCCTGAATGTAACGTAAGATGCGTTTGAGAGCTTCCCAATGGGTGGACCGTGGAGCGTGCATGTGCATGCAAACCTGCTGAACCGCATAACTAATGTAACACCCGTAAATTTAAGTTATTCAAAATATGATATATTAATGTTTATATAATAATAATAATAAAATAATGGAACAAACTTATAAAAGATAAAGCAGGAGGTTTAAAATCAATTTAATATATTATCTCATATGTTCATTTGAATTTCCAAAATCTCAGCTAGTCATCTACGCAATTCACTCAACTTTGCCAATTATTTTGGAAAAAACTCCGAAGCCTCCTGACCACTCATTATAAAATCCAAATCCCTTGAACCCTAGGAGAACTCCTCACAACCATATTATCTGCTCACTCTCCTCGCCTATATCTCCGTGTGATCCGGCACTGCTCCTGCTACAAGTGGCCGCCGGCGACTCCATTGCCGACGAACCGTTACGAACCGACAACTTAGCAATCTAGTTTCTTCCTGTTCACGACACTAGGTAAATAAACAAACCATATTCTAAGTCAATTGGTTCATACATCTTAGTTTTAATGTAAATTCTTGCTATACTCAGTTTCAAACTCGGACGACGTACGCCACCACCGCCGCGCATAGTAACTGTTACCGCTGTTTCTGTTTCACCTCTCCGATTCGTTCCTGCTCGTCCATTGAGGTAAGGATCTTCATTCCGCGTTTACAACTCTTGAATATTTAGCTTCGGTACGACTGATAGGTTCCGGCGACTAAGACGAAATCTGAAAAATTAACTTCGAAGAAAACTTATAAAAGCTTGTGTGTTCTTTTTCTCTTGATGCATGATCCACACGTCATTAAATGACAAAGAGTCATGCAAGATATTATTATTATTATTATTATTATTATTATATCTTTGACAGTTTGGCCCATCAAACAATTGAATTTAAGGACTTTGAATTGGTATTTATTTCTTTCATTGAAGTATACTAAATTATATATAAGTGAACTCAATAATTAATAACCCTGAATAAGATTTGTTTATGGTAAAGACTCATGCTTCCGATTGTAAATTCGTTGAGGATAATTAATAACCTTTCCTTCCAGATTATTAAAATAGGTGTACCATATTAAACGCCATGAGTCATTCGTTGCCGGAACAATCACTAAACTTTAAACTGCGTAACACAATTTAAGTAACTTAATTCGGTGTATAATCAAAATGTAGGCTCTCAACTTGTTGAAGTTATCTTAATCATCTTTGCTTTCCTAGGCTAAGGTACGGATTCTGTTTTTGTTTCCTTTTAGTATTATTTCTATTCCGTTACTTTGTAGTACGGATTTCGCTACGCGTCGGTTATATTTTGAGTTCAGTTATTTTATATAATATATTTTAGTTATACGACTTTAGTTCAGTACTCTGTTACCCGAGCATTTCTGACTTGTCGTTGGGGCGTCAACGACATGGCACTTATCGTGACAGTGCGTAATCAAAGTTCACGGCGTCTCTGAAAGTACTCATGTAGTACCTTGGCCACTTAGAGGCGTATAGATCGATCTTAGCTCCGACTCCTGACTCCTGACTCCTGACATGGCACTTATCATGACAGTGCGTAATAAAAGTTCATGGCGTCTCTAGCTTGTGCTCGTGTAGCACTTTGGCCCCTAGAGGCGGATAGATCGATCTTAGCTCTGACTCCTGACTCCTGACTCCTGACTTCTGTTTGAGATGGAACAATGTGTGCACGCCACCCACACCGTCTCTTTGGTGCATGGACTAGCTAGCTGTGTACCCCTCTGTTTAGGCTCTGGGTGCTTCCGTATTACACGACCTATTTATTTTAACATCATCGTCGTGTATTTTAGTAATTATATATTGTTTCGCTATATTTCTGGTCCGTTTCGATATGTGTATATGCTTTGGGTTAAATTTGAGTATATTCAGATTACGTTCCGATAGTGTATCGGATTATGTTTCGCATCTAATTATAGTTCGGTCTAAAACGTGGTTTTATATCCGAAATAGTTTCAGTTTTACTTCAGTATGTGTTTTGTCTTATGTGTGCCTTTACCTATACTATTGTTCTTTCCGTTACTGGGCAATTTTTGGCTCAGCCGTATTTTCTTGTTTGTGTCTGTCTTATTTGCTAACAGGTAATTCGGGAAATCGGGGAGATCAGTGATGAGAGTAAAATGAAGCTCAAGAATAAGGACTTGATTTAATTTTCTTTAAGCATTTAATAAACTGGACTTAGAATTTCTTTCAGTGTTTTTAACACTTTTGGTTGCTGTGGGATTCTTTTCATTTCTTTTAAATGGTTTTTGTTTGGTCTATGATATCTGTAATAGTAACACGTCAGCCTGCTCCGGGTTGGGGTGTTACAACTAATATCAGGTTGAGTGAATGTGAGGTACTGTAAAGCACCCGCCATGCTATGATATAGGGTTGGATCCTCAAATGGAACACCCGAATCAGCACCAAGTTTACCATTTGTGTCGACAGGGGTAGGCGCTGGTTTGCATGTTTGCATTCCAGCACGTTTAATAATGTCATGGGCATAAGAAGTTTGTGATAAGAGCATGCTATCCCCTGTTCGAGTGACCGTTATTCCGAGAAAAAAAACTTAGTTGGTCGAGATCTTTCATGGCAAATTCAGTTGCCAAACTAGACATTAGTTGTTGCCGAAGAACCTTTGAGGAAGAAGTAAGAAGAATATCATCAACACAAAGTAGCAAATACGCCGTATGATTCCCGGAGTGCAAAATGAACAAACTGTTATCACATTGACTTTGTCGGAACCCCAAGTGTAAGACATAATCAGTAAACCGTTGATACCATGCCCGTGATGCCTGCTTAAGTCCATAAAGAGATTTTTTAAGTCGACACACATGATCTGGATGAGTCTTGCTACAAAACCCCATAGGCTGATACATGTAGACTGTTTCATTAAGTGTGCCATGTAAAAATGCTATTGTGACATCTAATTGATGCACCTGCCAAGAGCGTGACAAAGCGATAGACAAAACTGTTCGAATTGTTGCGGGTTTTACCACCGGACTAAAAGTCTCCCCACAATCTATACCAACCTGTTGTGACCTTCCATCACAAACTAATCGTGCTTTATACCGCTCAAGAGTCCCATTAGAATGGAACTTATGTTTAAACAACCACATACTCCGTATTACATTCATTTGTGGATGACGATGGACAAGTTCCCATGTCTCATTTTTAACAAGTGCGCTATACTCATCATTCATGGCACTATACCATTCCGGTGTGGACAAGGCATGGGATGGGTTTTTAGGAATAGGAACAATGGTAGTGGTGGAAAGGTTAAGAAATTTCTTAGGTTTAGTTATACCGTCCATACCACGTGTGCGCATGGTACGTTTCGGAGGGGGTGGCGGTGGGGAATGAGGTGAGGGAACTGTTGGAGATTGAGGTGTGGTAGAGGAGTTGGCTGTAATTATGGATTGGGCAGTGGGTGAGATTGGATCAGTAGGAGATGGGGTGGGTGGTGTAAAGAGAGGGTTGTTGGTGTCTTGGGTCTGTGAATATTGGGTTGGGTTTGGAGGTGGTGGTGGTGTAGTTTGTTGAGACCCCAAATGTAGATGCGGTGGAGTGTTAAGGAATTCACGGGTTTCATTTAATGAAAGTAAAGGTTGAGCCGGGTTAGTGGCGAAAGGGAAAATTGTCTCATCAAAAACCACATGTCGGGAGATAATTATTTGATGTGTCTTCAAATCAAGGCATTTATATCCTCGATGATTTTGGGGGTAGCCGAGGAAAACGCATGGGTGTGAGCGATTGGCAAGTTTGTGGGTGAGGGTAGACGAATGTAGAGGATAACATAAGGAACCAAAAACGCGAAGATGATCATATGATGGGTGTCGGTTATATAAAAGTTCGGTGGGGGTTTTGAAGGTGTGATTTTTACTTGGAAGGATGTTGAGTATGTATGTGGCCATGTCTAGAGCATGATGCCAAAAGGTAGAGGGAAGAGAAGCATGAGCAAGAAGAGTGCGGATGATATTATTAATGGAGCGGATTTTGCGTTCCGCTTTCCCATTTTGAGAGGATGTGTGAGGGCAAGATAGACGCAATATCATACCGTTGAGGTCACAATATTGTTTAAACGATGAGTTGACATATTCGGTGCCATTGTCGCATTGAAAACTTTTAATTTTTCGTTCAAATTGGGTTTCGATTTGTTTAGAAAAAGTGCAAAAAATGTTATAAACTTGGGACTTTTTGGCCAATGGATATGTCCATAAAAAATTTGTGTGATCGTCTAAGAATAGAATGTAATTGCGATGTCCGCCGGTGCTTACAACTGGAGATGTCCAGATGTCGCTATGAATGATATCAAATGGTAAATATGTACAAATAGATGAAGGCATAAAAGGTAATTTAATACTCTTCCCCATAACACAAGATTCACAAACAGTCTTACTTAACTTATTAAATGAAATAACATTGGAATGTCTCAAAAATTTCAATAAAGTTGGTCCGGGATGACCCAAATGTTGATGCCATAATTGGTTTGAAATAGCTGCAAAGCTAGATGGGGAAGTGTATTGAGTAGACTCAAGCGGAAGTAATGAGTATGAATCACCGCTGCTGTTGCACCGGAGGATAGGGATCCGGGTCTTGAAATCCTTCACAAGAAAACCAAAAGGATCAAATTCGATAGAAATCCAATTGTCAATTGTAAGACGACGGACAGAGATAAGGTTTTTAATTAATTTTGGGGCATATAAGACATTATTCAATTTGAAGAGGTAGGTCCCAGCAGAGCCCAGTTGGACCCGCAAGACTCACCTCAAAGAGGGACGTCTGCGCAGTTGAACCCGCAAGACTCACCTTCAAAAGGGACGTCTGCGCAAAGGCTAAACTCGCAAGACTCACCTTGAAGAGACGTCTGCGCAGAAACCAACTGGATCCGCAGGACCCACCATGCTCAGAGACGTGACGTCCTTACGCGCAGTACGCAAGCTGTTCCCGCAGGAAAAGCCTCCCAATGGTCGACGTACTCCGCCTGTTCCCGCAGCAACGGATACTAGCCATCAGGGAAAGCTACCCGCGCCGCAAGGCTACACGCACAAGGCACTTAACTCTTAAATAATTCAGTAATGTCACCTGAAGAAGGAGTGAGCAAGCCGGGAACACTCCCGCACAAAGCCGGGAACACTCCCGCACAAATGAGCAAGTCCGTACGATACTGGAGGATCTTTTGTACTGTACCTGACGAGGTATGGACAAAAGATCTGACCAAAGATACGACAGCTCACTGACAACAGTATGACGAGCAGCACGCTCTTGTACTGTATGTCACTATCAGCCGCTGCCTACTCACCAACCTGTCAGAGGACGTGCATAGCCTGCAGTTGGTGGAACAGGAATAGTACACAGCCGGCCTGGTCACTATCAGCCGCTGCCTACCCACCAACCACCAGCATGGCACGTGCGTAGCCCACAGTTGGCAGAACAGGAATACTATTCAGCCGGCTGTACCTTCTTGGAAACCTACATTCGGCTATAAATACTCCAACACCTTGGAATGGTATGGACACATTACATTACCTTATCACATCTTATCTTTTCTAGCAATCTCTTAATATACACTTATATTCAAGAGCAATCTAGTCTGATTCTCACGCCGGAGGGTGGTCACAAGGAGGTACCCCCCCCCTTCTCAGTGACGAACTCACGGTGTCTGTTTTGCAGGTCATCAGAAGAACCATCTTTGCCGGACCTAACCCCTCGTGGGAAACATCTATTTAACCCCCAGATTATCCGTAATCTGCCCGGGGTCAATTAGTGTTTCTTCATTGGCGCCATCCGTGCATAAAAGCTAGAACTAATTCTTAGTTTTTTCAAAACCTCCGAAAAGATGGTTAACGTTACTCAGGTCCCCAGGCCAGGGAGTAACCATGAAACCCCGGTAACCACAACCCCAGCTACTGGGGGAACACCGGCGAATACACACATTTTACGAACACTACCCCTGTTACCCAAGCCGGGGCAAGTGCAGTAAATTTTACGAACACTACCCCGGTTACCCGAGCCGGGGCAAGTGCAGTAAACAATCCTCCCCTGGGATTCATTGATAACCAGGTGGAAAGACAACAGACGAGGCCCCCCCGCCAAACACTTGAACAAGTTAAAGCGTGGGCGGAAAAACGTCAAAGGGAATTCCAAGCTGAGTTGGATGAACGCTTACGTTCACTCCAACGGGCTGACGAATTTGGAAGCACTCGACAACATCTCAACATGAGCAATGAGTGAGAGTACTTGGACGATGATTCGGAGGAATCCGAGACCGACGTAAACCCTCGCCATAGGGCGAAAGGGAAGCGTAAGGACACGGACTTCCAACCGAGAAGGAATTTGGGAGAAACTTTCAAACCAAAAAACGCGGGTAGAAACCCACGTGACTTCTCCAAAGCTTTTAGACCAACTGTTGCAAATGCGGGAACGTCCAAGTTTGCAAGGGACATTGCGGAAGCAATCGCCCCGAAGAGTGCCAAGTAGATGCCCAACATCGGCACTTATGATGGTATATCCGACCCAGACGATCATTTGAACAGATTCATAGCGGGGGCAACCGTCAGCAATTGGACGGAACCCACATGGTGTTATATGTTCCAGATGACGCTAGTTGGAGCGGCTAGAGCGTGGTTTGACCGTCTACCGGTCCACCACATCTATGATTGGGCAGACTTCCAACAGAAGTTTAGCCAACACTTCAGCCAACAAAGAAAGTATACCGAAGAGCAATGGACAATCCTCAATTGCATTCGAGAGGAAGATGAATCTTTGCTAGACTTCATCACTCGCTTCAACTCAAAGAAGCTAAGTCTGGGTAATATTAGCGAAGATCTTGTTCACGCTGCTTTCATCCAGGACACAAAAGACCCAGAGCTCATCCGCACCTTAACGGGTAAAGATGGCATGCCATCCACATGGGATGCCATCATGACAGCAGCTAAACGCTTCGCGGAAACGAAAAAGCAACTGGGTAGAGATCTTCCCCAGAGCACAAACCTCTACACCCAGAAAACAAGAGAAAACAATGTCCTTACTGCCCGACTAAACAAAAAGAGGAAGCTAGGCATTTGGCAGTCAAGGGTAAACTTTGACACCTCATCCGGCTCGCACCCTCGGTTAGGCGGAAAGGATAACATGCCGTCGTCAAACCGGAACTCCAGATGGACGCCACTCACCAAAAGCGTCACCGAGATATTCGACACCGAGAGACTCCCATGGCCAAAGGCTCCAATAATCCGAGAGCGTCACAACGCTGATCAGAGCAAATTCTGTGACTTCCACAGGACAAGAGGCCACAACACCGAGGAATGCGTAGACTTGAAGGACATCGTCGAAGCATTTGTCAGAGATGGGACGCTCACGCACCTCGTGGCGTAATGAACGCTGAGCAGGCTAATGCGTGTAGAACCCCAGTTGGGGAAAACACGAATAAAACTGCAGCTTCAATGTCGGAGACTACATACTGCGTAAACAACGAGATTCCGAAGCAAGTGCATATCGGCTCGAAAGGCTCGATGACACTCCCAAGAACATGGAAGGGAGCTCAATTACACAGTCTGCATGTAGATCAATTCCAAACTTGTAAAAGAAAAGGCCCAGAGCCACTTCTAATGGAAATGATTCTCCTTATCACATTGACGCTGATGGTCTTACATTTATACTTAATGAACTTTCCACACTGATATGCCGGTCTTCACCGCATACATAAGTGGGAAAACAAGTCGTTGCATGTGGAAGGCGGCAAAACCCGCATAAACACAGAACGACAAATTTCTAAAGAAAATATAAGGAAAGCCTTCACGCAGGTCAGTCATAGGTAAAGTTTGATCATCCTACTAAATGAAAGTGCCGGTCCTAACCGCACAAATCATGATAGAGGACACCGAACTAACCTATTGACAACCGCGCGTCGAACGATTAATTTATTCAAAACACTGATGCCGGTTTTCACCGCATAAATAAGTGTGAAGAAATCGTTGCGTGTGGAAAGCGGCAAAACCCGCATAAACACAAAAAACGGCAAACCTTCACGCAGGTCAGTCATAGGTGAAGTTCGGTCATCCCACTAAATGAAAGTGCCGGGCCTAATCGCACAAATCATGATAGAGGAAACTGAACTTTAACCTATTGACAACCGCGCGTCGAACGGTTAACTTATTCAGAACACTTAGAAAATATCTTCAAGGAAAAAATGAGGAAAACCTCCACGCAGGTCAGATATAGGTAAAGTTTAGCCATCCTACTAAGTGCAAGTGACGGTCTTACCCGCACAATCACGAAAGAGGAAGCAAAACTTTAACCTATTATCTGCCACGTTGATAGGTTAACTTATTCAAAGTACTTAAGAAATTGCTAAGTTAAACTAAAGTATGCACAAGCGAATCATATATTGTTTATGCGGCAAAACAAGTGCCAAATTAAACTATAATATGCATGAGCAAGTCGTATAACGTTTATAAAGCAAGAGTGACGGTCCTACCCGCACAAAGGATTTACATTCCATAAAAATTCAAGTATTACAAGAATGGCCGGGTATCTACCCGCCTACAAGAGTGTAAATCTATACAAAAACATAAACCTATCCTAACAGTGGAAAGGGATCTAAAGGTTCAAGCTTCAGGACCACTTCCTCCAAACCCACTTGTACCCGCACCATCACTTGGCTGTGGCGGTTCAAGTAAGGTCTTGAGAAGGGTTAACCCATCATCAGCAGCAGCAACTTCGTTCACCTTCTCCACCACTGGATGCGGGAAGGCAGCATACTGGTTCACTGCTTGGTCATAAGCAGCTTCAGTATCCACATCATATAAAGGGAAGTTGGAAGGCGGGATGCCCTTCTCAACGAACCCTAGACCAAGCAGGAAGCCAGCCTTTTCCCCATCCTCATGAGAAGCGTTGAGGGCTGCGCTCATGGCATCATCATATGATGTGTCCGTGAAGACCCGATGCACAACCTACAAAACAAAAATACAAGTATCAAAACCTTTTCTAAGTATAAAGAAAAGCGTGAAGACATTATGAAGCTAAGCTTACCTGCGACAACGCTTCTCGTAGAAGCCATTCCTTGGTAACCAGAGCCTCCTGGAGGGCAGCTTGAGCTTGGTTACGGGCGCGTTCGGCTTCACTTTTGTTAAGGTTGGCAAGCAACACTTCCTTAGCAGCAGCCTCTTCAACGCCCTTTAGCTTACGCTCAGTATGGTCAAGCATACCCCTCTGGTCAAAGATTTCTTGAAGCTTCTTGGCGTCTTCCATGGCCAAGGCGTCATGAGCCTGCTGGAGCCTCTCTAATTTGGCTTTGAGCTCCTAATTCTCGGTGCGTAGAGGCTCAGCAACAGCTTCAGCCCTGTTGACCCTCTCAGTTGCGTTCTGAGCGGTTTCCTTAGCCAACCGAAGCTGTTCGTTAACAGCTTGGGCAGCCTTGGAACGGGCCTCGAGACGGGCCTGAACTTCAACCTCAAGGGCCTTGAAGGCCTTCTCCTTCTCCGCAGCAACGGCGGAGAGCCTCCTGTTCTCCTCCCGGACAGCCCGCGCCTGAGCTACTTCTTGGATACGAGCTGCTTTTAACTTGTCGTTTTCACGACAAAGCAGCTCGACGCGCGGCTGCATCCGGGCAAGGAGAATTCGAAGCTCGTTTGTCAGCCTACCCTACTGGTAACTTGACATAGCTTCTCCCAGTGCACCACTGGGGGCGGCGTGGCGCGCCCACTCGACGCAGTCCACAGCCGTCCGAAGGGTGGTTCCCCGGCGGATGTTCCACCGTGGAACAAACACCTCATTCGAATCCGACACTGCAAAAACAAAACGCAGTTAGGAAAAGATGATAAAAAAAAAAACATAACAGGCCAAAATAACCCTACGCACCTGTAGGGTCGACGATAGGCCTGTAGCCGCCAAACCCATCACCCGAACCTAACGGATATCCATCCAAGAGGTCAGGCAGATGGGAAGGAGGCAGAGATTGGCTAGACGCCCCAACCCCAAACATACCTGCTGAACCGGCCGGGGGCGAGGTGGTCGCCGGTGCCGGAGGCGCGGTTGAAGCCGCCGTCGTAGGAACCAACGGAGGTGAACTCACCGGAGGTGAACTCACAACCGTGGTCGCCGCTGCGGAAGAGCCCGCAGAAAAACTCACCGCCGGCTCAGTGAAGGAATCAGTGAATATGGCACTGACAGCCGGCGGAGACGACGTCACAGTTGGAACAGTTGCCTCAACCGAGTGAGCAACTGAACCAACACTTGAAGCAGGCGCAGCCGCTTGGGTTATCGCCTCGGGTAGGTTGACCAAACCTACCGTCATGGGTCCAGAAGTGCTCCTCCCCGCTCCACCCTGGAATGCGGTTGCATCCACGCCTGCATGAAGACAACATATTTAAATATAATGGCGGAAAGATATGAAGTTAAAGTTAAAGTTTACACTTACGAGTCCTCTTGAGCTTGAATGTGCGAATAGGCGGGGACGAACCCGATGGAGCCGGCCTCTTCATGCCGGTCACCGTCGTTGTACTAGGCTGCCCGGAGGTGACAGCTGTCTCAACCTCCGGAACGGTGGTCTCATCACCACCAGGGTTCCCCGCCACCTCTTCACTCTCGGTCTCCGACTCTGACCGATTCCCCTGATCGGCAGTGGAGGCAACCTTCGCCTTGCCCTTCCCGCCGGTAGCCTTCTTCTTCCTCGCCAAGAATGGACCATCTGCGGATTCCTCATCAGAAGATGACAAAATTAGAGGAATTCCCGCAGAGGTTTGAGCATTGAGAGGGCGAGGGTCAAAAAGTTCTTTACCTGGCCGCCTGGCGCTCAGGATCTCGTGGCCTGGCGGGTAGACCTCCACGAACCGATCCGCCGTTTGCTCAAGGATGGGCAACTCGTTCTCATCTAGAGCACGAGTACCCATCCGAGCGGGACCATCACTCTCTCGCGGCTGCAGGAGAGACTGCAAGTCGTTTCCCTATGAAAACAAAAAGAAAAAACGGTTAGAACAAAAACCCTAAATTAACGGATAATATGAAGCATACCGTAAGGGACGGAGTTCAAACCGTATTCGAGGACGATAGGAATCTGTGACGCCTTCTTCCACACCCGGCTCATCCCGAGCATCACCATCCCGGACTCCGCAAAGCGGTAAACCGGAGACTAGATCCGGGAAACCTTGGAGAACCATTCCGCCTCCTGGTAGTTGGAGGCGTGAAGGTTCGGGAGAGCTCTCCCGTTCTTGAACGTCATCGCTATGGGGACGACGCGAGCGGAGATATAGAAGAACTCCCGCTTCCAAGATCAAAGACTGCACTCGGTAGCGCAGATCTTCAAACCCTTGATCCGATTGACCAAGGTATACCACCCCTGGATGCACCTCCAGGAATAGAAGGTCATCAGGCGGTCAACATGGGGCTCCACACCCAGAATGAGACACACCCACTCGAAATGGCGGATCTTGGCGATCGCCAATGGGTGTACCTCAGTCAGATGCACACCGTGTCTCTCCAGAACACGGTATACAAACTTCGTCAATGGGAACCTGAGATTCCCATAGACGAAGAATGCAGCGTACACCCCTATCTTGCCCTTGGGGGCATCATACACCGTCTGATGAGGTGCAGGAAACCCAGGCTCGAAAGGCTCGAGCATGAACTTCCTGACGACGTACTGATAGAGGTCGACCGGAAGAGCACACTGGCACTCGCCAGCAGTACTCTTGTCATCCTTGTCCGACGTGGACGACGGATTCTCGAGGTATACATCAGACTCCTCGACAGTAACCTCAGGATCATGAGAAGACATGTTTGGGATGTAAACAAGAACGATTTCAGGAGAATGCTCGACAGAAAAGTTAGAGTATTCGCCGGAAATCGTTTAGAAGAAGAAGAGGTGAAACTGTGAGTTGAGATGCAACCTCTCCTCCCTTTATATACTCATCGCAATAAATGCGATGAATTTAATGCGGAAGAGAGAGGAAAACGCTGGTGCAATGAAACTATGACACGTGGAAAAAGCAAGCTGGCAACAGCTGTTGACAGGACGCGTGCCGTAAACTTCGCGGCCACGCGCCCGAAAACTCGTGCCCACGCGCCTGAAAAAGCGTCTGGAATGACCATATACTGTCACGTCGTCATAACTTCCTGCACGTCCTGACACTGTCAGAAGAAACCGTCGGATGACGTTTCAACAGTTTGGACTGTTCTTATCCTTTCACCAACTCTTCGAATTTCAAAAAGATTTAAAAAGATTCAAAAGTAAGCGGGACTATACCCCTTACCTTGGCAACCAAGTAACTATAAGACAGGTGCGAGTACAGTGTTAAGGCAAAACCTTTCACATACTTAGCACCTGCAGGGAATTGAAGCCAAGAATACCTCGGCGACCAAGTAACTATAAGACGGGTGCGGGTACAGTGTCAAGGCAAAACCCTTCACATACTTAGCACCCGCAGGGAATTGAAGCCAGGAATTCATTGGAAGTAAAGTAACTATAAGACGAGTGCGGGTACAGTGTCAAGGCGAAACCCTTCACATACCTAGCACTCCGCAGGGAATTGAAACCAAGAAGGATCTTCAGGGCCATGCTTGCGGAAATGGGAATAACATCCCCGCATAGCGGGAACGTCGAGAACTAGATTGTTTGAAGCTCCAAGATGGAATTGGTTGTTTTAACATAATTGATCACTATGTTCAAAACTACCAAAACCTCATGGAGAATCTATACAAGTGGAACTCAACGCTCCTGACTTGCGAGGAGGTTACAGACCTACCCGCATCATACCCAAAGATCAAGCAAAAAAGTCGGGAATTTCTGCACGTGACATTAGGACTTCCGCGGGTAGAATACCCATGGAAAACCTTAAAACTAAACCCTTTTCAAAACCCTTTGCTTAAGCCCAATAGTTCACCTCACTTATTAACAATTCATGAGAAGAACATTGGACTGGGGGGACTTGAAGAGGTAGGTCCCAGCAGAGCCGAGTTGGACCCGCAAGACTCACCTCAAAGAGGGACGTCTGCGCAGTTGAACCCGCAAGACTCACCTTCAACAGGGACGTCTGCGCAAAGGCTAAACTCGCAAGACTCACCTTGAAGAGACGTCTGCGCAGAAACCAACTGGATCCGCAGGACCCACCATGCTCAGAGACGTGACGTCCTTACGCGCAGTACGCAAGCTGTTCCCGCAGGAAAAGCCTCCCAATGGTCGACGTACTCCGCCTGTTCCCGCAGCAACGGATACTAGCCATCAGGGAAGGCTACCCGCGCAGCAAGGCTACACGCACAAGGCACTTAACTCTTAAATAATTCAGTAATGTCACCTGAAGAAGGAGTGAGCAAGCCGGGAACACTCCCGCACAAAGCCGGGAACACTCCCGCACAAATGAGCAAGTCCGTACGATACTGGAGGATCTTTTGTACTGTACCTGACGAGGTATGGACAAAAGATCTGACCAAAGATACGACAGCTCACTGACAACAGTATGACGAGCAGCACGCTCTTGTACTGTATGTCACTATCAGCCGCTGCCTACTCACCAACCTGTCAGAGGACGTGCATAGCCTGCAGTTGGTGGAACAGGAATAGTACACAGCCGGCCTGGTCACTATCAGCCGCTGCCTACCCACCAACCACCAGCATGGCACGTGCGTAGCCCACAGTTGGCAGAACAGGAATACTATTCAGCCGGCTGTACCTTCTTGGAAACCTACATTCGGCTATAAATACTCCAACACCTTGGAATGGTATGGACACATTACATTACCTTATCACATCTTATCTTTTCTAGCAATCTCTTAATATACACTTATATTCAAGAGCAATCTAGTCTGATTCTCACGCCGGAGGGTGGTCACAAGGAGGTACCCCCCCTTCTCAGTGACGAGCTCACGGTGTCTGTTTTGCAGGTCATCAGAAGAACCATCTTTGCCGGACCTAACCCCTCGTGGGAAACATCTATTTAACCCCCAGATTATCCGTAATCTGCCCGGGGTCAATTAGTGTTTCTTGAGGGTGGTAAGTGTTTGTCTCCTTGTCCATTTACCGGAATGGTGGTGCCATCCCCGACAATGATATTATGTAAAACTCCATTTCTAAAAAGAGATTGAAAATTACCCGGATTATTTGTCATGTGAGATGTAGCCCCGGTGTCCATATGCCATTGATCGGGTAGATTGAGAGACATAGTGTATAAGGCTTGCTCAATGTTGGTAGGCGCATAAGCAGCCGTGAAAGCATTACTCTGGTTGGGCCGTGGACCAAGTATACATGTGTTATGATTTGGCCGAGCTTGTGTCGGATAGGGGCAGGGGGGATTGGTCCAAGAAGTTTGAGTGGACCGATTGGATGAGTTGGGATGTGGCATCCACGGAGTGTTTGAAGAATAATTATTTGGATAATTATTTTGTGGTAAGGAGGGTAGTAATGATTTTGACCATAGCTGATGGGGTTATGGTTGTTGTATCCAGATCCTCGACCTCGTCCCCAATTATTGCATCCACGACCACGAGATATTTGTGAATCCTTGCCTTCCCATTCTCATTAAACGATTATATATACAATACAAGGAGATCTCTATAATAAGAGATAATATTCTGTACAATCACCCTCATAATATCATACAATCTATACTATACATATATATATATAAAAGTCTATTATAAAGTATAGATAGATAGAATGATCAAATTTGTGTAATTATGCTTTTATCTAGTTTTATATTAAAGTATTAAACTCTCACCGGGTTGCAGAGGTCGCCACGGGTGTTTTAATTGTTGGTTCGGTGTTGATTATTTATAGAGATATAAAGTCATACAAATTAAACTAAAGAGCTACATGCCAAAAAGTCAAATAAACATAACAAATCAATTATCAACATTAAATACTCTTTACTGCACATTTACCAATAACGATAAAAGTTATATTAAAAATTTTTAACCTTATAGGGAAAACATCGACCATTCACGTGCCCATCACATGCTTTCCGGATCTCTAATTAGAGATGAGATCGGGACCGTACCAGTAACGACCGGTCCCGGTCCTGAATTCACGAATTTTTGTTACCAGTACCGGTACTGAAATATTCGGTTCGGTACCGGTACCGGTACGGGACCGGGATTGAAGGTAAAAATTTGGGAAATACCGGTCCCGTCACGTACCGTACCGGTACCGGTACCGAAAATTAAAACTTTGATACCGATTCGGTACCGGTACCAGTACCGATTTCGCTCATCCCTATCTCCCATACTCTTTCTACACCTCCCTTTATTATATCTTTCTTTTAAGACCGGACACCCATGATCACTATGACAAATCCGTCCGAAGAACAAAAACGTAATGATTAACCAACTCATCCATAAAAAAGATTTTAAAGTACGAAACTCGAACATACAACCTCCCGTAAAAAAAGACATGGGACTACCCCAGAACAATTAGAGCATTCACATTATGTCTTTCATAGTTATGTGAGTGAGTTCTCTATATTATATGAATAATTTTAAGTGGTTGTGAGTAAAAAGAAAATTTGCTATTTATAAATAAATTTTAAGAAACATTATAAATTTTCTATAATTTTTTAATATTTTTTAAAAATAATTATAAATGAAAGGAGAGAAAATAAGTATATTATAAATATAAAAAAATATTATTTAATTAAACATTAAAATATAATATTTCTTTAATGTGATTATAGAGTTTAAGATAAAAGAAAAAATAAAAATACTCTTAGCCTTTGGTCCTCTATATATATTCACACATATTCACTCTCTAACCACCCACCACCACCTCCGGCCGCCACCAGAACAAAAATATGACGATATCTCCACCGCCACATTTCGTTGTCTTCCCATTCATGGCACAAGGCCACACCACCCCACTCCTCTACCTCTCCCGCATCCTCTCCGACCGCCACATCACCGTCACCGTCATCACCACTCCCGCCAACTACTCGGCCGTCAAATCAACGTTAAAAAACGACTTCATCACCGTCATCGACATCCCATTCCCGAATAACATCCCGGGAGTCCCACCAGGCGTAGAAATCACCGACAAACTCCCATGCATGTCATCCTTCATTAACTTCGTCGAAGCCACCAAGCACCTCCAACCCGGGTTCGAAAACCTCATTCGGACACTCCCAAATGTCACATGCATAATATCCGATGGGTTCTTAATATGGACTCAAGATTCCGCAGATATGTTCAACATTCCGAGGCTAATATTTTATGGGACCAACATATTTGCAATGACTATGTGTAATATTATGGCGCAGTTTAAGCTGCATGCGGGTGTTGGTTCGGACGATGAGCCGTTTCCGGTACCCGGGTTTCCGAGGTTTAAGTTGACGGCTAATGATTTTGACCCGCCATTTAATGAGTTGGACCCGAAAGGTCCGGGGCTAGAGTTTTTGGTTAGGCAGCAGGAGGCGATGGCTAGGAGTTGTGGTATGGTGGTTAATAGTTTTTATGAGCTTGAACCGGAGTTTAATGAGTATTGGAACCGGAACTATGGACCGAAAGCTTGGTTGGTTGGACCGTTTTGTGTTGCTAAAGCGCCTGCACCGGTAGTTGGGTCTCAAGGAGTTCCGACCAAGGTAAATGAGTCGAGTTGAGTTAGGTTGGGCTTGGGATCGGGTTGCTTGAAGTTAATTAATGAGCCAGCTCGCGCGGTATGGCTTGGTTTGTTTATCTTAATGAACTGAAATGTAAAGCTCGAGCTTGGCTCATAATTAAAAGTTTAAGTTGGCTTGTTAAAAACTCGAGCCACCTTGATTTAATTCAGCTTGTTTATATTAAAAAGCTGGACTACAAGGCTCGAGCTTAATTCATAAAAAGCTTGAGCCAGCTCATGGATCGGTGATCCGGTTCTTTTATATTTTAATTTTGTGATATATAAAGACAAAAAGTAATAATATTTCTAATTATAATATAGTATCATATCATAATATAACATACTGTGATAATATAATATGGAAATTTAATAAATACAGCTTATAATTAAATTATATATATTAAAAACATAGCATTTAATTTTGAATTGTTTTTTTATTTGAATTAAAATTTAAGTTTTTAGCCCTGAGCTAGTGGTGTAGTATTTGTTTCTTTAAAAATGATGTAGCGGGTTCAAATCCTTGCAAAAGCAAGGTTAACGGGATTTTAAGTAGAAAATTTGTTGTTAAAAGATTGAAATTTGGGTTTTAATTAAAACAGCTTAAAAGAATTTGTCACACCAGTTAAAACACGTACATTAAAAGTTTATTAATTTTGTCCATTCACAAATTTCAAACCATGATACAGATGATTGAGAAGCCAACATGGATCCAATGGCTTGACATTAAGTTAACAAAGAACGAGCCAGTGTTATACGTGTCATTCGGGAGTCAGGCAGAGGCGTCCCCCGAGCAGCTACGTGAAGTCGCGGTCGGGTTGGAAAAGTCAAACAAAAGCTTCATTTGGGTAGTGAAACCGAAGCAGTTGCAATTAATCGGATCAGGGTTTGAAGAGCGGGTAAAGGGGCGTGGTAAGGTTGTGTCGGAATGGGTGGACCAGATGGAGATCTTGAAACATGAGGCCGTGATAGGGTTTTTGAGTCATTGTGGGTGGAACTCAGTGTTGGAGAGTATGTGCGTGGGCGTGCCTATACTGGCAATGCCGTTGATGGCAGAGCAACATTTGAATGCGAGGATGGTGGTGGAGGAGATTGGGATGGGGTTGCGGTTGTGGGCCAAAGGTATGGTGGCACGAGGCGTGGTTGGGGCGAATGAGGTGGCAAAGATGGTGGTTGAGTTGATGGATGGAGAAGGCGGGAGACGGGTGAGGAAGAGGGTAAAAGAGGTCGGGAAGAGGGCGTGTGGTGCGATGAAGGATGGTGGGTCGTCGTCTGTGACATTAGGCTCGCTTATTGATCATGTTTGTAGCAGTGTGCATTCGACGATATGAATAGGCCTGAAACGATAGTAACCGGTTTGGTTTTAGTTTTATATGTTTAAGGCCAATTAAGCATGTTTAAATATTTTTATATTATATATCTTGACAGTAATCGGTCCGGTTTTTAGCATGCTTTACGTGCACCTTTGAACTCTAATCATGATGCCGTGCAAATCAGCATCTCTCATATCATACAACATACATGAATACATGATGCAACACATTGTTTAGGAAAACTTAGTTTGGAAAAGTATTTATCGTATTAAGGGCGTGTGTAGTGGTTTTATTGGGCGTCAACCGACCTCACATCAACCAACATGGGTGTTAAAACTGTTAAACTTTTAGCTGGTGAATCAAGAACACAAACACGAGATTTGATTAACACACGATCGACTCTTTTATTAAGAAAACGACTAACGAGAAAAACTTAATAATTAACTAACACAATGAACCTAGGGTATATATAAACCCACGGTTCCAATCCTACACTAACTCAAATACGTAATTTGAATCCAAAACGAATAGGACTAAAGATAAGACTGACTTATCTATAATAGTAAACTAATTATTATTATATTAAATATACTTTAAGATTCTAGAAGCCTTCAATCTGATTTGGTGTTGAACACGTTTAACAAAAACCACCACGCAAGGAGGGGGTGCCAAACCCTCCTTTGCCTAGGCCTTATCAAGCACAAAGGGTCAGAGAAGGCGGGTGGTTGGGTGTGGGGTGGGGCCGTGGGGGGACTTTAACAAATCAAGTTAAAACCACTTCACAATTATTAAATTCAAAAACCGTTACAAATTATTTAGGTGACATTTTAAGTTATATTAATCTTTAATTTAAACCGCTACACGTAGTCTAATATTAATTATATGTTGCATCATGTATGAATTTTTAACTGTGAACACTGAACAACTGCCATTGCGTATGTTGGGTTGCAAAATGTATCAAACTATTTAAACTTTTTGATGCAGATATATAAGTTCCATCTTTTACCATATGTGTTACCAACTACATAATAGCCCACCACACATGAATATATTTTTGACAAAGGAATATATCCGTTTATTTAACCATGCATGAGTACTTGTTCATTTAGATAATATTTTTGTACTTTTTATTATTTTCTTATGATTAATATCATTCACATTTTATGTTCAAATTTACCTAGAGAGCAATAGACAAAAGTCTTCTAAAATATTTATTTACATTAACTTCTATATTGAAAACACCGATGGATGAAAATGCTTTAACAATATAGAAAATGCATTTCTCTATATTGTCGAATGTCGACCGGGTCTTCCTTTGAACCCATCTTTGCTTTTATTTCTAACTGGAATATCTTTGGGGGACCATTAACAAATGAAACGGTTTCTTGGTTAAAAAAAAAAAACAAAGGCGACGCTCTTTAAAGTTGACTTTGAGAAGACTTTCGACCTCGGGATTTCTTCAGTGGTGTTATGCTTCACATTAACTTTCCCTCAAGTTGGAGAGTTATGACTCGTGGGTGTCTCACATCAACTTGTAAATGGTACACCAACTAGGAATTTAATAGCAAGAAAAGAGTAAGACAAGGTGACCCAATCTCATCCTATATGTTTATCCTAGCAATGGAAGCTATTAATATCCTCATGAAAAAGCTTCTTGCTAGCTCAGCTATATATCATGGGATTGAGACCCTTCATGATGAGTCTTCTTTAACACACCTATCTTATACCGATGACGCCATCATTCTTGGTGACAGTCTAACTCAAAATATCTTGCGAGACTTCTACATTGTTTCTTCTTAGCATCTAGTTGCCATGGTGTGGACCCATACTCTTTGATCGAATAAATATAATCGGTGCGAGAAAATATGTATTTTGAATGAACTTAAATCAAACGACAATTAAGTAATATTAAATCAAAACATTTTGATTTTAGTTGTAAAAGAAAGAAAGAAATCAATAGTTCTCTTTTGTGTACTACAATCTTTGAAAGATATGGCCAAATCATTTTTTGAGAGTGTATATGTGAATTGTAATCAATAATTCATAAAATCAAACAAGATAAGTTATCTTATGTTCATTTCACAAAGTTTTAAGGCTAATCTCTTTCTATATGCCTTTTAAATAAACTAAAACAAAATCGAATATTGTATTAACGTTTCAACCCAAACCCGACCCATGTTGACTTTCGACTGACTTAAGAGAAATCGGGCTCATCTGGCTTAAACAATTTGGGCATGGAAGAAGTAGAAGAACCTACAACACCTTCCTTGTGGCTAATTCCTTTTCTGGTATTTGCAGCAAATCTTGAGGCCAAAATAGTAGCTCCCAAATGCTGGGCATTTTGGTCATTATCTTCGTCATTATAATCTTCGAACAAGCCTTCTTGTCTAGCTAATTCTTCAGCCAGTTTCTTCCTCTTATGTTTTCTCCAAGCAGCTTGTATTAAGCATGCTCCCCATGTCCTCCACTGGTGCGAGTAGTACCTGATTCCAATATCAGCCCGTTAAGTCCATTCGGGTTATGTGTTATTTCTTACGGGTTAAACTCAAATACATAAAACCACTTTGTTAAAGAAGTTCATATTAACTTTTTAATAATAGAGTTTTTATGATCAAATTCAATATATTACACCGACGGTCCATGTGCTTTGGCTCAAGTTTTGGATTTCGTCCTTATGGTTTAAAGCTTTCGTAAATGTCTTTGGATCCGGTAAGAATGTAAGATTACTATTTTGCACTTTACAAAATGTACACTTTAACCACTTTACTAGTTTACACTTTTAAAAATTATAGTTTAACCCTTTTTTTATTACTATAATCATTATAATAAATGTGAATGATGATAACAATAATTGTGAAAAATTAAATTACTTAATCAAACAAAACAAAAGTAAATAAATTGTAAAAAATATATATTTAGTAAACTAAGAAAGTTGATGGATAAAATAGTCAGTTTTAAAAAAATTAAATGATATCTAACTACTGTTGGTGGAAAGGATGTAATGTGTTACAACTTTTCAAATAAATGATGTTTTTAGTGATTAAGTGTTGAAGTTAGAGGAATAAATAATAAAGAAATATATTTTTGTAAACTAAATTAGTTGTTACTAATTATTAAATTTACATAAAAGAGTATAAAATAACAAATATAAAAAGAATAAAAGGAAAAAAAGAAAAAAGAAAGAAAAGATTTCTGGGAATTAAAAATCTTGTCCTTCAGTTGTAGGTGTAAAATTGTCATTGTAAAATTGTTTTACAAAAAAAGTAACAGAAAATTTATTTTAACACACTCACACACACTATGTATTAGCTTGGATTACTCAAGCGAAAAATCAAAAATCGAAAACCCAATTTCGGGTTTAATCCAAACGAACCCAAAAAACCAAAAACCACACTTAAATTTCAAAAGGGGGTTGCGGCGCAGCTTGTTGCCCGTTTGCCTGCCACTTTATTGTAATCGTTTTATAGTAAATTATGTCAAATAGGGTTATTTTATTACTAAATTTCAAAACTAAGTTTCGTATTATTTCAATAATCATTCTTATCCGTTACCCAACCAGCCCCCACCGGTCCCATATTACCAACCATTACCTGAACGCGTGTTGCAGCTTCTTGCTATGAAGCCGTTTAAACTGTTTAGCCACGAATCTTAAATCTTCGGCTCGAAGTGCAAACGCTTCAACTTCATTTAAAGCTTTAACGGTTCGAGTCGAGGAAGGAAGATTAACGTTTGACTCGGGAGTCAAAGCCCAAGTCAACAACTCTTCACCACAAAAGTCACCAGGTTTAAGAGTTATTGAATTAAAAAAACCAGACCGTCCTCCATTGGTTGTGGAACTCTCGAGTTGACCACGTATCACAAAAGTCATCTCGTTGACCGGGTCCCCTTCACGAACCAAATGTTGACCTTTTGTGCTTAATGATTGAACAAGGTGTTCACATATTGCATCTAAGAGTTGATCATCATCCATTTGTGAAAAGAATGGAACCTGTTAAAGAAATACAAATTAAAAAATACGAAACTAAAACAAATTAAGAGTATAAATGAAGGGTTCATGAATGAACATAACTGAACATAGATGGACGGACATAACTGAGCTAAAAGTCTAAAACCAATTAAAAGTAAATGCAAACAATAATGTTTTGGGCCTAAAAGCTTATTACAACTAGACTAAACTGTAACAAGCCTAACAAATTAAATAAATCTATTAACGAATGTAAACTAGCTAACATAATGGAACTTAAACAAACGAACACACACGAATTTAATTGACCGTACGTTCGCAAACATAAATGAACAAACGAGACATGTGTTCATGTTCGTTCCTTTAACTAAATGAACAAAAGATAATAAACTTACACGGCGAACGAGGGCTAAGCAAAGATGCCTTTGAATTTGTCGTCTTAAATCCAAAGGTAGAGCACGAAGAATATCTTCTTCGTCTACTCCTCGTGTAGCAAGCCATTTATATTGAACGAATCTACGAATTTTATCTTGTAAATCAGGCGGCAATTGTCGGTGTCTCATCCATTCTTCAGTGTCTCTCCTTTTCACCCTCCACTCTTCCAGTCTGGCTGTTGTAGATTGTAGGTATGTCTTCACAACACAAATGATCACCCAAAAGTTTATAAAAATATGAAAAAACATACGAGTGTTTTTATTTCTTTTTTTGAAGAAAGGATACATTTAGTATTTACCTGCATATTTCCAATGAGCAAACAGAATATAACTAAGCCTCCAAGGCAGACGGTGCAGCCAAAGAGTGTTTCTCCCGTACTAGTACTCGTCTCTAGATTTTGGCCATACGAACTGCATAACATAATCGAGTGGTTTAAATGTTTTTCACAAAAAAGACACAGCTAACTTGTTGTGCCATGTGGATACTTTAAGAGGTTGATTCATGTTTGAAGTTAAACATGCACTTTGATAGTCATTATGTGATAAATGAACGAACAAGAACACATGTATCATTCATTAATGTTCGTGAACGTCTGTTTATGTTCGCTTGTTTGCATTTGTTTGTTTCCGTATTCATTTAAATTATTAGGCTCATTAAAATTTAGTCTAGTTATATTAAGGCCCAACAGATTGATATTCACATTTAATTTAAATTGGTGTTTGCTTAGTTACGTTCAATTATATCCGTTCATCTATGTTCAGTTATAATCGTTCGTTTACGTTCGTGAATTGTTCGTTTATACCATTAACTAACGAACATGAACACATTCATTTTCTCAATGAATGAACACGGACAAGAAAACCTCGTTCTTTAATTATTCGTGTTCGATCGTTTGTTGAGTTAAAGTTAAACGAACGAGCATGAACATCTCAAGTAAACCATACCTTAGACTTTTCAAGCCGAACCAAAAGCAAAAGAAGTACTTTTCAAAGAACTTTGCAGATGTAACTCCTTCAGCGAAAGCAGGAGCATACATCCCGAATGTAAAATTAATAGGGCTAATTCCACCAGCACTGCAATTGCTCAAAACTTCAGTTTGTTCCAACCACTTATCACGACCCGGTTCATCCACATGGTCACAATCAAAATACACACGGTTGCAGGGATACGTCACGTTTACCTCCTTCAAACATTCTTCTTTCCAACATGAGTATTGTCGTTCGATAGCCAGTAGATACCATGTAGCTCCAATAACCTGCACTGGCAATAGAAAAACAAAATAAATAACGGGTGACAGGGGTCATTGAAAGAAATGGGTTGGACCTGTAGGCCTGTAAACTTATTGAACAATCAGTGAACCGTTTGCGGGAAGTTCGTTCATATAATAAACGAATGAACATGAACAAAACTTTTTGTTCATTTAGTTAAACGAACGAGCATGAAGATATGTTTCGTTCATCCGTTTATGTTCATTTAGGTTTGTTAGTTTACGTTTATTTAAGTTTGTTAGTTTGTGTTCATTTAAATTGTTAGGCACATTTCGTTTTAGTCTGTTTTATTAGGCTTTAGGCCCTCCATCTTTACTTTTAACTGGTGTATGTTCAGTTATGTCCGTTCATCTATGTTCAGTTATATTCGTTCATTTATGTTCGTGAACTGTTCGTTTATACTTTGTATTCCTTCAGTTCGTTTACATGCCTAGTGATCAGCAAACATTTTGTGCGCTACAAACTCGTTTTATTTAACAAACTTACATCATTGCAGTAATTCTATAAACTTTGAAATCATTTATATAGTTAACACAAATTAAATGTCGATTCTTTATAAAAAAGGTGCGTTTTGGGGCAACCAAACCTGACCCATACTAAAAAAAAACATTTTCACCCGTTATCCAACCATCCAAGTTCTTTTAGTGTATTGAAGCAAGGTAACTAATACATTGTGAAAAGACTATACAGCAGAGTTTGCTTACATGACTAGCAAGCATATAGAGCATGATATAATAAGCAGCACCCGCCCAAGCAGTTTTGGCAATCACACCAGTCGTTTTTGTAATGCGTTGGTTCAAAGGAAATATGACAAACATTCTTGGAATATATTGAATGATGATAACCAGAGAAATTGAATGGTTCGTGTGAGCAGCTGTCGTAACAGCTGGAATAACAAACCAAATGAAAAGCTGCAATACACAAATAAATAAAATTTGTATGATTGTTAATATAAAATCTAATAGATTCCAAAGCATAGAAATGATGTTCCTAATAACTAACCCTAACCGAACAGATTCGCACCAACAATAATAATCATGAACATACCTGAGGCAATGGAAGAGCGGCAGCTAAATCAACAGCAAAGCCCGTTCTCAAATACCGAAGAGCAATCTTCCGGATCCATAACCTGAATCCCCCCTCCCAAACACCCTAGAATTCGGTGCCACATAAGCCGTACGAAACTTGATAAAAATATGAATAAACGATATCACATCAATCAATGACCGCCAACCGTAATAATCGCAGCAAAACTCATAAACCGACCGCATACAATATTTACGCTTAGCGATCTCGGGAACAAGGAAATACAGCGGGTCAACGAATAGAGCGTTGAGGCAGGTGATCAAGAACATGTAGTTCCATCGGGTGATGAATTGACCGCCCGGATCGAAGATTTGAGTCCACCATGAGTCTTTTGATTTGTTGGGAAATGTGGAAGGTGTGGGTTTGGAGATGATGGTGGTTGATGGAAGACGAATGTAACTCATGGTGTTCGGGGTTCCATTGAAACAACATCGTGCAGATTGGTGTTTGGTTTTCATGGAGAAATATGAGACCATAGGAGAGAGAGGGAGAGAAAGATGGAGGAATTAACGGTTGGCATTAAGAAGCGCCAAGTAACAGAATTTTATAAGGGTGGCAAAACCAACCCAAATGGATTGTTTTGGGTCAAAATGGATAAACTTTTAAAGTAAAATTGGTTAGGATGAATCATATAAATTCTTCAAGTGAGTCAGGATGGGTTGGAAATATACAAACGAGTTTCATTTATAGGTTAAAATGAGTCAAAACAAAATATCCAAGTTATCCAAAATTTATCTAATTCAAAATAAAAAAAACTATCACGTGCGAAACAAAACTCATCCGAAACCCAAAAAAGCGATCAAACGAAACAAAAACCCGAACCGACATAAAACGAAACTGAACCGAAATAGAAAAACCGGCCAAAACGAAAAAAAACGGGAATGAAACCGAAAAACTGATCAAAACGAAACAAAAAAAGCGAAATGCAACCGAAAGCTTACCAAAACTAAACAAAAAAAACCGAACCGACCAAAACGAAGCAAAAAACGAACGAAACTGAGTTGAAATAGAAAAAACGATCAAAACGAAACAAAAAAAACGATTATGAAACCGAAAAAGCTGACCAAAACGAAAAAACAAACAAAAAAAAGCGAAATGCAACTGAAAAGCTGATCAATACAAAACAAAAACACCGAATCGACCGAAACGAAACACAAAAACCAAAACGAAACTGAACCGAAAATAGAAAAACGACCAAAGCGAAGCAAAAAAAAAAGTGAAATGCAACTGAAAAACTGACCAAAAACAAATCGAAAACACTGAACCGACCAAAACGAAAAAAAAACCCAAAACGAAACTGAACCGAAAATAAAAAAACGACCGAAACGAAACAAAAAAATTTGAATTGAAACTAAAAAACTGACCAAAAGGAAACATAAAAAAAACTAAATGCAATTTAAAACCGGACCAAAACGAATCAAAAACACCGAACAGACCAAACGGAACAAAAAACTGAAACGAAACCGAACCAAAATAGAAAAAACGACCAAAACGATACAAAAAAAACAGATATGAAACCGAAAAAACTGGCTAAAACGAAAAAAAAGAAGCTAAATGCAATCAAAAAGTTTACCAAAACGAAACAAACAAACTGAAACGTAGCCGACCAAAATAAAATAAATGAATTGAAACGAAACAAAAAAACGAAATGAAACCGAAAAAACTGACTAAAACAAACTGAAACCGAAAAAAACCAAGAAATCGAAATCGAAATCATTGAAACGAGGCAGATACCGAAACCGACCGAAATGAAAAAAAAACAAAACCAAACCGAAAAAACCACGAAAAACTCGAACCTGAACCGGTACAAAACGGTTTTTTTTTTATATATATATAATGAACGAGGATGACGTGAGAAACATTTTAGTTATTTTACATTTTGCGTTTTTTATTTATATTTTAAGTTATTATTTTTTAATAGTTATTTTGAATATTCTTTTGAGTGGTTTTAAAAACTCTTTGTATGTTAACCTTCACTTGGGTCAAGATGCATTAGCTTTACCCATCTTGACCCATATTCATCCTAACCCTCTATTTTAAATATCCATCCTGACCCATACCCATCTTGATCCATCACCCAAATCCAACCCAACCCACTCCCATTGCCACCTCTAGAATTTTAAACATGTGGATTATAAAAAATAGCGTTAACGGGTCAAACTGAGTTCTGGTTTGGGTTGGTAAATATGTAACATTTTTTTGTATTCAAATTATATGCAGTTTTGTATGTTATAAACATTTGTATAAAATATTGATATGTTTTACATATAAAATTTGTAGCTGCTTGTGTGTAAAAGTTCCGGATTGGTGATCAGAGGCCCAAGTTCGAACGCTTCAAACAAGTTGTATTTCTGAAAACAAAGTATCGTTAGTCTCGTCAGAGTGGCTGCAGATTTTTTGTGACCAATCTTCGACGTGAGGGGATGCAATATGCCTCCGGAATAACCACAAGGCAGGATAGGCAATTATGTTAGTAGGTGTTTTCTGGGCACGTTTCCCACGATCTCATTGTGGCCGATGGACCATATTTTGGATCGGGTATGAGCATTATTTAGGAGCATATCCTATAAAGTATGTATTACTAGTGTAACAATCGACCTATCATAATTCATATCAACCACATATCGTTTGTTTTGCCAATACTTTCTCATAACCTCTTTTTTTGTTGCCCGGGTGGAGACATCCCAGAATCCATAATTAGATTACACGCACTCGAACATGTTTAACTGTGAAGTTCTTGTTTCAATGGCACTCCATATGACCAAAACACGTTAATGATAATTGAGCTTGGGCATTCTTTAAAAGTTCTAACATCTGTCATGTCTATAGTTAATGTTAATGTGAAATTTGCCTAAAGTGGTACAAACTCAAAAGCAACATATAAACTTGATATCATACCCAAAGAATCTTTTGACCAAAACAACCTGGGACGCTTAAAGACGTTAACAAATGTTTTAGACGCCTAAAAACATCATGAACCAATTACCGATAAAAATAAACCATCAAACATTCACTCAATCATTCATCACTACATAATAAACCTCTAGTATAATATCCAAATCTGTTCGCAAATGAAGGAAATTGTTACCAAAATAGAAAAATGCACTTAGCTTAGCTGGTTTAAGAGGCTAAATCATTTGCAGGTTCCTTGATGTTCAAGCTTCACCATACATACCTGAAAAAAGAAAAAAAATATTGATTTATAAAACGAGAGAGAGAGAAATATACTGCCGCGTATTTCACACCAATGTTTTCTGTTTCAGATATTTCAACTACCTATTGTCCATGTAAATTCTAATATATGCAACGTATTAACCACTTAACTAACACCAACTGATACTGACTTAACTTACTAAGTAACAGAAACAGCCGATGGGTTTAACCCACTCGGGCATCAAAAGATTGATTCAGGTTATGTTTTATTTCTAACGGGCCAAATAATAAAGAAAAGTGTTCAAATGCATGCCAAAAGACGTATTACAAATGAAATCTACCTTTTGCAGATTTCATTAAGGTTCCGGTACCCGTTGTAGAATATGAACCACATCAAGACAACAACCAAAGCATCTACCATAAGTTAAGCTAGTCAAAAGACTTGAATTAAGGTCAATGGCATGAAATGCACATCAAAGATGACAAGTTCCACCCGTTTATTTACTAATGGGTCAATTTGGGTTGTTTAACATATTAAACGGGCCAAATAAAAACATTAACTAAAAAAAGAAACAGCTTGGCAGGTTGATGGGTAATAACCGAACATGACCCATTTAATCCATTAATCTAAATGTGTCAACGGGTTGGCGGGTTGATGGGTAATAATCAAGTTGTAAACGTGTTAATCAGGTTCATGAGTAGTAAAAATACGGTCTAAACATGTCATAAACGAGGTAATGACTCGACCTATTTACTAAACAGGTTGGCGGGTCGACCTGTTTAACTAAACGAATTAAACATGACAACCCATATAAATAAACAGGTCAACCACAACCTGTTTTAAAAAACGGGTCAACTATGCAAACCCAAAATCTGATTATTGAAAAGGATACTGAACAAGTAACGCTCCCACGGGTCCAACATGTAAAGTCCAAAAGTGACATTGTAAAGGTAGATTTTTCGTTGAGCCCAGTTCATAGACATTATATCAAACCTACAAATATACACACAAAGTTAAAAAAACAATGTACAAATAATAAGAGAATGGCATGGAGTACATAATATACATGTGATATTCCAAGCTTGCGGTGCACGCATATAATGTATATATGTGTGAACCCTCGGGTGGGCAAAAGTGAAATTGCACTAATTTTGACGTTATTTTACTAATCTCGTGAAATACCGTTAAAAGTGGCAGAAAAACAAGGGTACATGCACCAATCGGTCGGTGTCCCGATGGTTGAGTGTTATGTGTCTTATGTCCAAGGCTTGATGCAAAACTACTATCGAGCCGGGGGTCTAACCGGAAGCAGCCTCTCTATCCCTATAGGGTAGAGGTAAGGCTGTCTACATCTTACCCTCCTCAGACCCTACCATAGCTTTGCTATTGGTACAATGATGATGATGATGATATTCCAAGCTTGAAACCACAAGATATTTGTTTTTATACACCAAATACTATAAGCTTATAACTTATAAGAATCCAGATCTAAACTCGCAAATATGATGAAAAAATCGGATGTAATCACTTATGAAAATAAAACAAAAGGTAATTAGACTATAGCGATGGTGGGTTGATTTCAAATTGATTTAAATCACACAAACATAGGATTTAATGTAAAACGATGAGAGCGAGAATCCAACCTGTAGTGGTAAACCTTTCTTTCGATTCAGTTGAGAGATCGGGCAAGCAGGAATTCGGGTCGGATGCGCCGGCCCAATATCACCTATGAAACGTAATAATAACGCACGGAGTAAAGTACTAAAATGGTACTTAAGTTATGGTACCATGTTGCCCAATATAGTTAGTTACAAATAGTAGTTTTGTTGGTATGTACAATTGTACATTTTTCATGTTTGGTTTTATTTTTCATTTCTCCTAATCCAGATCCAACCGATTAATACAAAGGAACGTCAAAGACTTCTCACAAATAATATTTTTAATCCATAACCGAAAAGTTGTTAAATAGAAAATTGTTTCGAGCGCGCCATAGGTTCCAACAAGTGGCCAACACTACCGCTTGTACTACCTTTTTCTTGGTTTGCGCTACCCGGAATATGTTTATGAACCTTCATGAGGTCACCTATAAATAAGGAAAAAATGGGTGGAATATTACACAAGTTACTTAAATCTTTCCATATCATCGATGCCATCCCATAAACAAGTGATCCACCGTCTCGGCATAAAACCAACAAAGGCTACAAACGTCTAGACCATTCAAAATCTTTTGTTTAATTAAAACTTCGGAATTCGGCTATCTGGACATAATGGCTCTCCACCCCAAAGTATTCACTTTAGGCGAAAGCCAAGAATTCCAATCCAAAATTTGAACCGACCACTAGTAGACGGAATAATAATTTTTTATTGAAGCAAACATACCTGTCTAACCCCCAACAATTTTTACAGTCTCTAATTCAAAACGTTTGTTGAAAAAAAAAATCTTTAAAGGAAGATCAAACAGCCACGGATCGAGCCAATACCTGCTTCTTAAACCATTACCCGCTTCACTTTGTGGCCAAAGAAAGAGACAAATTGTATCTTATTATTAAAGAGTATATATAAATAAAGATACATGACACAGTCAACTTTATATACCACCTAAAAATTGGTTTTCCCGTTATTTTCTTATATTAAATACTTGATATCACGGTTAGGGATTTTTTTTGGGGGGGGGGGGGGGGTTATCACTTTGACATCATGTGAGACAACTGTGCACCATATGATTAGATGAATGGTCTAAGATTGACTTTCTCAGCTCCTTACTTTTTTAAAGTTTACATTTTTTTAGAACAACGACAGTCTATGATATGACTAGGTGATTGAAGGTCGGCTTGCGACCCGTCACCGGTTTGAAACTCCAAGAGAGTTTCTCCCGAAAAATATAACCTTTGGTTCCCGGATCCTCCCTGTATGCTATCATAAAAATAATCAATTAAATACTAATTGTTTTATTTTGTATTTTATATACATGTATAATAATAAATTTTGTCTGTGTGTGAGTATGAAATACAGTGGGCTCTCATTATCCTTTCCCCATATAAAAAAGGTTTTACTTTTTAACAAAATCCACCACACTCAAAACCCCTCACTCAACAATCCATCATATTCATGTGCATCATCATCATCATCAATGGCGTCTGAATCCCCTCCTAATAATAATAATAATAATATTAATTCCCAATTCCTGTTCATCAACCGCCGCTGTTGCTTCTGCATCCCCTACCTCACCCACAAACCACCTTCCTCCTCACCCGACCACCATTCCCACAAATCCCTCTGCTCTCGCGGTATTCAAACCTTGAAGAAGATTCGCGAGTGGTCTGAGATCGTCGCCGGTCCGCGGTGGAAGACGTTCATCCGCCGGTTCAACCGGAACAAAAGTAGTACTTTAAACCGGCAAAATTCCAAATTCCAGTACGATCCGTTGGGTTACGCGCTGAATTTCGATGAAGGAGCGTTGGAGAGTGGTGATTCCGAAATGGAGAATGATTATCTTGTTCGTACCTTCTCCTCACGCTATGCGGTTCCGATTGGTCCCAAAACGACGTCGGATCATGGTAAGGATGCAATTGGATTGAATTCCGTCTGATTTTAGGGTTTGTTTGATTGAATTTTGAATATGGATTTCAATAAGATTAATATTTGGATTTTAGGGTTTCAGTTATAATGTCAATTACAAATAAAATTAATCAAGTAATGTAAATGTAATTATATAATTACACTACTTGATTCGTCCACGTTAATTTTATTTGTACTCTCAATTATGTTTGTGAATAAAATAAAATTGTTTTTGTTAATTATTTGATTTTATTAGTTGAATTAATATATGAATTTAATTTAATTTAATTTAATTTAATTTAATTTAATTTCTTCTATTGTTGAGCTCAGATTAAGGATCTGAGATTCAGATTGTTATTTCAATATCTGTGAACTGTTGACAGTCAGGTTATGACGTAGTAGTATTATGTGAGGCCATGTGATATTGTGATAACAGTAAAATGCTAGGATGAGAATAATGTGTCATATAATGTAGATTGATTTGATGTTACTAGTACACCAGTTGATGAGTTTGGGACTTTAGGTTGACGAGTTTAATTGTTTTACACAAACATGAATCATGTATTTATTCGTGTAAAAAATATCAACCCTTGTGTACATGATTTTTAAAATTGTGTAACATGGAGATAACTTGCTAAACTTATTTGTCTGAACATATCAAATGGGTTAAGGAGTTGGTGGGTAGTAATTAAGTTGAAACTTGTTAATGAAGTTGTTGAGTTGTAAAAACATGGGTTAAATAGATGTAAACAGGTTAGCGGGCTGGCTTGTCTGACTAAATGGGTTATACAACTAAATTCAAACATGACCCGTGTTTAAGTGGGGTTTAGTATGACAACCAAAAATTTTATTATTTTCGTGTCATCTTGGAAATTTTGGCGCACTAAAGACCATGTTTATGAGTATCAGACTATCAGTGAGTTAGGAAAAATTATTAAGGATATAATTATAATGATCAATGAAAAATAAATGCAATGGCTATGGGGTATTGCTATTGAAACGTATAAAAGTTAAAAACATCTTTTTGGAATGTTCCTTGGTTTATACTTTATTATATCCACACCATCATTTTCAACTAGACAAGGATACCTTCGACTACATTAAAACAAGCAGATGCTATTATGCTACCTTTGGCTTAATGGCTTTATGTCTACTCATAGTACAAATATCTAATTCTAACGGTTGTCACCACTAGAAGTCCGCTCATGGATCAATAGAGGTGGTCATTAATCCTCTTCTTCAATCAGAGATAAGGCATGGTTCTTTGTGGTATCTTTTAGTCGATTTTAAGCTATTGACAAATACAGAATCTGATCTCTTTTTATCACAAAATCGTCAAGAACAAATACAAACTTCAATCTCAGAATAGAACTGAAGAATGCCAATTCACAAGAATAACAAATAACTAGAAACAATATCAGATCATCAACGTGATGTCCTAATTAACAACTAATCTTCTTCAGAAATACACAAAATTGAAGAAGTATACAATCAGCTAGAAACCCTAGATAATCGCCTAACAAGTAACAACTAAGCGAGAGAGAAACGAACAAAATATCTTGATCGAATGACGAAAAGTCTTGGTTTCCACACTTTTATAGGCCCCAAACAAGAAACGGACTTCTACCCGATCCAATTAGGATCCGCTTGTTGTTTAGTGACAAAATGGGTCAGCAACACGTCTCACTAGAGGCGCACAAAAAACCCGTACCCGGAACCAGACCCGAAAAAGATACCCGAAACCGGAACCGACCTTACTCGTAGGGTATGGATAGGGTATGCATTTTGAGGTCAATACCCGTACCCGGAACCGTACCCGATTTATACCCGCAAATACCCGGACCCGGTCATACCCTATACCCGATACCAGGTTATACCCAATACCAATTTTCTAATACCCGAAATAATACATGAGTTTTTATAATATATTTTTATGTTTTTACTTCACAACTTTTATGTTTAAGTTTTTGTAAAATGCATATTAATAAGTAAATAATTTGTAATTAAGTGGATTTTATGGTTTTTGTAATATAGTTTAATTATTTTATAAATCACAAAGCCAATTTAAATTTTAAAAAATAAAAAAATGTATAAAAAAATTACAAATTCAAAACCAGGTATTAATATTCGGTCGTACCCTGACACATGCCCGGTTCCAATACCCGAACCCGATCATACCCTATCTGGGTACATAGGGTTGAGTTTTTCTCCTCAATACCCTACCCGATTTACCAATACCCAATCCTACCCAAAACCGGTTTCATACCCGAACCCGGGTATTAGAAAAAACCCGATTTATGCACATCTACGTCTCACCCCCGAACTCTCCCAGCAAAGATCCACAAGCCTTCCGGGTCAGCCCAACCATTTCAAGAGCCTAAAGTGAAAAAAAACTTCAAGCCCTTTTTAAATTCAATTGTTACAAAACATTACTCATTTCTGGCTTGGGGCCAAGAATTCGTCAGAATGATATATTAATTGTAAAATGTTCAAAAATGGTATAAAATGGATAATAACTAAATTAACTCATTTTCTTGTTCTATCCTCTAAAGAATCGATGGAATATTCTTCTTAGGCAAGATGCCAAGGCATATTCCAATCGTTCTATAACTAAGATACACGAAATCGGCTTCCAGATTAACGAAATCAACAAAAAATGAAAAAAAAAAAGCATGATCTGATGCTCCTTCGAGCTACGCGAAGAAAAAAAGGGGTCTCCCCTTCACGCTAATATAAGGACAAAAAAGAAAACATATTTTTGAATTTTGATAAATTTAACCTTGACTTTCTAAAGTGTGATTTTAAGCCATAATAAGCAATTTTAAGCCTGAAAATGGATTTAAAAAAGTAAAAATACCAAAGTAATATAAACTAATAATAATATCATAAATAACAATTCAAAAATTTAAATGGGTCGGGTTTTTAGGTTCGGAATTTAACAAATATTACAGGTAAGGCTACGTGTAGTGGTTTAATTAAAAACTGCAAAATGTCCCGTCATGTCACTATAGGGGCTCTTATTAACTTTTTCATAAAAAGTGCATAATCGTTTAACTAATCTAATTATTATTTAATCTTTTCTTATATATGAAAAGTTGAGTAGTTAATTTGATTGGTTGGATTTGCGTATGGTCTCACAATTTTGAGCCCTGCTTAGAGGTTTTCCTGTGGGTGTTTTTTCAATCGTTTGTGAGGAGAGAGAGAGAGAACTATTTGGGCATTCAAATAGATTCTATGAAGAATAGAGGAGAAAGAAGAAGTGGAAATTGAGGTTGATGGTAAGTTGGAGGGGATTTATTTGGAAGGTTTGTTTGATGCTCTTCACCTGTTACCACGTTGATTAGGGTCGACCTAAATGGAGGTAGGAATGGCAATGGGTAGGGCTGTTCATCGTATCGGATATTAGTTATTTGAATTGTTTGGATATGCTTATTCAGATTTGATTTTTTTCCTACATTTGAAAACCGAAATGATCCGAATTCAAAATTTGCTAACGAACCGAATTCATCCGTACTTACTTCGGACCAGTTTCGGTTAAAATCCAAAAAGTCCAAATTCAACTGAAAACCCCGAATCTATATATTTTATCATGTGCAACGGCTAATTACCAAAAAAAAGTTATCAAACACAATGCAACATGCATAAGTCTTAAAGACAACAATAATCTTAAAATACAAAATGCAAAGTTCAAACAAGAACAAATAAATAGAGAATTAGACTTGAACTTGTAAATATAAAACTTATAGAATTATATAAAAAAAACCCTTATTACCTCGATCGGTGTATTCGGTTGATCCGAATTCAAAATTTTCAAGATCCGAAAACCGGATTGGGAATTCGGATTCGGTTAATATCCTATCCGAAAACCGAATTCACAATTTGGATATGTTTTTTTGGTTATGGATACGATTTGATTTTTGGTTTTTTCGATTTTTGGTTATTTTGAACACCCTTAGTAATGGTTCGGGTTTAGGTATTCCCAAATCCATACCCGATTATGAAAGCCCGTCCCAAACCCATCGGGTTTTAATCGGGTGATTACCCGTCACGTTTCGGGTTTTTCCATCGGGTTTCAGGTTTCTAGTCGGGTTTTGTCAAAATATCGCTGGGTATACCCGGCCCATCGGGTTTTGTAAAAATATGACTAATCACTTGCAAATAATGATTACATAAAAATAAATGTCTCAAATAAAACAAGTTTCAATAAATAATGTTTGTAAAATATTTAGAGTATACTATATATAAATGTTGTTATGTCAGGTACATCGGATATATAATCGGTTAAATGGCTCAATGTTATCGGGTATATTACAAATCCTAAATCCGTCCCAAACCCACGATTTTCAAACCTAATCCCAAACTCTAATGGATCGAGTATTACTCGTCTAAATTATGTCGGGTTTCGGGTTTTACTGTCATCCCTAAAGAGAGGGTGAGGAGGCGACCACCCTAGGCCCAGACTTCAGTCTCTTGAGAGACCAACAATTGTTAAAAAAAATAATATATGTTTTTTATATAAATTTGCTTTAAAACAAAACACTACAAAAACGACTTAATGGTGCATTAGGAAGAGTCATAGTCCATAAACCTAAATGTCATGGGTTTAATTATTATATTCTTGTTTATTTTTTCGTTTTAACACACACTTATGGACCATTTCAATAACTTGTTTGCTATGTTCATTTTTGTTTGCTCCGTAATGGGTTTTGAAAATGCAACCCGGTTAGAAAATTTGTCAATTGTTTATTACATATTTGAAAACGTGATTTAAGATTTTTTTTACTAACCTCAATCTCGAAATTTAAGGGATTTTTGGGAGTAACCATGATGCTAACGTTCTACAAGGCTGCTTCATCTTTCACGCTCACTTATTCACCATGTGATCAATGGTTTGCGGGCGTGACCTATCGGATGTGGAGAAGGCGCCACCCCATTGTGCGGGTGTTCTAAGTAACGTTGTTTACTGGTTTAGAATGTTAGTTAAAATCTTAAAATATTATTCCTTAGCCTACACATTTTATTATGTCATGCATGTGGTCCGACTTACGAGACTTTACTTTGCCACCCAATTAAAAGAGTCAACATATTCGTAAGACGTGACGTTACTGGACCGATCACTGACCTCAATAGAATCCAATCTTCCTTGTCATCAAAATCCCAACTTCGACATTAAGCTTTTCATGTGGACACTCGAAAACGACTCTTTTAATCTTAAACAAACATATAACTTGTCACTCCAACGGTTCATTCATCAGTGAGGTTGACACACGTATCATATTGCATAAGCATGCAACCACACACGCGTCAGTTAATATCTTCGTCATTTCCCATGTTGCATCTTTAAAATCCTATGAAAACCATGATCATGAATTCATCTAAGATGTTGAAAACATTCTTCCTATTTTCTTTGGTTCTAACTTCCGCTGTGGCCGGAGCTATTTGGCCGTCCGTTTTACCTCACCACGAGTATTCTAGTAAGCTCAAAAGCTTCCAACACCAAGCCACAGAAGTTATCGAAGACGCGGTGGCAAAAGCTAGTGATATTATTGGAAAAGTTGGGAAAACCGTAGGCGTGGTTAGTGGCGCTGATAGTACATTAAGTACACTTAAAGACTCCTTGATTAAATTGAAAGAATGGGATCCTGTGGATTCACCAAAGCGGATTGGTGAAGACATTGGACACAATACTAGTGTTAAAGCTGAACAAGGAGTCGAAGAAGTGAAGGAAACCGTCGAAAATGTCATGGAAACTACCCCGAATGAGGTTCTAACTGCGATAAAAGATGTTGATTTGTACATAGTGTCATTGGGGATATCAGTGACAGGTTGGTGTCACTTGTTGGGGTTTTCGACTGCTTATGGGATGGGTGTGTGGGTTACGTTCTTTTCGGGTTGTGTTTTGGGCAAATGTTTACCGAAGCATCAGTCTACAATGGTGATTGAAGAAACACTAATCGACCCCAGGCAGATTACGGATAATCTGGGGGTTAAATAGATGTTTCCCACGAGGGGTTAGACCCGGCAAAGATGGTTCTTCTGATAACCTGCAAAACAGACACCGTGAGCTCGTCACTGAGAAGGGGGGGGGGGGGTTCCTCCTTGTGACCACCCTCCGGCGTGAGAATCAGACTAGATTGCTCTTGAATATAAATGTATATTAAGAGATTGCTAGAGCAGATATCAGGTATAATATGTAATACGAGATAGTATATGATGATAAGATGATACGATGATCATACCATTTGGGGTATTTATAGCCGAAGGTAGGTTTCCAAGAAGGTGTAGCCGGCTGAATAGTATTCCTGTTCTACCAACTGTGGCCTACGCACGTGCCATGCTGGTAGTTGGTGGGTAGGCAGCGGCTGACAGTGACCAGGCCTGCTGTGTACTATTCCTTTTCCACCAACTGCCGGCTATGCACGTGGTATGACAGGAGTTGGTGAGTAGGCAGCGGCTAATAGTGACATACAGTACAAGAGCATGCTGCTCGCCATACTGTTGTCAATAAGCTGTCGTATCTTTGGTCAAATCTTTTGCCCATACCTCGTCAGGTACAGTACAGAAGATCTTCCCGTATCGTACGGACTGACTTATTTGGGCGGGAGTATTCCCCCTCCCGCCTTTGTGCGGGATTGCTCCCGGCTTTGCTCATTCCTTCAGGTGACAACTGAATTATTGAGAGCTAAGTGCCTTGTGCGTGTAGCCTTGCTGCGCGGGTGGCCTTCCCTGATGGCTTGTATCCGCAGCTGCGTGAACAGGCGGAGTACTTCACCATTGGGAGGCATTTCCTGCGGGAACAGCTTGCGTACTGCGCGTAAGGACGTCACGTCTCTGAGCATGGTGGGTCCTGCGGATCCAGTTGGTTTCTGCGCAGACGTCTCTCTTCAAGGTAAGTCTTGCGGGTCTAACTGGGCTCTGCTGGGACCTACCTCTTCAGTGATAAACAAGATGAACATGGTTTATTTTAGGGCAATGGGTGGTTGTGTTGGTGCAACTCTTTTTGGGTTTCTTGTTAGTCAAGGAACAAGAGGGTGTTTGTCTAACAAGATGGAGATAATTTCAAGGATTCATTCTTGTTTATGCACTTGTTATGATTTTGACCAATCTCATATTCTTGGAGCCTAGAGCAACAAAGGTAAATGCCATTTCTAGTTATGTTTTTAACTTTTTATGTGGTTTGAAAACATTCTCAAAATCACTATATTTCTCTCTATTTTATAATTAAATATTTTTTTATTTCTTTATAATTACTTTTTCTCTTTTTCACTCATAACCACTTTTAACAAATATTAAAAAAATAAATAGGGAAAACAAATTTTCTCCAAATTTACAAAAAAATTCACCATTTCTCTTCTATACTCACAACCACTCACAACGTTACCCTAAATTTGCAAAATCCCCATACAAATTTTTAGAGGATGGCTCAAAATGCTCTTATACTTACGTTTTTATGGAATTTTTTTGTCATAGCAATTTTATAACTTTTTTTTAAATTATTATATTTGCGGTTGTTCGCTTACCTTCCAAGCGAACTCATTCTAATGATGAAAATTCTTTTTAGAGTTCCTGGTGTCCCAATCTTAGGTGATAGACAAACTCCAAAGAGGTTTCATCATAACTAACGGCCACTTAGAGCATCCACAACAATAAGTCACATATCATCTTCACATAATAACCCAAACGTTCCTAAAAAATCACTATTTTTTTCCACACAAAAACTCCACAATGACAAACCCAAAAAATGTAAACATAATATAATACATGCACCTGTGTGTGCGCACGCACGTGTATGAGAGAGAGAGAGGATCCCCACCAAAGAAGCTCGCACCAAGTTTGCAAATTGAAACTTCACATCTAAAACTTCCCCTACATCAACAAAGTCTGCCGCTCCTTTGTCCGGTTTGTTCCACAGATTTGGACGGATGTCACATTAGCATTGTTGTGAATGCTTTTATAGTTTTTTTTTTCACACTACATTCACTTATCACTTGAGCCATCCTGTCAAGTTTAGTTGTCACCCAAGTTAGAGAGCTTGCCAAAGTTCAGTTGTAAAGGTAGCGAACTGTGTAGAAGAACAAAAAATAAATTAGAAAAAAAAAGTTGAATCCTAAAACACCTAATGATCTAAAAATGTAACTTTTCACGCCGGTTCATTCTTTCTTGATCTACAACATTGGTTATAGTAACATTGGTATAATTACATGCAGTTTGTATCCCAGCTGAGAATGAAGGGAACCAGTGCAACAGATAGTGTAGCAGCAGAGAAGCTAAAGAAGATAAACACATACTCATCGATACTAAATGTGTCGACAATGGTGGTACTGACTTGGCATCTAGCATACATCGGCCAATTACTTCAAGCTTGACATAAGCACCCATCAGCCATAGATCTTCTCCATAGTAGATGGATCTGTGGTAGGTTTTGAACTTCCACCATTTGAGGAAAGAACCAGATATTCTGGTCCTCAACTTTGCTAATTTTCTTTTACTCCTTGAATGTCAAGGCTCTGAAATTGTCTAGTCTGGATGAGTCAAATTGGTTTTGGTTCTTGCATTTTCTTTTTAGCCTTTGGCATGTGGTTTCTTAATCGGCCACTGTTAGAAAGGAGGGATATATCTAGGTTGTATCCTGTATCGCACCACAACAAATGCAGTGTGTTTATGGTTCGTTTTGCAAAAATGAAAACGCCGGATAATACATTTAAATAGTGTGTTCACGGATTTGATTCCTAGTTGCACGAATGAAAACTTTTAGGAGCTCACCATTTGTAGAATTATTAGGATATGCACTTTTAACTGTAGAGTAATTCTTCTTTTATCAACAACCATGTTCAATACAAGCTCTAGCATTTGAGACCGGCATTATTTAAAACTTTAAGACTAACGTAAAACACAAATTCATAGTCGTAGTATAAGCAAAAAGGTATTGAAACACCTCGTTTAAATACCTACTTGCCCACATAAGACTAGCGTACTCTATCCATTATCTTAACGGGAGATAATGGATGGATGTAGTTGGGATCAAAACTGCAACCAAATTTAAACGTCAAAGCTAGGTTCATTTGTTCAAAAGTTTTATAGATTTTCCATAGTTTTGGTAGGATACTCAAAAGTTTGCGCTAACTGAAAGTCAAAATCGTAATTTTATAAATCAATTAATTGAATGAAAGGGTGTTTAACGACAAGTTTAATTCGTTTAACAAGGTTTAAAGTGACATTAAAGGTGTTCCTTTGGCTTTCAAACCATTCTAAAGTTTCGATAGGAGAGTGGAGATTGTGCTTTGGTTGTAACCTAGCCATTTCTTAATTGTTTTAGCCTTTCATTTTTCTGTTTATACTTTGCTTGTTTTGTTCTCAGCTTCTTGCTGGGACGGATTGAGTTTTTTGTTTGTTTTGTTTAATAAAAGCCTTGTCGTTTAAAAAGAAAATTAGTTGAATAAAGATAATTGAAGAATAAGAGCATCCACAATGCTAAAGCAAAGTGGATGATCTAGTTATCCACTTCTCTCTCATGTCTCTACTTTTCTCTTTCATCTATCTAACTTTTCATCAACTCCGCACTCACATAACTCATCCACACTTGTTCACTTTTATGAACATGAAACACCCTCTCTCATCTATTTCTCTCTCATCTCTCATCCATGTCATTTGCCACCTAGACTAAATGAGAAAGTGGATACATGATTGGAGATGCTCTAAAGGACATTGATCATCACGAAGAATAAAAATAAAAAAAACAAATATATGACTCGTATTGATTATGGTAGTTATTTCGAAAGTAGTATAGTAGGGGCCCTTATTCATACATATAACTTGTTAGGTTTAAAAAGTATATAAGAAAGATTTGACAACCCATAAATTAGAGACTATAAAATCAAAAAAAATATAAAAATTAGTTGGAATTAGAACAATAGTAGGTGTATGGTGAGAGCTCAATCATTTGCCAGGGGTATTATTTGCGTTTATCGTATACATAAGGATATATGAATGATGATATTGCAAGATCACCCTACATAATAATAATCAAACTAATTTGTACATACACTTTCAGCATATTTAATTCTAATAATTCAAATTTTGTCTAATTTACCGATACTAAGTCAAACTTTAAAAATGTACCACAATAATCCTAAGTTTCAGCATATTTGCCGCTAGCAAACTTTTTACTAACGGGGTTAGATTTCGTTAGTTTTTGATGACGTGTACGATGATATGACAAAAATAGTGACATGGATTGTTTATATAATAAAAAATTATTTTTAAATTAAATTTTCCTAACCAAAATAAACAAACAAACCACTTTTTTTTTAACAAAAATAAAAACCAAAATACCTAATTTAACAAAAAAAAACGAATCAAACTATTTTTCTAACAAAAATTAAACGAACCGAACCATTTTTTTAACAAAAATAAACGAAATGAACCACTTTTTTTTTTAAAAAAAAAGTAAACAAATTAAACTACTTTTTTTAACAAAAATAATCGAACCTAACAACTTTTTTTTAACAAAAATAAACGAGCCAATCCACCACCACAGTTCTGACATGAGCCACTTCCGACACGAAACGCCTTTTGACCCGAACTCTCTCGTCATGAGTTTATTTTTATTAGAAAATTAGTTTGGTTCGTTGATTTTTGTTAAAAAAAAGTGGTTCGGTTCGTTGACTTTTATTAAAAAAAAATGGTTTGGTTCGTTTAGTATTGTTATAAAAAGTGGTTCGGTTCATTTATTTATGTTAAAAAAGTGGTTCGATTCATTGATTTTTGTTATAAGAAAAGTGGTTCGTTCATTTATTTTTGTTAAAAAAAGTGGTGCGGGTGTCGGATGACAAAAATCGAAGACAAGAGTTGCAACCAGCAAAACCGTGCTGACTACAAGGGTGCAAACTGCAATTAAGTATTTAAATCTCTTTTTTGTGTTTATGATAGATGAGTGAAGCCATATTATCAGAGGGACAACAAAGAAGCGAGTCGGGAGTTGTGGTATCGATGGGAACACTATTAGTGTACTTTACTTTTGACAAATTTTGACCACTTTTTTATTATTATTATTATTATTATTATTATTATTATTATTATTATTATTATTATTATTATAAAAAGTTAGATGCGAATCATCGATACACATCATAGGTTTATCATAATTTTTACACATAACGGTCTACCCAACCATAAAACAATGGTTTATTCACGCTCTAATTATCAAATAGTGTATCAACCACACCTTATTTTCATTTTACACATGGTAAGTGATCCACAACTGATCACATGCTAGGTGATCCACACCTACATGGATGATTATCATGATTCAGACTCTAAATCCACACCCTAAACTCTTAATCATCTTTCATCCACAACTTTTGTACCCAAGGTGATTATTGCACATATCACACATAATTGGTGTCCTTGGAAGTATTTTCCATGACAATATAATTTCAAGTGTTGTTTTAAGTATGAAACTCTATGAAATAAAGCTGACAAAATACATAGCTAATATTCAGACAAACAAAAACAAATAAAGAAATTATATTATAAAGTATTAAGAGAGATACATTTTTTATAAAATAAATAAGTTGGTTAATTAATTACTAATTTTTTTTTCAAGTCTATAAAAAATGATAACAATGGTACATATGTCGATATTTCCGGAACCGATATGCGGTTATTTTGTAATACCTTGATGTCGTTAACTTTCTTAAAAACACTTAATATTCGATTATTAATATTCTTTTCTTAAAGTCCTGGTATCAAGTTTTATCCGGGGAATCCCTCAATAGGTGAACCACTAGGGGCTCCGTTCGTCCGGACTCGTGACTGGCTCGGGCTATGTGTTAGCCAATGGGGGCCGCGTACGGACTACCCGATATTACTTAGTTGGTCGTTCCAAAAAAATAAAAAATAAATCAAGGATATTAAATACGGAGTAGTCACTATGAATAAACATTTGATTTATTTTCCATGTATATGTGTATCTATGTAGTTTCAATTTCACATGTATGTATTTATGTAATTTGAGTAAAAAATTGAATAATCTTTTATGAATCTATATAATTTTGATCCAAAAGCTAATAAACTTAAGTATTTTACTTTATTTAAATAAAATCTAGGTAAGTCCGCAAGTAAGCGTGAGCATGTTACATCGTGATTACTGTGTTTTCATCATTAACAAAAACATATCACTCACACAACAGAAAACACCATCGACGGGGCCCACAACTCTCCAACGGTCCGAAGTTAGGGGTCCCCACCATACCCACGTAGATAGTCTCGTTAGACAGTGCATAGCTGAGTTGTCAAATAGCGGTTGGAAAAACGTTACAGGGCCCCACGATCATTTCTCCCTTGTTGCTGAGCTGGAAATGAAAACAAATAAATAATTAAACATTTACAGCCTGTTTCAAACCCTCAAACCGCCCTTAAAACCCCCCACTCCACCACTCTCAATTCACAACTCTCACACACAAATCATCAAACCCTCATTTTCAGTTTAATTTGTTATTCATGGCGGAAGAGACTTTGAACACGGCGGCGGCGGCGGAGGTAGTACCGGTAACGGCGGCTGAAGTTGCCGTGGTTCCGGAGGCGCAGTCGGAGAAGGTGGAAGAAGCTCCGGCGGTGGTTTGTGAGAAAGATGGGTCGCCGGAGGAAGAGAAGGTGGCGGAATCGGCGTCGTTTAAGTAGGAGTCTAATGTTGCCGGTGAGTTACCTGAGTCTCAGAAGGTTTTGGATGAATTGAAGCAGTTGGTTCAACAGGCGCTTAAGAATCAGGAGTTTTCTGCTTCTCCGACGACGGCGGCAGAAACTCCGGCGACTGAAGAGAAAGCTCTGGCGACCGAAGAAAAATCTCCGGCGACTAAGGAAAAAGCTCCGGTGACGGACGAAAAAGCTTCGGAGACTGAAGAAAAATCTCTGGCGAATGTGGAGGAAGCTCCGGTGGCTGACGAGAAATCTCCGGCGACGGAGGATAAAGTTCCGGCGGTTGTTGAAGAAGAAAGTAATGCCTGCGACGTGGCGTCCGGAAACAATGAGTCAACTCCACCACCGGAAACTGCGGCGCCAGTGCCGGATAAAGAGGTAACTGAGGCGGTTAACAAAAGCGAAACCCTAGAAACTGAACAACCGCCGGAAGAAGTATCAATTTGGGGTATTCCGTTACTAGCCGACGAGCGAAGCGACGTCGTTCTGCTAAAATTCCTCCGAGCACGTGACTTCAAAGTGAAAGACGCCTTCACAATGCTCAAAAACGTCGTGGCATGGCGAAAACAATTCGACATCGAATCACTCTTAACCGAAGACCTTGGAACCGAGCAACAAACCGTGGTTTACATGCACGGAACCGACAAAGAAGGCCACCCGGTTTGTTACAACGCGTATGGAGAGTACCAAAACAAACAACTCTACAACCAAACCTTCTCCACCGAACAAAACCGAACCAATTTCCTCCGTTGGCGGATCCAATTCCTCGAAAGGAGCATCCGAAACCTCGATTTCAGCCCGAATGGGGTCTCCACGATTGTTCAGGTTATCGATTTTAAAAACTCGCCTGGCCCGTTTAAGTGGGAGCTTCGTCAAGCAACCAATCAGGCGTTACGCTTGTTTCAAGATAATTATCCTGAGTTTGTTGCTAAACAGGTAATTTTAACGTTTTTTTATATAAAATTTTGTGAGAATGAATTTTCATAATTGTAATCGTAAATATATGTCCTACGGACTTTTGTTATGTTTTGTAGGTGTTTGTTAATGTGCCGTTTCTGTATTTGAGTTTCTATAAGCTTATCAGTCCTTTCTTTACTCAAAGGACTAAGAGCAAGTTTGTGTTTGCTGGACCTTCAAAGACTGCTGAAACCCTCTTCAAGTTAGTACTAGTTTCATGATTTATAGTCCGAGTCTTCAAATTTTCGGCTTTTAATCTGATCTGAATGTATTTGATTTGTTTGATTGAATGTTAGGTACATTGCACCTGAGCTGGTTCCGGTCCAATATGGTGGACTTAGCCGAGAAGGAGAACAAGAATTCACCACTAGTGACTCGGTTACGGAAGAGATCATTAAGCCTGCTACCAAACACACCATTGAGATCCCTGCTCCTGAGGTACTGTTAAATGATTGCTATCATTTTTTTGGTTTGTTTCATGTGTGAATGATATTAGAAATCATGCAAGATGTGTTGTTTTATTCTTTTTGATCAAAATATGGATTTTTTTTAAGTGGGATTGTTGTGGAACATGATTTTGGCTGAATTTTGTCAAATGATTCTCATAAATTTTGATTTTTTTTATGTGAAAATTTTGAAAGAAACCATGCAAGATATGATTTTTGAAGTGGGATTGTTGTGGAACATGATTTTGGCTGAATTTTGTCAAATGATTTTCATAAATTTTGATTTTTTCATGTGAAAATTTTGAAAGAAACCATGCAAGATATGATTTTTGATTGATTTATGGTTTTTTAATGTGGGATTCTTGTGAAAAAAGATATTGCTTGAATTGTTTTGTTAAATTTGGGGGTTTTCATGTGAGAATTAAGTTAGACAACATAAAAGATACAATTTTCAATCAGTCTTGATGTGGGGTTCTTGTGAAAAATAATTTCGGGTCGAATCTTGTTTTTTTCATGTAAGATTTGTATAAAATTCATTTAACATACAATTTTTAATCAATTTGTGTAATTTTGCTGATCGAAAAAATTTTTGTGAAAAATTTTCAGAGTTGCACATTGGTATGGGAGGCAAGAGCTGTCGGGTATGAATTGACGTATGGTGCCGAGTTTGTGCCTGAGTCTGCAGACAGCTACACCATGATCGTGCAGAAGTCAAGAAAGGTTGCAGCCACCACCGATGAGCCAGTGATCAGTGGGCAGTTCAAATGTGATGAACCAGGCAAAGTGGTTGTGACATTTGACAACCAAACCTCCAAGAAGAAGAAGGTCTTGTACAGAAGCAAGACCAAGGTGACTGAATCCATCAAATGTTAAAGCAAAAGAGGAGTTGCTGCTGTTGAATAATGGAGATAGGTTTCATTTTTGGTGGTGGGTTATTATTTTTATTATTATTGAATTTATTATTATTATTCATGTATTTATTTATTTGTGTTTGGGGGATTTGAGGAATCTTTTGACTTGGGATTTGTCTGTTTGGAATTAATCAGAAATGGAAGTGGATTGTGGCCTAAATGTCTCTTTTTGTTTCATTTTTATTTGAATTGTTTGGTATGGTATCTTGAGCTGGAACATCTTTCCAACTTTATATCTTTCACAGCTCATGTAATGATTTCAGATATTATCTAAATTGATTCCTACTTTTATTGTTTCTTTGTTTTATTTAACAGTCAAATTTATTATTTACAAACCACACCTCTAGTGGGGATTGAATCCCTAACCACCACTTTAAAAAGTAAACCACCTTAAGTTGATTGAATCATTTTTAAAAAGGATTGTTTGGTTGTGGTTTCTTGATAACCAATATGTAACAGTTTGTACAAGTGGATCATACAAATAATTTTATGTAATTAATTTGGAAAAAATCAAGGTACATATAACTTATTTCAAGTAACTTAATACTTACTTAGGCAATGTTAATATAAAGTCACTTAGTTATGTTTATAACCAAAAGTGATGGATGGAATAAATAAGTTATAACTTCGGTGTATAATCATGTAAGGACTAGAAGGGTTAATCATGACATTTGGTGATGCATGAGTTAGTGGAATCAAAAGAGGAAGGTAAGCTTTTCATTTGGTCAAAATAAAATTTGTGAATGTTGTGAAAAGAGGGCATGAATCAAGGTGGCATAGGCCCCATGATTAGGTACATTTGAAATAATCACATTAAAAGTTGTATTGACGGAGTTATTTTTAACCTTAAATTTGTGTTGATAATTACACTGCTAGAGGTGCAAAGCGACCCAAGATGAGAGTATTAATAACGCTTCAGGTTATGGTAGGGGATAAGCTTGAATGCATAGTCCAATATAAGTTGATATAACTCATAGATGGTTTATTATATGATTCTATTGGTTAGGACGATAATGATTGGATCCCACTGATAGGTTCTTATTTTTATATTGACATGGAACACAAACATACCAAATGATAGAGTTCCACCAAAAACGGGGTCTTAATCCGCAACTGGTAGCTTCGAATTAGAAACAATAGATAAGATTTCTAATACTCTCTCAAAACAAAAACGAGTAACACAGAAGGACATGGAAAGATCATAATCAAGTTGGACCCTCATTAGTGTTATAGCCTTATAGGTATAAGTTGGGTCTCAATGAGTGTTCATAACAAACATTCACAACAACTTAACTTAAAAATTGTTGCGGTTAAACTTACACACTATGTGGTGCTTTTAAAATTGAAGCGTGGCATTAAAAAAAATAGAAATTTGTATCGGAAAGCTTTAAAATTCGGTCCAGCTAGGGAAACAACACTATTAAATGACGACAATTTTTTGTATTTCGACCAAAAGTGTGGTTCAATATAGGATGACTAAGTTTGTGATTCAAGAGAGTTTGCCTTTCGACCGCCTCATTCAATAGTCTGGTACCAATGATATCCGAAGGTATTGGTTGAGTTTAACCGGTACTAACTATGCTAGTCAAATCCGTACTTCTACTAGAGGTGCACAAATCGGGTACTTTTAGGAACCGGTTCCGGGTTGGTCAACAATAGTCAAGAACCGGCTTGTGTAGAAACCGATTGCGGGTGTGGTTCGGTTTTTGGCTGATTTTGTCCGGGTAGAGGTGGAAACGGTTCTGGAGGGTCCAGGTACGATTTTTCTGAGGAACCGAAACCTGGTTCTTACCTGCGAGTCAGTCGAGTAGGACTGGGTCCAGTTCCGGGTCGGATCTGTGACAGTGTTTTTCCCATCTCTAGACCTCTAGTTACCTCTACCAGATTAAACTCGGCCCAAATAACATGGGCTTCATCTTTCTAAACCCAAACAATAATTTTACCAAAATTTACGAAGATGCCATTGGACGAGAAGACGATGATAAAAGCAACGCCAACGGCACATAATTGATTCATTTCATTTCATTTCATTTCATCGGCTCCTATTTATTTTATTTTCCTCTCAAAAACCCTTGGTAACCAAATCAGGCCAGTTTTCTTGAATTAAACAAACAAACAAACAACAAACCGATCTTAAATCCAACAACAACAATAATAATGTCGGAAAACAAAGGGATTCCACCTCAACACGATCTGAACGCAAAGTGGGATGCGTGTTTAGATTTGGGTGTTCGCCGGTTCGTCTACGCCTCCGCCGCCGGTGCTTTTGCTGGCCTTTTGTTCTTCCGTAAGTTCTTATTTATTCGTCAATTAAATTAAATAAATATTAGGCCAACATGATTATTAGATTTCGCCCCGTTATGGGTACCATACCAATTGGAAGAAGTTGAAGTAAGATTATAAATTTATAAACTTTTGAGGTTATAATGTTGTATTCTCATCCAACCCCTCATATTATGTGAGGGGTGTTTTTATAATTCAGAGAGTGATTCAAGGTGCTGTGAGTGAAGAGTTTTTACTGTTCATCTCCTATAATTTTTTAATATATTTTGAAAGTGGTTGTGAGGGAAGAAAAGAGAAAAGGTAATGATAAAAGGTATAAAAAGTATTATTTAATTGAAATGGTGAGAGAAAATAAAGTAACTTTTAGTGTAATTTTTGGTTTGGAGAAAGGGGGTGGGATGAGAATGCTCTAAAGAATGCACAAAGACCTGCACTTAATTTCTTTTCGATTTTCTCTTTGTCGATTGGGATTAATTTAAATTTTCCTTTTAAATTCAACATAATTGTAACAAAGGCAAGTCATGTTTTTTTAAGTGGCTAGGATGTAATTTGGTTAGTAAAACAATTTAATTTTAATGGATAGAGTAGGTATAGAACAAAGATGGAGAGGTTTTAGAAATAGGTTTTAATCTCGCTCGCCATATCTCAAATCCATCAACAAGTGTGTTAGTGATAATTTGATGAAAGTATTTAGATAGTCTCTGTACTTAATAGTGGGAACGAAAACCATGAAATTTATCGGAGTTTAATAAAATCAAATGAACTAATAAATTTTAACAATCTTAAATACTAAGAGAGGTTGAACGAGAAAGTTATTGAAATTGCTTAGTATACTTAGTCATGGTTGCAAAGGTGATATAATGATATTTGTGATGGATTGGTTGAATGGATGGTTTTGAAGTAAGAAGGTATTCCTACGTACGCTTCACCTTGATCATTTCTAAGTTAGCGTATAAGCATTTATCATATTGTTAGTTGTTACATAACTAACATGACTGCCTGTAGTTAGCCTGATTACATTCTTTGCATCTATGTTTTTATTAATGCCCATATTAGCTTAAAAACATTTAATACAACCCAATGGTTTTTAATTTTATTATTACTAGGTTCCCCTGTTACGCGCTGGGCATCAGTTGCTTTTGGTGCTGGAGTTGGTATTGGATCTGCATACTCTGATTGCTCTCAGAAATTTGACGGGTGAAGTCAAACTTCTCCTGGTGTTGCTAAGGTAGGCTTTGTCAATATTAATGATATATTATCTCAATAAGATAAATTGTCAAGCATAGTTTCTAATAAATTAATTTTTTTCTGTTAATTCCTTTAGAAGTTACATCTGCCACACAAACAAACATTTGATTAGATGATTATTACAACTTCAAACACATCTGGTTATTGAAGATTATATAATTACTTTTGACGTGCATGTCCAAATATATTAATTTGATTTCTTTAGTTGTGTGTATGAAAGCAGTTTGCTAAAATCTTGCCAATTTTTCCAGGACTGAGAAAATGAGTGTTGCTTTTTGTGAAAGTGAAGATTGTTGATGTTCCAAGAATCAAATGAAATGTTTTTTGATTTTAACATGTATGATTTAGAACAATAATAATTTGTGGCAGTGGCCTCTTGTTATATACAGTTAAATATATTTAGGTGGTTACCCCTTGATTTATGAATTTGGGGGGCTTCCCTGAGATTTTTTTTCCTTTAAAAGAAATTGCTGAAGAGAATTTGGTGATCGTGATCGTAGGAGAGAGTAACATCAGCTAAAGATAATTACTGACGGTTAGTGACAGCTGAAAATTGTTGTGTTGAAAACATGAGATTACATCAATTTACTAAGCTCAATAAACAAGATATCTATTGAAACCGAGACAATCAGCTCATCACATAGAATGATAAACTACTGAGAGAGTTATAATCCTTCGTTCTCCGCCAGGAGATTATTCAAAGTTCAAACAGGAATATCAAAAGGCTTTGTGAACAAATCATACTTTTGCTCATTTGTGTGAATGTGAAATACCGCAATCTTACTTCATTGCGTGTGGCTTTAAGATACCTGAAAGTTCTCTTGACACCGATAAGATGAGACATCTTTGAAGATGCTTGTATCTTACACAACAAAATTGACAAACTCGATGCCTGGTCTACTTTCAGTCAAATACATATGGGAGCTGCCCGATACTGAGTGTGATCAATATACTCGCTTCATAGTTAGGATGGATTGAACCAGGCCCGGCTCCGAGAAAGCAAAAAAAAGTTTTGGGCCGAAGGCGAAATTTTTTTGGGGCCTTAATTTAAAAGGCATATTTTGTTGGTTTAAACAATTAAATTTTTATATGGGTTTATTTGGTAATAATTTGGGTTGTGTAAAAAAATTTGTATAAAAATAGGATTAAAAATGTCTCAAACGAGACTAGAACCCATAACCTTTTTGGTTGAGAATAGTACCCCTTTGACACTAGACCAAGCTATTGGTCATGTAATTGAGTTTAAACATTAAATACACCTATTGTCTTTAATAAAAATAAATATAATTTTTTAAACAAAAAAAATTTTCGGGCCTAACGGGGTGTCGAGCCTGTGGCCGTCGACCACTTCGCCACCCCTATGGGCCGGCCCTGGATTGAACTAGATATGTTCATAGAATCATAGGGGTGATAGATTTGCAGTCTTTGAAGTCAAATTTGATCAAGAGATCCTTGATATATATGGACCGGTTTATTCCCTATGTTAGTTTTTAATTTGTAAGCTTGAAAAAGTTTTGATCTCTCTCATGGAGCTCATCTCAAATTTGAAGTGCATTTGCATGAAAAAGTTTATGATTTGTAGACCCAGATTATGTCATCTTTATAGATTTTCACAAGCAGGATATTGATAAAGCCCCACTACAGACACCCTTAATATATACATGAGCTTTATGGTAAATTTTTATATACTTCTAATATCTAAAGACTGTTCATTATTAATATGTTTCCGGTTTCCAATGAGAATTTATAAATTATACAATATTCCACAAGAATTTTTTTTCTTCAAATTGTTTACCTGAAAGAAAAGCTAGAAGGTTCCATCTAACAATTCTTCAAACAACATTTTATTAAGTAATAACTTTGTCATCCTAGCTATTACATAACAAGAGAAACCACTAGAACCGAGGAATCACCGAAACCAACAGCGTGGACTTCCTATTCATTGCAATACCAAATGATTCAGTCATGTCCAAATCCTCATTTTTCATTCCATTTGGCAACGCCATATCAAACTTGTAAACGATATTTGCCAATGCAAGCTCAATAACGGGTACACTAAATTGAATACCCGGGCATGATCTTCGTCCCGCACCAAATGGAAGCCATTCAAACTGCAACCCTTGATAGTTAATGGAATTGTTCAAGAACCTCTCAGGCCTAAACTCATTTGATTCTTCCCACAAGGAAGGATCTCTTCCTATTGCCCAAGCGTTCATAATCACTTGTGTGCCTGCTACGATATCATAGCCCATTAGTTTTACATCTTAAATTGATATTCGGGGAAGAAGAAGTGGGAGTGGAGGATGCAATCGCAAAGCCTCTTTGATGACTGCTTTAAGATACACCATTCTTTCCAAATCCTCCTCGAGAATCATGGCCCTTCCTTGTGCTATTTCTGTTACTTCTCGTTGGAGCTTATCCATTGCTCTTGGGTTTTTTATTAGCTCACTCAATGCCCACACTAGAGTTGTTTGTGTAGTTTCAGTTCCAGCTGAAAAAACCTCCTACAAGGAACACAATGTTTGTTGGTTTTAAGTTAACTCATATTTGCATGTATAAGGCTACAAGAAACAAACGAAGTTTCAAAATTGCATGCCTTTCTTAAATTCATATTTTGAAACATCAATATGAAAGTTAAATCTCATATATCATCTGTAGTTTACATAATAGACGGGTCCATGACAAATCACATTTAAACTCATGTAAAGTATTTTATGAAAAAGAATGGGCATGCCATGTGATTCCTAGAACTAGAAAATCATATAACCATATGGTATTTACCCAAGTCTACACTAGAATTAGCCAATTAGGAGCCGTTGTGAAGCCGACTACCATATGCAGCGTCCTCAGTTTGGCCACGTCATGATCTTGGACTATCCATCAATTGGATGTCAAGAATGCATTTCTACATGGTATCCTAAAAGAAATGGTCTACATGTTCCAACCACTGTGTGCAAATTAAAGAAAGGCTTGCCTCGTCTTCTTTTCTCCAGGTTTAAATCTAGCCTTTGTGTTCGAGAACCTACCGCTAAAACTAATTAAGGGGGTGTCGTACTCAACCAATCCGGCCGGTATTTGTAAATAATATTGTATTATTTGTTTCCGTATTGGTAGACTTAAATTAGTCCTAGTATGTTACATTTTGTGTATATGTATACAATAATGTAAATGAAAAAAGTTATCGAGTGATTCTCCATCTTTCAGTGTATTATTGTTTAATTGTTCAGTTCTATTATTACCAATCCGGGGCAATAGTATGCTAGGTAGGAACTGATGGTGAATCATGAAAAATTAGCCTTGTGTTTTTTTGATGTTAAAGGTGAATAGTAAGATATTCATTTTTCAAAGGTATATTTAGGTGTTAAGAGTTGTTTTGAATTCATGATTTGTTTTTTGTTGGTGTATTATATATTCTATAGTTTTCTGGTAAAGTTTTTCAATGAAATCTTTTGTCATTCTCTCTATCAGATGATAATATATAATATAATATTTACATTAAAAAAATTGGTGAAATAATTCTTCTGAAAAAATTCTACTAATTTATGTTTAATTATTTACACTTCTAGAAATTAGCCCCTAAATCATGACTAATAAAGAAAACTAGCTAGACGGAAGATCGATCGATAGTAAGGTTTAATGATTCCTCCTCATATTAAAGAAAGATGGAGACATCATACCAAGATAAGCGCTTTAATGGAATCTGTGTATAGGGTAAAGCCAGTTGTGTTATCCTTTTGCAGATCTAGTAAAATGTCAACAAAGTCTTCTTCTTCTTGTTCATTACTTTTAGCATACTCCCCTTTTTTCTTGTTGGCATGTTCTTCAATAATCTTTTCAAGAAACACATCAAATTCTTTAGCTATTTTTTCTGCTTTTCCAACTGAACCAATGATTTTATCTACCCATGATAACCATGGAATATAGGTACCAACACTTAAGACAGAATGTATCCACATACTTTTGCAATAATTTTTTGTACTTTGGCCCATCAAGTTTCTTTCCAAGGGCAATTCTACAAATTATGTTATTTGTTAGTGAAGCAAACGTCGACTCCATATCCAAGACAGTCCCACAACTTTCTCCAAGCACCCGAATCATATGATCCGTCTCATTTTCTCTCACCTTTTGGTATGACTTAACTCGCGTATTACTTAGAAGCTTGAGCACCACAAGGCTCTTCAACTGCCTCCAATATTCCCCATAAGGAGCAAACGATACACCCATAGAGCCATAGAGTAGTATGTTGGGCACAATTAAGCTTGGTCGACTACAAAATGAAAGATCATGGGTTTTCATGATCTCTTGGGCTGCTTCAGCAGAGGATGCAACAAGCGTGGGGATGCTGCCGAGGTGAAGGAGCATGATTGGACCGTATTTTTGGGACAAAATTTGGAGGTTGACGTTAGGGCTTGAGCCGAGTTGGTGAAAGTTTCCGATTATTGGAAGTTTTCTAGGAGATGGTGGCGGGTGTTTTCTATTCTTGGAATCAAATGAAATCCATATGACGTAAATAGAAATCACTAAAATGATGCATGAAAACAAAGAGAGGAGAGGAGTTTGTATGGTTGATAAGATTTCCATGATTTTTACTAGCTAGCAAATTTGTGGATGTTTTGTGTCCTAAAGCATTGTGAAACATATAGCGGTGGATCTCAATAATTCTATCATATTTAGTGAATTATTCAAGCATAAAATATTAAGGCATTATTAAGGCATAATATATAGTTAGTTATTTTATGTTAAGGCATCGATTAGTTTAATTACTAAGACATATAAAATATATATACACGCACACTAATCGCTTGCCATCAAAATCATTGTTATTTATTGATGATTTTATATAATGGGCATTCTAGAAATTTATATTTTACAGATTTGGTTATCATCTTTTGGTGTTTTCCGGGTAGTTGTTTTTAGAGTGAACCCTGTTCAAATTGTAGTGCTTCCATGCTTGAAACATGTGATATGTGATTACTCTTTTTGTTAACGCTATTAACCATTTGATATTGTAGGTCCCTTATGGATCAAATGAGTTTTGTATCGAATGTGTTCGGGTGGGCAGAAATCACCTGAAACGATGAACGAATCAAACCGTGATATGACTAGAATGGAGTAGTATCAAGAATGTTGAACACGGGCAATCACCAAATCAGATGTTGATTGCTCTCCTGGGTAATGATACAGAAAGTAGTTTTATGCGTGTCCTAGATTCTCATTAAAAATTACTAATTAGAATATGAATAATTTATAATTCATTTTGAAAACATTGACTTTTAGCAAATCTATCTAATATGCTCTCTAACTAAAATACACTTTTGTTATCCATGGATGACGACCACGACGACCTACTGCTAATTATATGTTTTATAATACTTGAGTAGGATAATATTAAAATTGTTCAACAGATCGATTAATTTATGTTCTCGGAAAAGAATGGGAATCATAAAAATAATGCAAATATAAATTCATCAATTAATTACAAATGAGTATATTAACAAGCGGGATTGAACCCGTGCGCGGTAGTCGGGACACGGTAGGAATTCAGTCGGTATCTACTGATTTGTTATGGAACCGATACTCGCTATAGCAACCGAAAAGGAAAACCCAAAAAATAATATGTCTAAAGAATGTCGACACGTGTTTTACATTGATAAATACTATAAACAAGAATATCGATACTAATACCGAGTTTCTTCAGTTAAAATCAGTTTGATTTATTACAATACCAATACTCGTATTACGATCTATTTTATGGTCCCAAGTAACAAAAAAGTCCTTAAGATTAGTGATAAAGAATAAAATAATTAAAATCATGAAGAAAATAAAAGAAAATTTGGAAAACAAAGAAAACAAAATAAGAGAAAAAAAAAGTTTGAAGGAAACAATAAAACAAATAAGGTCAATAACCTTATCTAAGTCGTGTCGTTTGGCGGGCGTGAGAGGTAGGGAGTTCAAATCTCACTATCATCAATATATATGGGAGATATGAGGGATGACCCTGGCTTGCCAGGGTTCGAGTCCTGATCTCACCCGGTTTTACCGGCTCCTCGCTGTCGTGCCGTTTGACGGACGTGGGAGTTGTATTTTATCCGGGGAATCCCTAAATAGGTGGACCGCTAGGGGCTCCGTCCGTCCGGATCGGGCTATCTTTAGTCAACGTGGCCCGTGTACAGGGTACCCGACGTTACTTAGTTCAGAAAAAATAAATAAATAATCTTATCTAAGATCATAGCTTAGACTTTAATAATTCACCAATGCTATAATTCATTATACTATATATTAAAGGAAAGCTAACTGCTACAGTAAATGGATATTTTTGTAAATTAACGTGTAAGGCATTCTACGGCTAGCACTGCGACCAACCACACATGTACTGGTTGCATTGAACCTACCTGGGAGCGGCTGTTCTATTGGGTGGCGTTTGTGCTTCTACAAGTAACTTGGGTGTTTCGTTTACGTTCGATTTCCATTATTATGTATCATAGCTTGTCTTTCTCTGTATTTCTAATTGTCATTTCGTGTATCGCCATTTTATAATTTGGGTGTTTCATTTATCTTCATTTTCCATGACTGTGTACAGTAATGCTGAATTTTGCTTAACGTTTGTGTTTATTTGGTGTAGTTTAAGAAATATTTTACAACATATAGGTTACCTGCAACATGTATAAATGTTTTATTTTTATTTTAGATATAAAAGATGAAGGTAACATTTCTATTTCCTACCCATTTATGTTTTGTTTTGTTTGGTGTAGCGTTCAGTCTCTCCTGCACTGTATTGATTTGTTTTGTTTGTTTAGAATGCATGCTTTGCTTTTTGATTAGCTAGATTAGTGTTTCAATGCAAGTCTTTTGTTACCTTTGACAACATAGTCACAAAACATGACTAAACTTTAAATATAAATGTAATACCCCAACCCGGAACAGGCTGACGTGTTACTATTGCAGATATCAAATCAACGCCACAATCCAAAAATAATAAAAATCAAAGCAACCTAAGCCGTATTATTAAACCAAAACGAATTAACTTTTATAAGCTTGAACTTCATTAATCTCTCTCATCACTAATTTCCCTGAGTCCCGGATTACCTGAAAACAAAATAAGAAAAACAAAACAAGAAAATACGGCTGAGCCAAAAATTGCCCAGTAACGGAAAGAACAATAGTATAGGTAAGGACAGACATAAGAAAATAAATATACGGACTTCAATTTAAACTCAAAACCAACCTTTTTACCGAAACATATACTTAATAAAATTCAGAGGTATGATCCGACACTTGGCCAGAACATAACCAAACACATACGAAAACATATCAGAAACATATCATAACATATACACACATCAAACCACGTGATTACACAAAAAAAAGAACTCAAAGTCACGTGAAACGGAAGCACCCACGAGCCAAAACAGAACATACTGGTACACAGCTAGCTAGTCCATGCACCTATGAGATGGTGAGCGTGGCGTACACCCATTTTTCCATCTCCACAAAACAAACGCAAACTCAAAGCTAAGATCGATCTATACGCCTCTAGGGGCCAAAAAGCACAAGCTAGAGACGCCGTGAACTTTTATTACGCACTGTCACGATAAGTGCATGCCGTTGACGCCCATACGACATTTCAGACATGCTCGGGTGACAGAGTACAAAAGCTAATTTCATATAACTAAACATGTTCAAAAGAGAACATGCAATAAAGAGTACAAAATATATAATGTATTGCATGCTACAAAAATATAATATAATATAACTGAACTCAAAATAAAACCGACGCGTAACAAAAATCCGTACTACAAAGTAACGGATTAAATCTATACTATGAGTGAAAGAAAGCAGAACCCGTACCTTAGTAGTCGATGAGTAAGCAAGTAAAGTCGAGTCACGTTACGTTGTACTAATACCTGCATTTTATTTATTACAATAAGGTTTACTTTGCTATGTTAAGCTGTCCAATTCACTTGATGATCGATGCTCCGGCGACGGAAACCTTTATACCTTTAAGTCTTTAACATGTTTCTTTCGGTATGGGTTGGAATTATCAAAAACAACTTATTTTCTTTTACACAAAATACATAGCTGATAACTTATAATAAAATCACTTGTTTGTTACTGGAATATTAGTTTGTACGCAAATAATAGCCTAACTTGTGGAATTATTAATTATATCATCATCTTATAACTATTAGTATATATATTTGTGTGTGCATAACCAGACCACTAAGCTTTCATAAAAAAAAAAAAAGAAAACGAAATCCCAAAGTATAAAACAAAGGAAGAAATAATATAATATTTGTGTGTTTATACATTGAGTTATTAAACCTTGATTAATGAAACATGTGTTTAACAGGAGGACGAATACTCCTGTGCAGATACTAAAAGGCACCAAAACAAAGTGAACAAACTTTTTAACATGTTACATATATTTATCTCGTAACCTCATATTCAGATTTCGGTTTAGTCGCCGGAAACAATCGGAATTTAAGAACTATATTTAACCGAACGAACAATTTACGGAGAGCAGACTGTTACCGAATAGCTGAACGGAATCAACTGGAAGTTAGGGTGGAGTAGCGGCAACCGAATTAACACCGGAACTAATCGCTAACCGAAAAACTGACTACGACGCCGGAGTCGTCTGATTTGCAGCGGCAGTTGTTGGTACCGTGGTGGCGGACGATCTTCGTTGCGAGGCTAGTTTAGGGTGGTGGTGTGATGCGATCGTGAGGGAGGGAGATATTACGCAAAATCTGGTGGTTTCGTGAGTTGGGGTTTTATTGGCATCAAAAACCTTTTTGCCAAAATTTCCGGTGGATTAGTTTGAAAAGGGTCATGGATTATTAATTAATATGGATTGTATTTTATTGGTCCACCATACTATATGATTTAATAATATTATAATAATTCTTTAGATTTCTCATCCTTTTCAATTCATGATATGCATACGTATTATTTTCCTTGTTTAATATTAATTTATTAAATGGCAAGTGTTTCCAACAAAATCTTAAATTCAAATACAATTTCGGTGAAATCCATAACTACTTTAATAATTGTAGTATTTTGTTATCTTAAAATTCGGGTTATTACAATAAAAGTATACAAACCAGATGCATACATGATGCAACTGTAGCAACCTGCGGTAGCGAGGGGTATTTTGGCCATTTCATAGCATGGCTGTTTTGGTAACTTAAGTAACACTTTCTCCCACATCCATCTATGGTCGTTGCAGATTGACGGCGTATATCGCGGATGGTGGACGGAAATTGTAAAGTAATCAGAATTTTAAGTCGCTCTTAATTTTGAGTAAATTTAGGGATTGTCCAGAATGAATCTTTGTGGTTGTGGTGTATTGTGGTTCAGAATTAAACTATACTTTTTTAGCATTTGTTTTAGAAAGTAATAGATTGGCTAGGAAAAAAATATGTTATGAACAAAGTAAACTATCAATGTATTACAATGAATGAGTACATGTAAGAATGGAGTAATACATATGCAGATGCATTATGTTACTAGCAATTCATAATAATGTACTATGTTACTAGACTAAGATAAGAACTAATTTTAAGGAATGCTAGCAGCTCTACGGGATGCGTTGACCTAGAAGTCTAAAACGCATATAGTTCAGTGGTGAGAGCCTCTCAGTTGCAGCCAACTGTTATGATCACCGTACTAGGCCGTCATACTGTTTGCAAACTTTGATAAGGACATACTTCTATAAGCCGTTATATGAGTTGTGTTGATGATATATATAAGGAATGAGTTGTAAACCATAAAGTTTGCTAATTATGATTAATTACAATATGAGGAGCAACGGGAGCATATGATGTGGATACATTCATAATTTAGGAAATCACTTTCCTTTTTTCCCTGTTTCATTTTTTTGTTTTTCTAAATTTAGTTGTTCGATTTTTTGATTAATGATGGTATACTTGAAATGTTAAATAAGATAAATTTAGTTTTAGATTTCATGTTTCTTTTTACTTCGAGCCCAGTTTTTCGGAAGCAGTTTTGGTTTTCTTTACGCTCATGACTCATCGGTTGCTACAGCGAATGCGGCTGTCATAACAAACCGAATCGATACTAACCGAATTTCATTCACGCCTCAGCGGACGAGTTTCTCTACCTTGCCAAGTTCCTCGCTTAGCGCGCGTGAGGAATTTACTAGTTATATTGATGAGGGATTGAGGGTCAACTGTCATACTGCCCTATGCCTGAGCCCATTCATCGGAATTTACTAGTTATATTGATGAGGGATTGAGGGTCAACTGTCATACTGCCCTATGCCTGAGCCCATTCATCTTCAATACATTGGGCCTCAGCCCATCATATACTTTAGCTTGGTGGGAGTGTTATAATATTACAAAGTAAGTTTAAGGGCACTTATGCTATCATATCTTTCTTAAAAGTTTGACTTCTTATATATTAAATTAATTGTCTAGTACCTTATAATGCTATAACCCTTACCTCATAGCTTAGACTTTATGAGGTAGGGTAACAACGTCGGTGAATGACAAAACCTTCGCTTGATCGTCGTGTTGGGACTCGGAACTGTGGAACGCTTATCAAGGCTCTTGAGCGTCTACACGAGCTATGAGGAAAACTTCGGGACTTGATGTCCCTAATGAGCATCCTTAGAGCATTTTCATCCCATTCTTTATCCCTATCTCTATAATTACTCTAAAAAACACTACATTTCTATCTCATGTTCAATTAAATAATATTTTTTATATCTTTATTATTACAGTTTTCTCTCTCCTATACTCACAAACAATCCAACAAATATTAAAAAATAAATAGAGGCACACAATATTCCCCAAATGTTTCCCAAAATTTACAAAAAATCACTACATTTCTCTCTCCACCCTATAATTTACACTCACAACCCCACCCTATAATTTGCAAACTCTCCACACATAATTTTAAGGGATGGGATGTGAATGCTCTTAGACCATCCTCTATGGTGTCGGCATCGAAACCCCTTCACAGTGCTACGCCACCGCCACGTAAGCACCGGAGGCATCGAAGCCCCAACCAATAATGTCCCGTTGTGGTTTAAAGCCCATTGGCGCCCCTATATATATATTATATATATATAACCCCCATGGTACGATCGGTAGAATGGCGGCGGTCTGTTTCCGTCCTACGCCCCCTCGTCACCCGAGACACATCAAAATGTGTCAGTCGGCGGTACTAGCAGTGGTCTGTTGGGCAATGAGTCACAGGGCCGGCCCATAGGGGTGGCGGGGTGGTCGACAGCCACAGACCCGACACCCGTTAGGCCCGAAATTTTTTTTAAAATTATATTTATTTTTATTAAAAACAATATGTATATTTAATGTTTAAATTTAATTACATGACAACTAGCTTTGTCTAGTGGCAAAGGGGTATTACTCTCAACCAAATGTTATAGATTCAAGTCTCATTTGAGACATGTTTAATCCTATTTTTATACAAAAATTTTTTACACAACCCAAATTATAACCAAGTAAACCTATATAAAAATTTAATTGTTTAAACCAACAAAATACTCCTTTTTAATTAAGGCCAAAAAAAATTTCGCCTTCGGTCCAAAATTTTTTTTGCTTTCTTGGAGTCGGGCCTGATGAGTCATTGACACGTGTTACTCTTTGATGAATCATTCTCCATCACGTGGCAAAACGCGGTTGATTATATCGGGGTTAACGGCGAAAGATGGCCGTCCGTCCGCTGCCCTTGTTGATTCCCAGCAAACTGTCGGCTAATAAGTAATAAGCAGCTGTTTGTCTAGGCAACTTTTGGCGGCATTAAAGTCTCATGATGTTACATGGCCGGACTTGGGGCCGCCCCGTGGTTCTCTGTGGCATGTGAGCCGACGATGCTAAAACTTTAACGATTGACATACTCTGTAGATAATCCAAGATGTTACAATATGCACAAGTATCATAAATTAAGACTGCTCGAACAAAGTTCTTCACCATTGTAATCTCACGGACGTTTTATCCAAGTTGCAACAAATTAGTCACAATCGTGTTTAGCCTCATGGTGAACTCATCAATCGATTCGTTCTCATTCTAAAGTTCACGTCGAAGTTACTTATCAATGTTTGAAACTTCTCCTTTTCACTCATTCAGTACTTGTATGCATCGATCAAAACGTCTCCACGCTTCCTTTGTTGAATCCTCTTCCACTATCTAGCATAAGCATCACTTCCTCCAAAACTACTTCATAAATAATGACCAATTTCATACTACCGTGTCGTTCTTTGACATCCTCATTACGCAATACGTACTAATCACACTCCTCTTGCTTTCATGTTCACCCACATCTTCAAAGCCCATACAACATAACTCGACTTTGTAAGCATCCGGTACGTAGCGCATGTTAGCATTACCTTTTTCCCTAGAGTTTTGTGCTTCTCCTTCTACTCAGGGCCGACCCAGCAAGCTAAAGAAGTAAAGCTAAGGCTTTAGACCCCTAAATATTTTGGGCCTTCATTTTAGAAAAATTATATATTTATCATATATATTACTTGTTCTATGCTTTCATTCGCATATCTTTGGGGTAGTCTATTGGTAAGGCTACTTAGCTGGTAATGTATAAACCCGTGTTTGATTCCCTGCAGACGCTTATTTTTTCCATTTTTCATTTTGCAATTGCATATCTTCGGTAATTAGGAGGACATGTGTGACATTCGTCAAATTTGAGTCTTGTTTTATATTCATTTTGTAATCTGTAACATGTCGATTTTTTTCGCGTTTTATTTAATAAATTATCCTTCGTAGTTGTGGTTAAACTTGTAAACCCGAACCGGCATTTTATCAAATTATTGATATTATAACTCTAGCGTGTGTGGGGTTTGTCAAATACAGTTATTTATAATTTATAAGCTCGGTTAAGTAAACGTTAGGGACTAAAGTGAAATTCTTTAAAGTTATATAAGTTTTAAATCATTATAAACCAAATATCAAACTTGAGGGGCCAAATGGGTAACTTTTATACCCACCTATATATACAAACAAACCCTAACCCTAACATATTAACATTCCTAGCCGTCACCCCTTCTCCCAGCCGTTTTTCGGCGAGCTCACATCCGGCCACCAGCTCCGGCCACCACCAGCCAACACCACCTCCGGCTACCACCTCCCATCGCATCACCATCATCTTGGCCGCCACCCCTGCCGACCACCACCACCATCTCAGCCACCCCACCACCGCCGAAGCTCCCTCTCCTCTCTACACGTTTTTCCAGTGACCGGAACAAACCGGCCACCGGTGTGTCGCCGTCTGGTTCACCCTCTCTGGCTCACTCTCTCTCCTCGACATCTCTATCTCTCTCGGCCTCTCTCTCTCTCTCTCTCTGGCGCTCTCTCTCTCCGCCTCATCTCTCTCTCTCTCTCCCTCTCTTTCTCTCCGCCTCGTCTCTCTCTCTCTGTACCGTTTTTCCGGCGCGCCTCCGGCGGCCGGAATCGGCTCCGGCGAGCCCTTGTGTTCCTCATCTCCGGCTGCGAGTTCAGGTATTGAACTTGTTTGTGACTTTCAGTTTAACTGGTAATTAATCGAACTAATCGAATCTGGGTTTTAATTTGTTTTGGAAATGATGATGCTAAGTGTAAGGGTTAAGACTAATGCTTCCTAAATTCTAACTATGGTCTTTTAGAGCGGTTAGTTGGTGCGTGTGTTTTAATTCGAGGTCATGGGTTCGATTTCCTTATGTGACCAACTTTGGTTTGTTGTTGTTATCAAGTTATTTAAGTTAATATTAACATTATATTTATTATCTAGATTTTATTATTATTATTATTATTATTACACATATTGTTATTATTATCATTATTTTTATAAATATTAAAGTTGTTATTAATATTATTAAGGATCATATTGTTATTATCTATTAAAATCATACTTTATCATTAATTACTAGCAACAATATTATTATAGTTTTTTTTGTGAACTCGTTTAAAAATCGAACTGACATCGAGTATGGTATCGTTATTACTATCAATATTATTATTATTATTATTATTATTATTATTATCATTTTTATCAACAACATTATAATTAATACAAAGATTTCTATTCTATAACTATTAATAATTGTATTATTAATAATAATTATTGTTATAATTATTATTCTATATTAGTATTATTAGAATAATTATTGTTATTAATATTAACCTCATTATCTTATATATCTATATATATATATATATATATAAAACCTACTTTAAAATCGTTATTATTATTTCTATCTTTTATCATTAATAATATTATTATAAACTTTATTATCAATTCATTTTATGAAACTGAACTCTTGATTTAAAACCCGTCCTGTTTCTATTTAATATTGGTTTAGTTATTTAAAAGCCCCAATAAAATAATATTATTTTTATTCTAATTATTAATTATGTACGAGTCCCTAATCATTAGCAAACTAACCGGTAACCCGATTAACAACCGAACCGTCTCATTCGATGTTTCCAATATAGTTTCATTATGGTTTCAAGTTCATTAATATATTTTATTTATTCATTTTCAATTAGCTTTTAAGTCGGATTCGTTCGTTTCGTTCACAAGCTTTTTATATGTCGATCGTTTATTATTTCCCGATTCGTCAATCGAGGTGAGTACTTTCATACCCCTTTTTCCATCTTTCGTTTTGGGGTGACATTTCATACCTATCAAACTAAATGCTTTATTTACTTGAATCTTAAACCCACAAACGTGATTGTATACCTTACTTGAATAATTGCTCGATTTGGTGTTCTATGCTTACATACTTATATGCTTATGTGTTTATCGCTTTTGGATGGTGGAACTATAAATACTATACCATTTGGCAAACCCCTTATGGCAAGGTGTCGTTAACGTAATGCAATTAACGATAACTATTAAATCCTAGACTACTCGGCAACCCCTTGTAGCTAGGTGGTGCTAATGTGTTTAGCAACTGTCTATAAAATCCTAAACTATTTGGCAACCCCTTATAGTTGTGTGTCGCTAACTTGTTAGCGATAACTATTTTATCTAAATTTATAGCTTTTATTTATTGTTTTGTATACAAGTTTTGTGGCTCTTTATTACTATATACTTATATGCTCAAACTTATGAATTGCTCACCAACCTTTGTGTTGACAAACTTTATTTTATGAAATGTTACATGTTTGACTTTTGTTGACTCGAGGACTTGATGAAAACTTTACCAAGACTATTAGGGTATTAGTAAAACAAATAATATAATTGTTACTTGTATTCAATTTTGTTTGTGTGAACGAGATGTGTTGATTATTGATTTATAAAATAAATGAGTTGATTAAGTTCACTTTAAATAGTGTCTTGTGTATTTGTCCACTCACGTTGCACCCCGGCATGTTTTGCCTTTGATCGGGGTGTGACAACATGTCCCTTTAGGCCAAAAATAAAGGTCCAATTTTCTTAATGCCCCAAGCCTTCAATCGTAGAACCTTGTTGGATCTATCATGTTATGATTCATGATTTGTCTTGGGTCTAAGCATACTCAAAAACACTTTTCATGAAGATTTATTTTTTAATGACCTGTTTATGCATTTCATTTTTATAATATTTTTTTGTCTTTAGTCTCGCACTTGTAATAAAAAGGGGTCTTCTTCTTTCTTCTCTCTTTTTTTTTTCAATCATGACCTAAGAAATTTTTGTATAAAATGTATTAAACATAACTCATGTTTAAATTTAATATATTATTGTTGGACATATATAGATTGGTTTGAGTTGTTTTTTTAGCTAATAGGTCGGATAAATTGAATCACTTCAGAACTATTAACCGAATAAAAACAATGAAAAAAAGCCTCTGTTTTTTATTTCGTTTTAGGCATTCAAAATTGTTGGGCCGCCACTGCTTCTACTTGTGATCTGCCTAGAAAATATAAAGTTGCGATGGATGGACATGGCATATTGTTATGCATACACAAGGTGGCAATGTAGTGGCCAGGTTTTATACCGCTTCTTGGCTATTGTACGGACAATGAAGTCAGTAGAAACAAGCTAGGATGATGTTAGTAGGAGAAAGATGAAAAGATTGCTAAATGACACTTTAAATAACTTCGAATCACAATGCTGAAAGTTGAAAGATTACTTTTCTACATTTTATGAAGGAAATACCAGCTCCAATTTATTCCAAAAAAAGACATTAAAGAAAACAAGATAGTGGGGGTAGTGGGAGGATGTAACTTCTTCTCCATGTCTAAAGGCACACAAGTTACTTACAAATTATAGAAGTTTGTATTGTAAGAGAAACCATTAAAATCGAGGGCTTGCCGAAACTAGGAGACTTGACTTCCTATGGATTGTGATACCAAATGCTTTGGTCATGTCCAAATCCTCATTTTTTATTCCATTTGGCAACGCCATATCAAACTTATAAACGACGTTTGCTAATGCGAGCTCCATAATAGGTACACTAAATTGAATACCAGGGCATGTTCTACGGCCAGCACCGAATGGAATCCATTCAAACTGCAACCCTTGACAGTTAAGAGAATTGTTCAAGAACCTCTCAGGCCTGAACTCATTTGGTTCTTCCCACAAGGAAGGATCTCTTCCTATCGCCCAAGCATTGATAATCACTTGTGTGCCTGCTGCGATATCATACCCCATTAGTTTTACATCTTGCATTGATTTTCGGGGAAGAAGAAGTGGGAATGGAGCACGCAATCGCAATGCCTCTTTTATGACAGCTTTGAGATAGGGAATTTTTTCCAATTCCTCCTCGGAAATCATGGATCTTCCTTGTCCTATTACTGTTACTTCATGTTGGAGCTTTTTCATTACTCTTGGGTTTCTTATTAGCTCACTCATTATCCACTCTAGACTTGTTTGCGTAGTCTCAGTTCCAGCTGCGAACGCCTCCTACAAAAGGAACACAGTACGAAGTTTCAAGATTACAATTGCTTCTTGAATGCATATTTTGAAACTTCAACTTGAAAGCTTAAATCTAATATATCTTTTTTCCTTTACAAAACAAATGATTCAATAACAAAATAATGAAATATCACATTTTATCCCTATTAAATTATGCCTGGTAAATGATTGGGCATGTGTAAAACTTGGTGCAATACCAACTTGAAGGACCCGAATGAATAATACGAAAAGTATAAGGGTGGTATGGAAGATCTCAAGGGGCGGTTTGGTGGAGATCCAAAGTTCAGAGACCAAGTTGAATAACTTGGTGCCATAATTATATTTTATTTATTATTAAATAAATTTGAAGTCTAGTATGTTTATGTTCATAGTTTGAGTAGGATTATAATTGTGGGTGCTATATAAACCCATCATTAGTTTTCTTTTGTTAGAGTAGAGAAAGGTAGAAAGTATTTTATTCTTGTTTTCTTTTGTTTTCTTGAACCATGGACATTCTGTTTACTTTTTTTTTAAATGTAAATCTACATTAGAAACCTAGAAGAAGAATGCCGATACGTTTTTTATTTTTGTTTTCATAGTGTATTTGGTCCTTAAGAAAAATATACAAATTCGCTAGTCTATAGGATGAAGTAATTAATACCATTCAAAAGATTGTTACATGAATTAGAAAAAAGGCGTGATCACCAAGAAAATTATTAAAGAAAACAACTTTTGAAAAATTACTATTGAACTAGAACAAGACGTGGTAATTTACAGCATCATTATAATTTAGTCTAGCACCTCACTTTAGTGAAGGAGAAGACCTTGGTGAACATATCACCTTGATACAGGAGATAACGTTGGTGTGACATATCTCTTTGATGTGATTACCTTTGCGGGACAGATCCGACAAATTAAGGGAGTGTACACACATGTTTTGCTATGATTTGCTGAATTAACTGGTAATTTAAAGAAAAATCTGAATTCATATTAGTTTTTTATTAATATTATTGACGTTTACACCGGGACAATTACAGACTAACGGCAGATAGACGGGCAACAAGCCGCGCCGCTACCCCCTTCTGAATAGCAAACCCTACCCTACTAAACACAACGTTCCCTTTAGCATGGGCGGAGTTACTGCTGACCACCTGCTGAACCCGCTTAAGGAACTGGACCGCGTCAGGGCCGAGAGCACCAAAGGTGTCAAAAGCAAACGGTATGAACACGTGCTGATTCTCAAGGCAAGCTTTCTCGTGCTTAGCTACTTTACCCGCCTCTGCCTTGTTTATCGCATGACCCACCACAAACCCATGGTCCCGTAGCCCAACGAGGGGGGACACACCTGTCAAATCAACGCACTCGTGCTTCCCTTTTTCCCATCCAAAAACAAGAATGTCAGCGGGTCGTAGGGTTGATCTCCCATCTAAAGGGTCGGTTAAGAAGTTCACCGGGGCTTCCTTTTTTGCCGAGATCCCGGCCCGCTTAAGGACGTCGTAAAGCACATCTCGAACTAGATCATGTCGATATTTAAAGCCTGGTAATTCTTTGCAATGGACTGCATGCTCCCCAAAAGAATCCAAACAAGCCTTTCGGCATACGGGACACGGGTCATCCACCGGGAAAAGGGGTACCATCAACCGGTATTTGAGGATGGCCCGATATTCCACTGGCGACATACATTGCCCTAAACCTTCAATGGGAACAACTGACAGGAAATCCTGAGCGTGAGGGGCACGTAAACACTCAAACACGGCTCGCTGTCGCGGGGACAAAGCGAACTTCTCTTCAACTGTCTTGACGATTTCACCATATAAGGCATTCGCCAAAATTTTCTGGGCTTTAGGAGGGGCGGTGTCTTTAAAGTCGAAACCGCCAAGATCAAGATCAGGAAGAGAATTATGCAGGGTATCCAACGCACCCCTATAATCAGAGTCAAACAACCCACCCCCACACTCCCGTAGGATGTGGTCTTGAAGAACCCAAGATTGGGCCCTTGAAGCCACAAAAGCGTAGGAAGAGGCATCCTCGGCCGAGCAAATCCCAAGACCCCCAAAACGGGTTGGGAGGGAAGCTAACCTCCATTGGAGGTCCCCAAAAAAGGCACCACCACAAACAACAATGTCCTCGATCGCTTTCCGAAGACCCGTGTCAAAAACAGAGACGGCTCCTCCGACATAGGAAGGCTGACACGTCCTAAGCCCAAACAGTAGTTTAGCGACCCCCATACACGAACGAAGCAAGAGGAGTTCACTTTGAGGGTCACAAAGGTCTTTGAGGCATTCCATCAGCTCAACCGCACGTTTTGCTCTTTTGAGGGCCAAGCCACTAATAAACTCCTCGTTTCTACTGACAGCACCACCCAAAAGTTTCACACCATGCACCGGCATACCAATCTCCCGCGAAAATAAACCCTCTTGAGTCTTCGCCCCATCACATGTAGGCCAAAAAACTTCAGTTTTTTTTATGTTGAGAAGGAGGCCCAAATAGGGGCCCTCCACTCTGATGATGTCTAAAGCCTTGGCAACCTGAGTAGCGTCTCCAATAAGGGTCCCATCATCCAGGTACCAGGCGTGAAAAAGAAGCTTACAGCGATCTCTGATCCGGTGGACAAGGGGGTGTAAAACAAGGGAAAACAGGAGAGGCCCTAAGGGATCCCCTTGCTGAACCCCTGTGGAAGACCAAATATTATCATTTCCCACATAAAGCCTAGCTGGTTGCCCGTATAAAAAATCAACCCAAGCAGAGATGGATGGACACATTTTCCTTACCTCATTTAAAAGAGCAGTTCTATCCACAAGGTTAAAGGCATTCAAAAAATCGACGGTAAGCATAGCCAACGACCCGTCTCGGTGGTGCGCATTTACAAATCTATTTGCACTATGAAGAACTGCCTCAGCCCCGTTTGGAACCCCTACCCCAAACTGAAAGTCGCCAAGGTATTTGGCCATATCCTTCCCCACCCCCTTCATAGCCACCTTGGAGACTACTCTCCTCCAGATTGAACCCACTGCAATAGGTCTAATACCATTATCGGGCTTGAGAAGAGGCGTAAGGGGAGCAGATGCAACGAACCCCGCCAAACTCCTAGGGCACCCACCCCTCAAACATAAGTTAACCATAGCTGCAGTCGCCCTAAGCAGACTAGCCGCAATCACAGACCCTTCCCCACAAAGGGCGTCCACAAGGTGTTGAGCCCTCAAACCATCTCTCCCACACTACGTCCCTTTAGGGAAATATTTGATGCACACCAGTACACTGTCAGTCTCTGCTACAAGGGGAGGCTCTGCTGGTAAGAAAGCGGGCATGGTAGGGGGGGCATACACGGGTGTTTATCCTCGAGAGCCTTCAAAGTTTTCTTATTAAGTGGTGTGACCCCAGAAGAACATAGAACCTTAACTGCAACGGTAAAATGACCATCGACAACCTTACGTAAACATTGCTTGACGTTAGAACCCCTATCCTCGCTTTTTTTATCAGACCCTTTTTTAAAACCGTTTGGGCCCTCCATCGCAGGTTGAACAAACAAAGACTGAATGAGAGTGCCAAACCCCTCACGATCACCCCATTGGGCTAGCGCCCGCTGTATAATGAGGCATTGACCGGTTTTCCTGTTGCCCGACCTCTTATCCTGGCGGCTGACTGGCGTAAACACACGCAGCGTACACCGAGGTAAAAGTAGCAAACGAATCCACGCATCAACCGAATCAGGCATAGCCACCACGTTGTCCAAAGCTGTGGTCAAGGCTTGGGCAAACGCCATGAGACAACTAAAAGGGATGCTCTTAACAGTTTTAATAGGAAGAGAAAAAACCCGGTCAAGGAGAGCTACATCCACACATGCCTCTCCAGACGAGGAAGCCCCCGTTGTGACACACGGTCTAGGGACTCCCACAATAAAACCCTCCTCATCCCCTTCCCTTGGCATAAACCGAATAACCCGATCTTCATGGTGACACGCCCAACGGAAGGAACGAAGACGCATGCACTCCCAACACAACCATTGTTCAGACAACCTAAGGGCTTCGCAAACAAAGGTAAAAAGATAAGGGTCTTCAGCAATAGCACGCTTCAAAGTATCTTTTCTATCATCCGAACCAAAATGGTGACTTTTAATATGAGGCATAAGCCTTCGGATCCCCTTAGACCCAACAACACCATCGGGGCAACAATGGAACCCCTTAAAGGGGCAAGGCCAAAAACCATTAGACATGGCCAAAAAAAAAACCACCGAATTGAGAACAACTTCAACCGAGACACTTAGACAATGTCTCCACCTCAAAACGAGAAGGAAAAAAAAAACAGAAACAAGAGCTACCCGACGGTTCAAAAGCTTTTTGAACCGAAGCTCATAGAAATACTTACACCGAGCATTTCATCGAACACCTTGTTGTTAATGGTTAATTTGGTTAATGAAATGTAATTATCTATCTATTCTAATAAAAGCCTACCATTTTTGTCATTTGTCAATCCCACAACCCTCCTCACTTTTTTTCAACAAATTTTCATATATGGTTCTTATTTTTTAAGTTCTTTCAATATATGACATTAAAATTATAGGTTTATTCAAACTTAATCTATTACTACATATACTGTAATAAGTATTCTCCATATGAATTGACAATAGATTATTAGTGAATTTTGAAGTGTTAATTAAATTGTTTATTATAGTTTATATCCAAAATAATAAACAATAAACATTCGATTCATAATATTTGGAATGAGAACAATCGATTTGGGCTAAATCATGATAACGTCAGTAGCTTAGCCTTTAATACCTAAAAATACATATGATTTAAAAACTAAAGTTTCCGGGTTGACTTGAAACATAGAATTTGGATCCAAGAACCAACCCGAATTACTTCGGTTCAAGTTGGGGTTAGTATATTCTTGTGTTCGAGTTTCTCAGGTCCGGTTAGTTTGGGTTCAGGTACGGGTTTTCATGGGCTGGGTTTTAGGTTACTGGTAAAAGTGACAGCTTTACTTTTAACGATTATAAATAAGAATCACCACCTTCACTTTATGTAACTTTTAATCTTCTAATATTCTTCTAACTTAGAATAATCACTATTATTTGAACATGGTTTAAATGTTAGTATGTATTTGTCATTTTCATGACAATTACGTTCATATGAAATAAACAAATCATTTTGTTATATCTAAATTTTAGTTTTTATGTTGCTTGATTATACAGTTTTTAATTGTAAATTATAAAGGCAATTAAAAATATGCTATACACAGAATATTAATGACAAAAATTTATCATGATCAATAAATTTCAAATTGCAAATAATCTAGGAATGATTATATCATCATATATGGTTTTTGAGATAATCATGTTTTTTGGATAACATGAGCAAATGTTTTCAAATAACATAATATTAATTGATTAAAAGCTATGATATTTTACATATTATATCGCAAATGTAGTGTAAAACGTAGTTTTTACCTATTTATAACATATTTGTGTAATCTTAGTTATGTAATTTATGTAATTTTAATTTAATTGTAACAGTATTAACAATATATGATCAATTTATTGTCTGTATTTCACTTAATTGCTAAAAAGAAAAAATTTTCAACAATTACCCGTGTAATATACGGGCCTCAAACTAGTTTTATAATAACCAGCTGTACATGACTACATGTTTAGTAATTTACACATCTGTATTTGATTATTTAAGAATTAGGTGTACTTGTTTAATTATTTAAGCATCTTGAAAGTAGCACTAGGATGATAGGATCACCGTCATTAATAAAATAAAGGGAAAATAAAGGATATGTCCCTTTTTACAAAAATAAGCATTGAGTTTTCTTATATATATTTTTTTAAATTCTCGTTTGAGCGAGAATTCTTCACAATTTCTCGCTGATGTGCCACAAACTTTCTTGCTAGGACGAGAATTACTTTTTAAATTGTTTTTTTTTCTAAAATATACTTTATGTTTACCAAACGGTTAAATTTTTTATATGATTTTTCCATTTATAGAGTGTATTATTTACATTATTCAATAATAAAAATGTATTAAGTTTTTATTTGAAATAAATTATTATTTTTTTTTGAAAAATATCTATTCTCGTGCTAGAATGTAATTAAAAATTTTAAATTTTAAAACTTTTAATCATGTTTTCAATTCTAAAACGGTTTTAAAACTTCTTTTTTTAAAATGCTATTTATTTGTTTGTGAAGAAGGTCCTAATTAACTTAGTTAATCATAACTGAAATTTCTTAATATTATAATTTGAATTTTTTTTAATCGATTTATATTTTTGTTAAAGAAAACGAAATAATTTTTGATTTTTTTTTAAATGGCCGATAATTGAAATTTTATTTCTAGTTTTTGTTTAATCATTTTTGCTTTTTTTATAAATGAAAAACAATTAATTTTGAATTCTTTATAATTGGAAGAGAATTCCTTTTTTAATGAACCAGCGAGAAAAAGTCATATTATCTCGTTGACTCGGAGATAATGTATAAAATAATACATATATAATGAAATTAACGTGCTAAACGTGAGAATCAAGTAGAGTAATTATGTAAGTACTCTATGATAACTACTCTATTATGTAATTACATAATTACTCTACTTGTAATTAATTTACTTGATTTTCACGTTTAACACGTTAATTCCATGTGTAGGTTAATGTTATGATTTGTGTAAGTATTTGTTTTTATGATGGTTAATTTAATTTTTTTAATAGTATGAGTATGGTGGTTTTGATTTATGTATTTTTTAAGATTAAATCAAATTAAAAATTAAAGATTAAATTATAGTCATTTGTAACTTAACATTAAATAGTATGAATTACAAAAAGGAGCTCTTAAACCTTTTATTAATATACTTCTGGAATTAAATAATTCAAAATTAAATAGAAACTTTTAATTGGTTAAAATATTTTCTCGCACTTCTCACCCTAAGAATACTTTTGAAATGAACCAAATCATATATATATATGGGAGGGATATTTTGAGAACCATGTTTAGTTTTAAGAACTTAAGAACTCAATTATAGGCCACACATTTAATTAAATGGATTGGAATATGTGGTTGAGATTAAATCTGACAAAAAAGTCAAAGTAGGAGAGAAAATAAATATGTAAGTGGTTACATTAATTTTTACGTCCATTACACATATGTAAAAAGTCGACTCGGTGCGTAAAAAATTATGTAATTTTTTTTACGTGTATGTAACTTACATATATTACGCATGTGTAAAAAAAATTCGAAAAAAAATCGTTACACTGAGTTCTTTCGAGTTCTTAAAACTCAAAGTGAATCTTAATTGAAATCTCCAATATATATATATATATATATATTACTTTTTGATGATAAAATCATTTTTTTTTCTCGCTGACATGGAGAGAATTGACCATGCGGAGGCTTGCTATTGGTTTAATTAATTTGCAAACTTATTTTTTCAATGTTTATTTTGGTAAAAGGTGTTGGTCAATGGGTAAGATCGGTAATTTTCCCTAAAATAAATTGATAATAAAGATGCCTAGTACAATACTAGGTACACCAGAACCATGATGTTTTTCTTACTTTCCGTACGTTTTTTGTTTTTTTTACAAAAAGAAAATGGTTTTAGTTATCGATGATAACACTGCATATCAAAGAAAGATGGAGAAACGAGAAATCATACCAAGATTAGAGCTTTGATGGAATCTCTTTAAAGGGTAAAGCCAGATGTGTCATCCTTTTGCAGATCTAGTAAAATGTCAACGAAGTCTTCTTCTTCGTTGCTTATAGCATCCTTCCCCTTTTTTTTGTTTAAATGTTCCTCAATAATTCTTTCAAGAAACACATCAAATTCTTTAGCTATTTTCTCTGCTTTTCCTACTGAACCAATGACTTTATCTACCCATGATAACCATGGAATATAACTACCAATATTAAAGACACTAAACGTCTCCACAAATACACACAATAATTTTTTGTACTTTGGTCCATCAAGTTTCCTTCCGAGGGCAACCCTGCTAATTATGTTGTTTGTTAGCGAAGAAAATATCGACCCCATATCAACGGTAGTCCCATAACTTTCTTCAAGCACCTGAATCATGTGACCAATCTCGGTTTCTCTCACTTTTTGGTATGACTTAACTCGTGTGGTACTTAGAAGCTTGAGCACCACAAGGCTCTTCAACTGCCTCCAGTATTCCACATAAGCAGCAAATGCTATGCTCTTGGAGTCATAGAGCAGTATGTTGGGCATAACTAAGCTTGGTCGACTACAAAATGAGAGATCATGGGTTTTCATGATCTCTTTGGCTGATTCGGCACAAGATGCTACAAGTGTAGGGATGCTACCAAGGTGAAGGAACATGAGTGGACCGTATTTTTGGGATAATATTTGGAGGTTCTGGTTAGGGTTTGACCCCAATTGGTGGAAGTTTCCGATTATGGGAAGCTTTCGTGGTGATGGTGGTATGTTTTTCCTATTTGTGGAATCAGAGAAAAACCATTTGATAGAAATGCAAATCACTAAAGTGATGCATGAAAACAAAAGGATGTGAGTTTGTAAGGATAAAAACATTTCCATGCTTTTACTCTCTCTAAGTTTGTAGAAATTTTTTTGTACCCAATGTCTCATGGAATCATGTGAATATATAGCAACGGGTTATCACCCGGTATTACAAAGGGAGTTAGTTAACCAAAAGTATCATTACGTCACTATCACATAAGCAGTGTGACAATGTATAGTAGCGGAGCTTTAACTAATCATTTTGTTTTTTATAAATATATGAATTGATTAGTTTGACTGGTTGGATTAACTATGGTCCACGTATGGGTGTTTTCGGGTTGGCTTTTTCGGGTTTCAAAGTTTTAAATTTTGACCCGAAATCCAATCCAAATCTCTCACGAGCTTTTCGGGTTCCGATTTTTTTGAGTTAGGTTCATCGGTTTTCGAGTATCATAGAAAAGAAAAGATAAAAATTAAAACTATAATGCTAATATTAAAACAACGTATTCTTCTTTGTTGATAACATAAATAACCAAATAATAAACCAACATAACCTAATAAACAATTCAAAATAAGAGTAAAACAAACTACAACCATAATCGTATTCAATCGGAAATGATTTGTTTGTTCGATTACGGTTGCTAAGTCATAAACGAAAAACATAAGTTAACAATAAACAGTCGATCCATAATAGGTAGAATGACAACAGTTTATTAGGGCCATATTTTATTAACATTAGTGGTTAAGGCTTAGTCTATTATACCTAAAAATATATTTGCTTGTACGTAAAGCTAAAAGTTTTTTGGGTTTCCTGGGCTGAACCGAAACCATCAGACCCAAGATCTAACCCGAATTACTTTGGCTCGGGTTCAGGCTAGTTTTTTTTTATCGGTTTTGGGTTTCAGTTCAAGTTAGTTCAGATTCGAGTACGAGTTTTTTTGGATCAGGATTCGAGTAAAAGTTTTTTTTGGTTAAGGCTTAGGTTTTTTTCACCAAAGGACTTTACCCTTCCATCCATTGGATAGATAGAGACGGAAGGCAGAGCTTTTGGTTCTTCATGTTGCCAATAGGGTGCAAACGAGTCGAGCCGATCCCGAGCTCGACTAGGCTCGATCTCGGCTCGTTTAACTTACACTGAGCTCGAGCTCGGATCGTTTTGAGCTCTACTTTCAAAGCTCGAGCTCGGATCGTGAATGGATTTTGAAGCTTGGGCTCGGGTCGCTTACTTTTTATCAATTATTTTTATATAATTATAATTATTATATATATTTTTTTCTATTATAACTTTGTGTATATACATATTATTTAGTTATTTTTATTTATTTTTTCATAACATTATATGTATTTATTAATAATTGTTACATATATATTTTAAAAAATTATATAAACGGCAGGCTCATTTAGGCTTGCGAGCCGCTCGAGCTCGATAAGTGAAGCTCGGGCTCGGGCTCGTTTATTAAACAAGCATAATTTTAGGCTCGAGCTCGGGCTCGGGCTCGATTAAGCTAGGCTCAAAGAGCTTTTTAAGGGGTCGATCTCGAGTAACTCGCGAGCAGCTCGGCTCATTTGCACCCTTAGTTGCCAAAGAGTTGAACAAGGAAAGTAGATGGCGAGTGCCCGATCGAGTTGATCGGGTTATGTAGAAACAAGGTTCAAGTCTACCGGTCTATTAGGATGCCTCAGCTACATACATCACTACACTTCCACTTGACACCTATTGTAATGATAAACTAATAATCATCTAAGGCATAAAATATTACCTTTAACAATTTGCATCTAGTATTTTTAAACTAAACAGCTAGAAAGATTCCATCTTTTAAAAAACTATGAATATTAACCATTTATTAACCAATTATAAAAAAAATTTCATTAATAAACGTAATTTATCATCGTATGTGTCAATCTCCGCCCTCAAATTAAAAGTTTAAAACTTAATTGTTTAATTAAGATCACTATTATTAACCTAATTGTAGGTAGGCAACAAGTGTCACAATTCACATTAAAATCAAATGGGATTAAGCGTTGAAGATGCGGAATCGGTTGAGGGAAATGCGCATACTTCAACAACTGGTATTTGTCAAGAGAGAAAGCAAGTATGTTTATAGTGAAATAAATGTGCATGCTTCAACAACTGATATTTGTCAAGAGAGAAAGCAAGTATGTTTATAGTGAAATAATCTTATTGGCATTTATTCATTGATTCGATCGTAGCACCAAATGATCATGTGCCAGCTTCTTAAATTATTTTAGCGGCGAATTTATTTTATTGTATAAATATGAACCCAAAACCTCTCAAGCTCTTTAAAACTCTCGACCCAAAATGTTTACGGTCTTTGTCAATTGATCACCAACTCATATAAAGTTCTAAATTAATTAATCAAAGATTATTTTTTTTTTAATCTACTTTAAACAAGGCGGCTGGCTCCATCTTAGATATTTAATGAAAACAATTGTTTGAATATTGTATTCACAGAAAAATGTTTACTGTTCAGATCTAAATGCAAACAATTATTTGATTGTTTTTTTACCAACAATTATTATATAATACCACTACAAACTTTGGTGCCGCTAAGTGTCGATTGAGTCATTTGGTGGCACCGTATTAACCGTAGATTATTTTTTTTCTTTTTCTTGTTTTATTTCCGGTAACATGACAAATATAACATAAACCGAACAAATTCGTACAGACTCACTGCATTATGTTTTGAGTTGGGTAGCGTAACCAATGTGATGAAAATAAGCCAAATTTGCGTAGACTCGGGGCCGGCTCCGAGAAAGAAAAAAAAATTAGGCCGAAGTATTTTATGTGATGAAATTTTTTTTGGGTCTTAAATAAAAGAAGTATTTTGTTGTTTTTATCAATTTGATTTTATGTGAGTTTATTTGGTTATAATTAGGCTGTGTAAAAAACTTTTGTATAAAAATATGATTATATATGCCTCAAATGAGAGTTAAAACCCACATCCTTTGGGTTGGGAGTAAGACCCCTTTGCCACCAGACCAAACTAATGGTTATGCAATTGAGTTTAAAAACTAAATATACATATTGTTTTAATAAATATGCATATAATTTATAGACGGGCCTGTGGCCCGTCGACCAACCGGCCACAGACCTTATGGCCGCCTTGCGTAGACTCGCCACCTCAACTTTCGGGATCGGCAATGCTTGGATCTTCCCAACGCCTGAGTGTTTCCAACTGACACCACAAAATTGATCCACCTCAAATTTTATATGTATTTTGTTTCATTTTTGGTTTAGTTCCGGTATCATAACGCACTTAACCGAAATCGACCGAATTTGCGTCGACTTACTGCCTCAACATCCAGGACCGGTAACGTTTGAGTTTATCATCGCTTGAGTTTTACCAAATTGACATTATCTTTTATAGACATTAGATTTTTATATTGTGCTATTTTTTCCCATCTATTGGCTGTGCATCAACATTAAAAATTTTTCATAAATAAGGTTAAATTATTATTCATTTGATGTTCAATTCATGTGTCTAGTTTCATATTGATGAAAACATTTAATTTTGCATTTCGTTTTCTTGGTTATTATACACACATCGTCAAACAAGTATGTAGTTGTGTAGTAGCTTTCACAAGCTACATATACGTAGCCCGTCGAGTTATATTAGGGCTATCAATTCATGGCATGAAATTGTTAACACGACACGACACATGCTTTAACAGTTTGGGTTTGAGCTTAACATGTTTTGTGTCTTAAACATGTCGCCTTATTTTAAATTCGTGTTCTAACATGTTTAAAGAGCTGTTAACATGTGTAGGTTTTTTAGTTTTAAAAAAATAAATAGATATGCATTCTTAAAGTCATGCTTACATACGGCGTTTCTTTCATATATGTTAGAACCCGACGTTATATTTTTAATGGATGCTATGATTTGCTTCTAGACTTCTATGGGTTTTTTTTTGTTTTAAATATGTTATGGATTATGTATTAAGTAAGACTTTTATGTTTGTTTCAAAAGTTGTTTCATTAAACATGTATTATTAAACTAGCTTTTGAACCCGTGTATTACACGAGATTTGTCAAATGACCGAAATTTAGGTATTTAATCACACGTAATTTAGAGAAATTCTTTTAAATTTATAGATTATTATTATATTATCACACACACTTCAAATGTTTAAATCTTACATTTTCCTAAGATTGAAATAATGTTTTTAGATAACAAAAAAATAATATTGGCGATTAACTAAACATATTAAAGTTGTTTTATATGGTCAATACGAATGTAAGTTAAATAAAGTTTCACAAATTGTAAGTTTATAAATTAGGTATTTATTTGACGAAATTTGAAGTACACACATAACTAAATATCTATTATAAACATAGATCACTAACTATTATACGATAATAATTTGTAAATCATTATGTAACTAATTTAATAATTCACTGTCTAATTTTAAACTTATTATAGATATTCAATAGTTTATATGTTTTTTAAATAAATTATGGTTAAACTTTCTATATCTAATAGTAAAATTAGATGTAACAAGTTAGTAAAAATTAATGTGATTTAAATTACATTTAAATAATACATTTCTTTTGCATATGAGTTATAACTAATGGATCATACCAATTAAACTCATGACCCGTGAATAGCATGCATTAAGAAAAGTAGAGCTCGAAGAAAATTAAAGTTAAGATTGAATGTGGTTATGACATATCATCATTATTATTTTTGTTTATTAGTATATAGGTAGAGTGTGTCTTTAAACAGACCTCTTAACAGGTCTTAACAGGTTATCCTGTTATCAAATAGGTTCACGTTCGTGTTTGAAAATATTAATGACACGATTAATTATCGTGCGTGTTCATGTTTAGTACTATAGATTATCATGTCTTATCGTGTAATATCTGACATGTTATAATAACCCTAAATTATATATATGTAGCATGATATACATAAACGTATACATGTATCTACCACAACTTAAACTTTTAGCTCATTGGTAAATGCGGTTTTTTAGTGAAGAAATATGATTTTTTTTATTGCTACTTATCACGTTTTTTCATTTTTCGATAATGAGTTAGGAGAGAGGGGAGATAATTTATGGTTGTTTACAATTAATGGTGAGGGGTGTTGTTTGGTTTATAATTAAAACAAGTTTTCGTACCCGTGCGTTGCGGCGTGCGGGTTGTAGACTCACGAAAGGGTCATGATGGCAATAGTCAACGCAAGAAGAAGAAAACAACGATAAGTAAATTATATGATGGAGTAACGCTGTCAAATATGTCGAACAAAGTAGATACCTGAATAGTCTTCCCATCTCCATCATGCATTTTCTTTGGTTCCATCGATTGGTTTGTTTAGCGGCATTACCCTAGGAAACCCTCATATGTGAATCCTAGTAATCCACATCTGAAGTGGGACATGAGCGGAAGGGCTTGGCCAGCAAAGATCCATAAGGCAAAATATAGAAATCAATCCATTTATGTAAATAAAATATTAAGCATTTACAAACAAAAATAAATAGAATATATCATTATCACGATTTGTACAAAAGAACGATAGGACCTAGCTATCGAAACAAATTTACGACCCTGAGGTTCAATACTTATAGAAAATGAGACACTATGTCCTGCAAATGCAACTTGTTTTAAATACGGAGTAATATTTAATGAAATGAGTTAATACATATAATGGATTCAGTTACCTAGAGGTGCAAGTATTTGGTTTTCATATGATGTAAGCTCTAAACAATCAACCACACAACAATTCGCCTTCCTACTACTATACACCTTGTGCAAATTTCCTACTACTATACACCTTGTGCAAATTCCTAATTTGGGTGCATCTGCAAGTCTGCAACAACAAAAAACGTGCATCTGTAAACTTCTCCCTTTAGGTCACCCGTAGTGGGCGTAATGTTGGGGCGATTTTTGAGTGATGTGGGCGAGCACGCCGCTTCCACGGGGAAATGTGGGGCGATAGGGGGTGGGAGCAAACCTTTTGTCGCCGGCTTGTGTTGTTTTGTTATTAATATATTGTGTTTGTGAGAGAAGGATATATATATATATATATATATATATATATATATATATATATATATATATATATATAGGTCTACAACACCATTATACCCCAAAAACAAAAACCTATCTTTTGCTGACTGGACGTCACACGGTGCAAAACGCCTCATTTTATAACCCTCCACTATATATAGCCTTATAACATCACCAATAGCAAAATTTTTAATGATGTTTTTGTATGCGTTCATGGTATTTAGACCCATCAAAAGTGCAATCTCTTTCCTTCTTTCTCATTCCTCTTCACTCACAAACAAAGTTCTAAAACCATCTTCAATAGAAAGTGTTTTTGGATGCCAAATGGCCTCACAAAAAATCCATCTCTCCTTTATTCTCTCTCATCTCACTCACCTCACATATGCATTCTTAGGCCATATGTACTAGGTGAAAATTTTGGGCGAAAATCGACGACTTGGGGCGATAAGGGGGGGGGGGGGGGGGGGGGCGAACTATTTCTCTCCAGTGTGTTGTGTCATTATCATTATTATATTATTATATTGTGTTTGTGTGATATATATGTGTGTGTGTGTATAGGGCTACAATACTGTAAGGCCTCGTTACCGATAGCCCTACTTTGGTGTTGGATTTACTCATAAACACAGTTTTACAAATCAGAGTTAATTAAAACTTTACGTGTAATATAAAACTTCAACCATAGTATCTTACATAACCTCCAAATCTTGTCTTATAAAACATTCATAGTCATTTAAACAAAACATAGTCTTTAAAACATCACAACATTTCTTCGAGATGCCAGTATCTTTGATTCCATGCCATGTGTTTTCAATCACGCGAGCTGCCTCAACCTATTTGCCTGCGTGCATACTAAAAGTCAGCTACGCTGAATAAGTTCTAGTTAATCACATAACTTACTTTACATACACATATACGTGCCCGTAGGTACGCATTACATACTTAACATGTCCCTCGTTCTTTCATATACATTCATAACTAGCCTTACGTTATAAAGAGTATTCGCCCTACATACCTCGGATATTATTAGGGTCCTGTACCCTCCATCCTCGGATATTATTAGGGTCCGGTCACCCTTCATCCTCAGATATTATTAGGGTCCGGTACCCTCCATCCTCGGATATTATTAGGGTCCGCTAACCTCCATCCTCGGATATTATTAGGGTCCGGTCACCTTCCATCCTCAGATTTTATTAGGGTCCGGTACTCTTTCTTCCCTACCTCCTTAACATACTTTCTATATACATAATCGTAAGTTTCGCACATACATACATCATTCATTCTTCATCTTACAACAAACATATAACATCAACCATTTCCTGGCAGTACATGCAATTCCGAAGATCGTTCATGTACTGGCAAGAAACCATTCATACATTTCACATAATACATATATGGCATACACTTATCACTTAGGATAAGTGTATTAACTAATCACATCGAGTATGCACACAGCCCCGAAAACATAACAAGGAATGGGACTAGAAACTCACCTGAATACGGTTACGTTCACCGTTTATGGTAATTCCTTTCTTGAGTTGTGCACGACTAACTGTATAACAATTACACGTATCAATTAACTATCACTACTCATATCGTCTTTCTAGTCTTAATTATTACCCTCAACGAACGGGGGTCCGGGGGCAGCGCCCCTGGCAGCGGGGTCTAGGGGCGGCAGCCCCTAGCAGGGTCCAAGGGGCAGAGCCCCTGGCTGGGGTCGAGCTAACTTAGAGTTCGTATCATTATTAAATTTGCTAACTTAAAAAGTTCAAGGGTTTCTTTGTAATTAAATCATTCTTTTCTAAGTCCAGGGACTGTTCTGTCATTTATTAAACTTCTAATTCGTTATTCAGTCCTTAACGAATGGGAGTTCATAGCGAATTAACTATTATAACGAATCTGGCTTTGAACGAATCAAGCATTATAACGAACTGGTCCTGATGACGAATTGGACCCTTTCACGAACTGGTCCATATAGCGAATTGGACCTTAACGAACTGATCCTTATACGAACTGGTCATAACGAATCAAAGGTAATTCGTTACCCCTTTCCCATAACGAATCAAATCAGAGACGAACTAAAGCTAGTTCGTCAAGCTCCCTTATGCGAATTAACTAACGAATCACCCTTCAATTCGTTAAGTTCCCATAACGAACTAGGGTTAGGTCAGGGAATGTCAGAACATTCCCTGAAATTCTCTACCTCGTATTAACTTTTCCGGCGCCACCACCGGGAAAGCCGCTGAAAAACCGCGAACACGTCGGAAAAAACGAGTTTTAACTCGTTTTTCACCGTTTTTTGTCCCGTTCGATCCAGATCTGAGCTAGGGTGACCCCTAAGCTCATCATAGGTTCGGTTTACACCCGATTCCACCTGGATCTCGTGACTTAAACGGTTTTACGGTGTCGGCTCGTCGTTTCGTGACTATATCTAACGGTTAAGCTCATACAATATTAAACTATCATTACCTCGGGTCGGTGCTCGGATTCTTTCTTGGTTTCGGCTAGAGAAGGAGAGAACTAGAGAGAAAGCTTAAGTGCATGTTTTGGGTGGTGTATGGAATATGTGCGAATGAGGATTAAATGGAGATTAAGGGTTTATATATTTATGGATCATGGGCTTAAGCCCATGGTCTTTCCTTCTTTCTTTCCTAACCCAAGTCCATAACCCATATTCATTTACCCAACACTAGCCAAACTCGTATTCTATTTATCTAAACCGATAACGACCCACTATAAAATAAAGAAATTTATTTTATTATTATAACCAAAAGTAGGATGTTACAAATACCATTACACCCTTAAAATAAAACTCATCATTTGCTAACTGGACACCACATGACACAAAACGCCCTATTTTGTAACCATTTATTACACATAGCCTTAGTGCATTCTTCACCAAGAATCTTACCTCACTCTCTTTCCTCCACATCATACCATTACTCATCCACATAATCTCTTTTTCCTCAGAAACACCTCAAGAATCTCTTATTGTGGATGCTCTAAGAGATTTTTCACCAAGAATTATGTCGTAACCTCTCTCCTCCATCTCACCACCTCTCTCTTCCACCTCACATTCTCTCTATTCTAAAAACACATAAGAATCTCCTGTTGAAGATGGTTTTAGTACATGTATCCGTCAAATATTTCTTTTATATGATTTACGTCTTCATGGTTTCATTATACAAACAATGAATTGTTTAGATTGTATTATCAACATTGCAGATTCGCATCTGTCTTCATCCATCAGAATACGAATTACCTAGATTTTATAATTTCATCCAATGCGTCGTTGTCCATGATACGCATTACGAACCACGCGCTACATCATTATGGAAATGATACTATAAACTATATAGATTTATTTTCATTTCATTTGTCTTTATTGTCCATGATATACGTTATGAATTTTTCTTAGTTTTAATTGTTTATTGTAGGAACTTCGATACTTCAAACGTGCATTATTGTATTTCAGGTCACGGGCGTTAAAGTACATAATTTAGACTTGCTGATGCATGTATTGAAGACCCGGGATGTCCAGCACACAAAACGAGAAGTATTCATGAAGTTTGCTGGTGAAAAGGCCCATCGCAATACGCGATGGGGTTGCTTGAGGACCCATCGCGTATCGCGATGGGATGTTAATGAGATGTTGACTTTATGGTCTATCGTAATACGCGATGGACCAGTGAAGACCCCATCGCGTATCGTGATGGGGAGTGCAGATGGGATAGTTAGAGTTTTATTGTTATTTTCACCATTGACGACCCTAACTCGTTTTTAATCAAGCAAGGCGATTTCCAGAGGTTAGAGAAGGCGATTCCACATTTCCAGTTCGTACCGAGACCAAATACATGCTCCATTTCATCATTATTGAAGATTCGATGATGTCGAGGCTCGACTAATCTCCTAGAATCTCACCCGGGAATGTATAGTTTGTCTTGAAAGTCTTTAAATAAAATACATGCAGCGAAAAAGTAAACAATTTAAAGTTCAAGGTTTAAAATGTAACTATTTAAGAGTTTATAATAATACCCCTTTAAAATGTAAGTTTGCTTGAAACCGGGTTAAAGTATCTAACATTTATATTTACTTAACCTATGTTAAGTAATAATGTAGGCGAAAATGCAAGAATGCAAGTTCCTTCGGAATAAAGATACTAAAATGGGTCTTTAACGAATGTTCGGGTTGTTGGTTCGGGTCTTGATAATTAGTTAAACCCAAAGTCAACTTTCCAAAATATTAAATGTTATGAAATAACTCATAAAAATCAAGTAAGATTTAACCAAGTATGTAGTTCTATTATTTTAGAACTAACAACGCACGTTAAGTGAGTGTTCGGTTGTGTCGGTCCAAACTATGTTATGAGATCAAGTTGGATCCAACATTTCCAAGTACTTAAGAAAATAATTAAAATCAGTTTGTAAACTATTTTTAAAGAATATACAAGTCTTGATAGCTAAAAACACATTTGTGTGTCTTAAGTGAGTAAAAATCAGGCTGGTTCGGTTTCCATCTCACAATACGTTCCTTGATAGTTTCCACATGTCCAAATAACCAAGAACTTATATAATAATGTACAAATGAAGATACTTAAGTTTTACAACCAAAAAGTTAACAACAAAGTCTTTAAACAAAAGTTCGGTTTGGTTCGGTTTCCATCTCACAATATGTTCCTTGATGGTTTCCACATGCCCATATATTAAAGAACTTGTGAAATGATTTTAAAAACTTAAATCTAACATTAAACATGTTTAATCAAGTATTTAACAAAAGTGCTAGTAACAAGTTCGGTTTACTGTTTGGACTATTTACGGTTAAACCGAGGTTAGTCTCTACAAACCCACACCATGGAACTTTATAAATATGACAAACAAACTAAAAAGAGCATAAGTTAAACAAGATTAATATGTGCAAACAAGTTATATAAGTGTATATATATCAAGGACCACGAAAATCCTACATGAAGCCTTGCCTTATGAAGTCCGAAGCTTAACAAACCGAAGTCGGAGAAGCAACTACCAAAGGTAACAACAAGGGGTGTGTATTATATATATGTTGTGCCACCATAAACAAGTATTAATAAGACTATATAATCTAATTAGAATGAAAAATTAAACTCAGTTTGACTTTTAAAAATCAAACCTTCAAGAATACATAAATAAACAACCTTGAATCTTTGATATTTGAGAGTTTTTGGAGTATGAGCAAGTATAAAATAAAGGAGATGGTGGTGTATATATAGGGTAGGGATAAGGGTCAAATATGGGTGTAATCTACAAGAGTTTGCATGAAAAATGGATCAAGACAAGACATAAAGCAACAAAAACTTGAAAATAATGTGCAAACATCAGGAGGTGCCGCGCGACCTCCTCCCATGCCCTAGACGCACGGCGTGCCCGGGGGGAGGGGGTTGGCCCAGCTCATCTAGTGTGGTTCGTTATGCGTCCGAAAGTTCGTTTTTGATGTATTTTGCTCGTTTTAAGGGCGTTTTCGAATCCGTAAAAGGGGTTTTTCAAATTTAACAAATGGGAATGATTTGGTAACATAAAAATCCAATATTTTATATATCATGAGTTTAGGTTTACAAAAGGGTCGGTCTCCAACATAAAACAATACAAAAGTGAATAAAAACAAGACCCGAAATTGACGAATGTCATAGTGGGCCCCACATATTTTATACACACACATACTATATGTACATATACATATATGTACATATTTAACATGTTTTTAATAGGTCTGTGAATGTTTGTTGTTGTGAAAAAGAGTTATGGTTTTTAAGAAAAGTTTGGAATTTGATATGGTGATGATGTATTGGTTTGTATGAGTTTGTGAAAAAGAGTTATGGTTTTTAAGAAAAGTTTGGAACAATGAAGTTAGTAGAAACAAGCTAGGATGATGTTAGTCGAAGAAAGTTAAAAAGATTGCTAAATGACACTTTAAATAACTTCGAATCACAATGCTGAAAGTTGAAATATTACATTTTTACATTTTATGAAGAAAATACTAGCTCCAATTTATTTTAAACACACACATTAAAGAAAACAAGATAGTGGGGGTAGTGGGAGGATGTAACTTCTGCTTCATGTCTTAAAGACACATAAGTTACCTTACAAATTATAGAAGTTTGTATTGTAAGAGAAACCATTAAAATTGAGGGCTCGCCGAAACTTGGAGACTTGACTCCCTATGGATTGTGATACCAAATGCTTCAGACATGTCCAAATCCTCATTCTTCATTCCATTTGGCAACGCCATATCAAACTTATAAACAACATTTGCTAATGCAAGCTCCATAATAGGTACACTAAATTGAATACCGGGGCATGTTCTCCGGCCAGCACCGAATGGAATCCATTCAAACTGCAATCCTTGATAGTTAAGAGAATTGTTCAAGAACCTCTCAGGCCGGAACTCATTTGGTTCTTCCCACAAGGAAGGATCTCTTCCTATCGCCCAAGCATTGATAATCACTTGTGTGCCAGCTGCAATATCATAGCCCATTAGTTTTACATCTTGCATTGATTTTCGGGGAGGAAGAAGTGAGAATGGAGCATGCAATCGCAATGCCTCTTTTATGACAGCTTTGAGATAGGGAATTTTTTCCATGTCCTCCTCGGAAATCATGGATCTTCCTTGTCCTACTTCCGTTACTTCACGTTGGAGCTTTTTCATTACTCTTGGGTTTCTTATTAGCTCACTCATTGTCCACTCTAGACTTGTTTGCGTAGTCTCAGTTCCAGCTGCGAACGCCTCCTACAAGGAACACAAAAAGAAGTTTCAAGATGTATAATGTACTATATTGTTATATTAGATAAAATGATCCAATTACAATAGAGAGGCGCACAACAAGCTGTGTTGCCACCCCTTTTTAAATGGCAAAACCGATCCTAGGATTGCAATTGCTTCTTTTTTTACTTTACAAAATAAATGCTTTAATAACAAAAATATCACATTTTATCCCGAATAAATTATGTCTGGTAAATGAATGTGCACGTGCCTGGTAAATGAATTATGAATGGGCATGTGCTTGTGATCAGAAGAAGAATCCCCATATGTTTTTGGTTTTCGTTTTCAGTGTATTTTGTCTTTATAAGAAAAATACACAAATTCGCTACTATCTATAGGATGAAATAAATAATACAATATTCAGAAGATTGTTGTATGAAATAGAAAAGACATAATCACCAAGAAAATTAATAAAATAACCTTTGACCTTTGAAAATTACCATTGAACTAGATCGCGGCGTGTGTAGTTTAGAGCATCAGATTTCTTTCAATCTGGGACAACAGATTATAATGTGTTGCACCAGACTTTACTCTAGCATCTTACTTTAGTGCCGCGGATGACCTCGGCGCAACACATCACCTTGATGCAGGAGATCTCTTTGGTGTACGAGATTACCTTTGCGTTGCTGATCCGGCAAAGTGATTGTAATTTTACAATAACTAGGTGTACTTGTTTAATTATTTAGGCATCTGGAAAGTATTAGAGGATATATACACTATATATTCTAAGATATTATTTGCTAGGATCCGGACTAACAACCTGTCCGACAACGTACTATAGATCCATTGTAATTTGTAAGACCAGCGAATCGAGTTCAGACGCACCAGGATCATCATTTATTTATTTTAGTTTCAGTTATTGCTCTTAATATCAAAGAAAGATGGATAAATGAGAAATTATACCATGATGAGTGCTTTAATGGAATCTCTTTGAAGGGTAAAGCCAGATGTGTCATCCTTTTGCAGATCTAGTAAAATGTCAACGAAGTCTTCTTCTTCGTTGCTTATAGCATCCTTCCCCTTTTTCTTGTTTAAATGTTCTTCAATAATTCTTTCAAGAAACACATCAAATTCTTTAGCTATTTTCTCTGCTTTTCCTACTGAACCAATGACTTTATCTACCCATGATAACCATGGAATATAACTACCAATATTAAAGACACTAAACGTCTCCACAAATGCACACAATAACTTTTTGTACTTTGGCCCATCAAGTTTCCTTCCGAGGGCAACCCTGCTAATTATGTTGTTTGTTAGTGAAGAAAATATCGACCCCATATCAACGGTAGTCCCAATAACTTTCTCCAAGCTCCTGAATCATGTGACCAATCTCGGTTTCTCTCACTTTTTGGTACGACTTTACTCGCGTGGTACTTAGAAGCTTGAGCACCACAAGGCTCTTCAACTGCCTCCAGTATTCCCCATAAGGAGCGAATGATATGCTCTTTGAGTCATAGAGCATTATGTTGGGCATAGCTAAGCTTGGTCGACTACAAAATGAGAGATCATGGGTTTTCATGATCTCTTTAGCTGCTTCAGCAGAGGATGCTACAAGTGTGGGGATGCTACCAAGGTGGAGGAGCATGAGTGGACCGTATTTTTGGGATAGTATTTGGAGGTTCTGATTAGGGTTTGACCCCAATTGGTGGAAGTTTCCGATTATGGGCAGCTTTCGTGGTGATGGTGGTATGTTTTTCTTGTTTGTGGAATCAGAGAAAAACCATTTGATAGAAATGCAAATCACTAAAGTGATGCATGAAAACAGAAGGATGAGAGTTTGTAAGGATGAAAACATTTCTATGCTTTTACTATCTCTAAGTTTGTGGATTTTTTTATACCCAATGGCTCATGGAAGCATGTGGATATATAGCAATGGCTCTTTATACGAAGGGAGTTAGTTAACCAAAAGTATTGTTACGTTATTATCACATAAGCAGTAAGGCAATAAATAGTAACGGAGCTTTAGCTAACCAAGTTTATAATCATTTTGTTTTTTTTATAAATATATGAATGATGTGTCTAATTGGTTGGATTAACTATTGTCCAATCTATTGTGTTTTTTGGGGTCGGGTTATTCAGGTCTCAAAGTTTTATATCTTGACCTGAAACCCAATCCAAATCTCTCATGGGTTTTTGGGTTCGTTTTTTTTTAAGTTGGGTTATAATCGGGTTTCGAGTCTCTTAAAAAAGAAAAGACAAAAATAAAAACTACAATGCTAAAATTAAAACAACGTATTCTTCTTTCTTGATAACGTAAATAACCAAAAAATAAACCAACATAATATAATAAACAATTCAAAATAATAGTAAAACAAACTACAACCATAATCGTCTTCAACCATACGTGATTTGGTTGTTCGATTACGGTTGCTAAGTCATAAACGAAAAACATAAATTAGCAATAAACAATCGATTCGTAATATGTGGAATGACAACAGTTTATTAGGGACATATTTTGTTAACTATAGTGGCTAAAACTTAGTCTATTATACCTAAAAATTTATTTGATTTTAAAACTGAACGTTTTTTGAGTTAACCCGAAACCCATAAATCAGACCCAAGATTCAACCCGAATTACTTTGGTTCGGGTTCGTGCTAGCTTTTTCTCAATTCTAGGTTTTTCTGATCGGGTTAGTCGAATATGATATGGGTTTTCTCGGATCAGGTTTCGAGTAAAAGTGACATGCCTAATCTCACCATCTTCAGCTCCTTTGCTCATTACTTCACTAGGTAGCCTCAAGGACTGATCCCATTAGACCCCTCGCTATGGGGCGTGGTTGAGGTTGATGGCAGGCGCCCTTGGGCAAAGAACACCATCAAGGGGCGCCCTTGGTGGTGGGGCGCCGGGGGTGCTCATCGTTTGAACGGCCGGCGCCTTTGGGGGTGGAGGTGGGCCCCACTCTCACACATACATACATATATGTGTGTGTGTGTATATATAGAGAGAGAGAGAGAGATAAATGGGTGTCTTTAAAGCATTAAACCATAACGAAACATTATTTGTTAGTACTTCGAAGGCGCTTACGTGAACTGATATGGCATTGTGGCTGGGCTTCGAAGCCTCCCACCATAAAAGATAGTCTTATAACAGCCCAGCCTTGAAAGATTGTAATAGTTTGGGTGTTAGTTAAAAATGGTGTGGGCCCATAACGCTTAGTCTAAGTCATTATCATATAAGGCATAAAATATTACCTTGAACAATATGCATCTAGTATTTTTAAACTAAACAACTTGAAAGATTCCATCTTTTAAAAACTATGAAAATTAACCATTGTCAACCAATCATATAATTTTTTTATTGATAATGTCATCGTATGTTATTGGAATGTGTCAATCTCTGCTCACAAATTAAAAGTTTAAAACTTAATTGTTTAATTAACATCACCATTATTTAACCTAATTGTAAATACTAAATAGGCAACAAGTGTGTCACGATCAACACTAGATCAAAAGGGAAGAATTGATTCATTGAAGATGCGGAATAGGTTGAGCGAAATATGCATGCTTCAACAACTAGTATTTGTCAAGAGAGAAAGCAAGTATGTTTATAGTGAAATAATCTTATTAGCGTTTATTCATCGACCATAACACCAAATGATGATGTGTCATATTCTTAAATTTTTTTAACGATGAATTTTTTTTATTGTTTTTGAAACTTAACCTCAAAACTTCCCAGACCCTTTAAAACTCATTCGACCCAAAGTTTTTGAAGTCTTTATCATTGATCACTAACTCATACCATATTCTTAAATTAATCAATTAAAAGTTATTTATTGTTCTTGAATCTATTTTCAAACAAGGCGGCTGGCTTGATCTCAGATATTTGATGAAACAGTTGTTGAATATTATATTCCACAAAAATTTGTTTACTGTTTAAATCTAAATGCAAATAATTCTTTGATTGTTTTTCACTAACAATTAAATATAAATTGATCTGATAGATCTAATACTTTGATTATTTTTCACTAACAATTAAATATAATAAATTGATCTAATAGACATTATATTTTATATTGTGCTATTTTTCTCCATCTCTTAGCTGTGCATCAACATTTAAAACTTTACTTAAATAAGGTTAAATTATAATTCATCTGATGTTCATGTGTCTAGTTTCATGTGCCTAGTTTCATGATTTAACATTCAATTTTGCATTTCTTTTTCTAGTTTATTATACACACATGTATATAATGTCAAACAAATATGTGAGTAGTTTCCAAAATCTCCATCATGAACACTGTACGTGATTGATTTCGATTTTTATAAGTATATATATGAACTTCTCCCTTTGTACATATATCCGTCGAATATTTCTTTTATATGATTTACATCTTCATGGTTTTCATTATACAAACAATGAATTGTTTAGATTGTATTATCAACATTGCAGATTCGCATCCGTCTTCATCCATCAGATTATCTAAATTTTATAATTTCATCCAATGCGTCGGTGTCTATGATACACGTTACGAAGCACGCATTACATCATTGTATTATTGAGACTATGAATTATCTAGATTTGTTATTCATTTCATTTGTCTTTGTCCATGACACACGTTATGAGTTTTTTTGTTGTTATCATTGGGATCATAGTCGTGAGTTTATTTTCATCGATGAAAACACTCTATTAAATATTAACGTTTTATTATTTACTGTTACAGTTATGGTTCGGGACAAAAAATAATTAGAAGAAAACAAGAGAGATCATTTGGAGATTTAGGAGAGGGGGAAAGATTAAATATAAATAGACACAAAAATGAGAAGCGTGATAAGAATTTGTCACAAAAAAGCCTCTAAAAATAAATTCAAAAAAGATAATAAAAAAATCATAATTTAAAATATAAATAAGTAACGAAAAAATAAAAATAAACCTAAAATGGTTCCCCTGTCATTCTCGTTCCACACAAAAATAAATAAAAAAAATAACGCCAAAAAGACACAATGCCTTGAAAAAACACACAATGATGAAAAATAAACAAAAAACACAATGATAAATAAAAAAACACAACAGATTGCAAAACGTAACACAATGCCGAATATAACAAAATACAAAGTTGAGTAATATAACATAATATATAAAGAAAAAAAACAGAATGTTAAGGGAAAAATATACAATCAATGACGAAAATAACCAAAAACACAATGATAAATAAAAAAACACAATACATTTTTTTCCTCAACAATTTTTTTTTTTTGAAAACGAGGAAGAATGAGGAAGCATTTTTGTGTTATTACTTTTTTCGTTTTTTATTAAATCTTGAGTTATGAATTTTTTTGTTATTTTTCTAGGGGTTTTTTTGTAGCTACAAATCATTCGCACTCTTCTCATTTTTGTTCCATTTTGTAGGATAACATGACCCTCAAGAGAGATTTAATTTATATTTTGAAAAATTTCTCAAAATGTCCATTTTTTAGGGGATAAAATCAACAAATGTTTCCATTTCATTTCATATATCTTCACTATGTCCTCAAACTCCTCAGATAGAAAAATCAACAAAAGCACTTTATTTCATATTTTCAATATGTCCTTCTCAAACTCGTCGCATCTGACGAGATTTCAAACCAAATTCATTGGTTGAAGGGTTGATCTTCAAAAATCATTTTGATTGTGTTTGATTGCCAGCATCTCTAGAATTTGTATTGGTCTGATTGGATTAAAGTAGTTAATTTCATGCCATTGCAATTGTTCATAGGTCAAATTGTTTTCAAGGGTTTTATGGTAAATGGTGACTTGGTGAGCACAAATGCACAATTGGTCAGCTTAGTCAAAATAAGAAGTTTAGCTATAAAGGAAATATACTTCAGATAGGTCAAATGAGTCGAACGAATTGATAGTTGCCTAATGTGTGTCGGTACTGATTAAAAGTTTACAACCTCCACACTTATTTAATTTAAATATACTTGACTACTATTAAAGTAACTTGGTATTTTAAATTATATTAATGCACTAACCATTTGTTCAATATGCACAAAAGTTTCTTGCAAACCAACCCAATCAGATCTGACTCTTACTAACACATCTAACATGGCATTCGTACGGAAAGCAATATTATTCTTTTAATTTATAATATTTTTAAAATCGTATTTTAGCTTCGATAATTGACAGCTTCCAGAAACTAAGGAAATTGATCTGAAGTTTGCACTATAAGATCTTGAAACCATTAAAGTTATTGGAAACAAAAGTGGAGGCATTGTTCAACATAAATGGGTCGGAACATTACATTTGTTTGATAAGGTCCATGTAAGTATTTATAATATGGATTCATATTACTCGCTTTTTGTTTGTCTGCAACAGTGGTTTATATTATGTTGGCTTAGCTTTAGGTTTAGCAAAAGGGAAAATCCCAAAATGACCATCTTAACCAATTAGTTTGACAAAATAGTCTTGACTTTTTAAAATTTTCAATTAATCATTGTTTGATAAGTGTCACTTGACGCAACATATTTCTATCAGACATACTCGATCCAGTCTTTTGCGCAAGATGGAAATCTGTTGCACCATGTCATAAATTGGTGTGCCAAAGTTTAAATGTTGGTGCGACGTATTTCCAACACCACAACAGATCCACTCTTTTGTGATATGGAATCTGTTACATCATGTCAGAATCCATTGCACCGACACATTAGCGTGTGCCATGTGGAATTTTTGTTGATTGAAACAATATCTAAACTAAAAAAAAAAGTAAATTCAAATGATATTTTTGTAACAGAAAACAAAACTATTTTGTCCAACCAATAAGTTAAAATGACCATATTTTGGTGATATGGGTTTGGTAAAAAGTGAACAAGTTTAATTTGAATTGGGTTGTTAAGGTTGATCCACAAACAGTTTTGTCCATTTTTTAAAAATTGGTAATGCGTTGATTATGATTATAAAAACTTTTTTATCAGTATAATAGTATATCATAATGATCTGTGCTGTCCAACCGACAAGTTAAATTGGCCATTTTGGTGATTTGTGTTTGGTATATAGTCAACGGGCTTGGTTTGACATGGGTCATCTGAGTTGATCCATCAACATTTTTGTTTACTTTATTATGATTAAAAAACTTTATTATCAGTATATTTCAGTAGTATTCTAATTTTCTGAAACGTAAATTGGTAAGCATAAAAATACACTTAGGGGATATTAAACCATGTTAATCCTTATATCTTTTAGCAATAATTAATTTGAAATGTGTTTATTATGATTTTATGCATACTGTAGGTAATTCAGATGAAAATACAAGATAATATACGCAAACAAATGAACATATAAAATTTAAGTGAATGATGCCAGCTTGAGCAAACAATGAATCACATTTCTACTAATATTTATGCTTTAAAGGTAATTTTGACACATTTTCTTATAAACGGATTCATTTTCTTATATCTAATGTGTCAAAATAAAAAAGTTGCAGTATTAAACTTAAAACTTGCTTATAAAAATATGTTTTTGGCTATACTTTGTTCTCGTTGATTTTTAAAATGTTTAAGCAAAAACCTTTAATATACACTCACTAATACTTTGTTCTCGTTGATTTTTAAAATGTTTAAGCAAAAACCTTTAATATACACTCACTAATGTCTGATACGTGTTTCGAACCTAAGACCATATGTTTCAAGTTTCAAACCAAATATGCTTATTAACTCCACTAAATTGGTAATTGTGTTTGATTTCTTGATTTAACATATATAAATGTGATTTCTCTTCAAGTATAAAACCAAAATTATATTTAATTGTTAACATTTATATAATTCACAATATCACATTGTCTTCTCATATCTCTTTAAGGCAACCATTTAAGATTGTTTGTCGTTTCTCTTTTTATTTTAAAATATAGTTTATATTTATTTATTTTTCTTTTACAACAAAACCTTAGTCTTTGTAAATTTAGTTTTTAAATCTATGACAACATTTTGTTATAAATATCATTTTTATATACACAATATTTAATATAACAATATCGGTATGAATGTTTTATTTTAAATAAATCAAACACTAAGATTTGGTTTTCAACCCAAAAAATTGTAGTTCATAATATATTAAAAACTAAAAAAGTCATAAATAAAAATTATTATATGAAAGAATTGAATTTACGTATTACATATAATAGTTTTTTTAATTTTTATTATATTTTCTATCCGTCTGAAGCATAGACACTAACCTAGTATATAATCTTACATGTGCAGCAATCAATACTTTGTATTTTGATGGTCATGTACAAAAATAAAAGCCATATGAACTGTTTTGACAATTTTTGCTTCATTTAGTATTCATACATTTTAGCATCAGTGCAAATGGAAATCACTATATTGTTGGTAAGATGAAGCAGAGTTCGTTAAACTCTCTATTTTTTTTATTTTTTTTTTGTAGAAAATTCGGAAAATATGGATTCTTTAAACTCTTATGCTGATTAGCCGACGGTTCCTGATGTATATCTAAAAGATGAATGAAGACCTTTTAAATTTGCTTTTTTATTTGTTTTTTATGCTGAACATTTTATTCTTATGGATTTGAAGTTTGAATATACACAATGAAAACTATTGGGCTACACTTAATGGTTTATACTTTATCTGGCCGCGCTTGGTTTTGGGCTAACTTATAATACCGAAATCAAGAGATTTCGGTGGTTTTTTGTACGGGTTTGGGCTTAGGGTGTTTGGTACATTATACGTACCTTGTAACTAGGTCTTTTGTGGGGGTCGATCATTATAGAACGGTGAGAGAGATAGTTTGTCATTCATATCTTATTGTTATTTGTTGGGGGGAGGGGGCTTAAGCATCCGACGTTTAATATAGCGTGTTAAATCATTTGTGTGTTGATTTGCTTTTGTTCATCTTTGCCTTCAGTCAATTTGTTGTTAGTTTCCGCCTAACAACGGGTTTAAGTGATACCACACTTAAAGACCCTGCCTTGGGACTTACAATTGGTATCAAAGCCTATAGACTTATTCTAGGCTCGGTGTTGGTGATATCACTTGATTCAAGATCGTGTTCTTGATTGATGCTATTTGAAAACTTTCTGGAAATCAAGATTCGTGTATTCATCTTGTTCATCGGGTAGTTGGAGCTATTTTTGGGATAAAATTCACTTGATCTTTGGTTTAAATTCAAATCCCTGAATTCTTAGGATTTGATTTGTTTACCATGTCAATTTTCTATTGTTCTCGGCATCACATGATCGTTCTCAGGAAAAACTCGGTGTTTCTCGGCAACTATTCATTGTTCTCGGGCAGTAAACAAGGGTTCTTGGCATAATTTGTTTGATCTCGGCCATACTCAATTGTTCTCAGCAATTATTATTCGTTTCCGGCCAAGATACAGGGTTCTCGGGTTTTTTGGTGTGTTCCCGGCTTCTGTGTTCTCTGCTCAAGTGTTCTCGGTCAAATACAGGGTTTTTGGCTCAACTTAAGGGTTCTTGGGTCCAACTGTTAGGTTCTCTGCTCTTGGGTTTTCGGGACTTAGTTTGAGTTTGGGCCTAGTTACTTTGGGCCTTAAATAATTGGACTTATAGTTTATAATTGAACTATTGGACTGTTTATTTGGACTTTAGTTTAGAATGGACCAATTAAGTAACACCTCATAAAATGCTGCTTTGCATCAAGAGTTGGATTCCATCATCGGAACTGCTACTCGTGTACCCCGTCTACTGTCTCACGTGGGGTTTGCTAAGTGGAAGTTCAGGTTCTAGAGGTATGTGAAGATGAATGATGCAAAGATTTGGAGAAGCATTGGTAGGGGTCCTCAACCTATCACTTATCAGAGAGAAAATAGTGATGAAGTAGTTGTAAAGCCCGTCGAAATGTATTGCAACGCGGATTTTAAAAAGATTGAAGAGGATGAGAAGGCTCTTGCTGCTCTAACAATGGCACTTTCACCTGAAATTGCTCAAGGATTCAGAGAACTATAGTCTGCTAAAGCGTTATGGGAAGCCCTTATTGAGGTGTATGAGGGAAACGAGGATATGAGAAGGAGTCGACAGGATCTGTTGTGGCAAAATTTTAATATGTTCAATCATGTTCTAGGAGAGTCTTTGGAAACACAGCTTCAAAGATTTGTTACGTTGGTCACTTAAATGAGATCTGCAAATATCAATCTGATTTCTAATTAAACAAATAACAAGTTGGTCAACTCATTGCCACAAAGTTGGGACATGAATGTTGCAGTGATCAAAAAGGCAAATGATCTAGCCAGATTAACTTTGTCAGAGGTGATGGCTATCATTAAGTCCTGTGACATGGATGATAAGCAACGTATTATAAACCATGCTAACTTCTATAATGCAGTTGGCTACAGTGTTGCTTCTAATAATTCTCTGATATTACAAAACAACTTTTCCTTGTTCAAATCATCTCAAGGTCAATATGCTCAGCCACAGCAGGCTCAGAACAACTTTTCAATGTTTAGGTCCTCTCAAGGTCAGTTTACTCAGCCACCACCACAGCCTACTCATGTGTTCATTCAACAACCTGCTCTAGCAACTAAGTCTCAGTCAACTGTTGGGACCTCCAGTCAGTCTCCCACTCAAGTTCATGCTATTTCAAAGGAGACTCAAGAAAACATTGCTTTAATGGCAGGTTTCATGAACTGCTATAATGTTTTTCTCGCTAGAGATCTGGTTCAACCAGTTGTAGTTGCTGAGTTGGATCAAATCCATTCTGATGATGTGGAGGAAATGAATATCTCTTGGCAAATAGCCATGACAGTGCTTATCAAACTCAAGAACTCCATCAAGCCCAATACTTTCTTGGGTGCAAGATCAATCTAAGAAAGTACACCTCAAGTTCCTATTGTTTTACCCTAGGAGGCAGACGCATTCATCTAAAAAGAGTCGCGAAGTCTGTTTTAAGGACCCTTGTTGAAGACAAATATTCAACCAACACCAACGGATTTAGTTTGTTTAATGTTGTAGTCAAGAACAAACATGAAGAAAACGTTTTGAATCAATCTACATCCAAGTAAGCTATATTTAATCATATTTATTCGTCTTGTGTATACGATATGATACTATAATTTTCCAATATGCATTAAGATTTTCATTATATTCTTTTATTTTAATAATAAAAAGTGAACCCAATTCCAACAACTCTCACCACATGTTTTTTAGCATGAGAAAGAAATCAACTCCAACCCATGACTCATTTTCAACAATAGAAAATGCAGGTGGCAATACCTGTTTATTACCATAAATTCCCATAGTAATCATCATGATAAATTTAAACTTCACATATACAGATGTGTGGCATCAATTCTAATGCTAATCACATGCCATCTACTCTTTGGTGTGATAACGTCGTTGGTGTCAGACACTTATCCGTCAATTCAGTTTTTTTCCAGCGTACGACACACGTCGAGATTAATCTACACTTCATTTATTCATACATATGGTTTTAGCATGGACTCTCTATCAAACATGTTTCCCCTACATCTTAGCTGATAGATATAGATTGACCAAAAGTTTGTATTCTTCTCTATTTGACACTCTATGGTCCAAGCTCCAAGTTATTGCGCCCGTTTTTGCTTAAGGGGGGCATAGGTGTCACAAGCTGTCATTCTACATTTCGAAGGTTGAATATTTGGTAGGGGTGTTTAAAACCGGATATCCAGAGTTTGGATATCGGAACTTCAGATATATAAACATTTCGATTTGGATATGCAAACAAATATCCGAATTTTGAAAAAAAAAACTACTTATAGAAAGTTTTAAAGAATAATTTTTGTAAAAATATTTCTGATATCCGAAAATTAGCCGTAATTCCGAAAGTTATGCGAAATATCCGAAAAATTATCCAAAATATCCTAAAATTAACCATAATTTATAAATAGTATTTATTATTTAATAATTAAAAATATATATTAGATAATTCGGAAAAACGAAATAAACCACTATTCGAATTCAAATCCGAATCCCAAATTTCGACTATCCAAGATTCGGATATCCAAATTTTCTGATAATTCGGATTCGAATTCGGATTTTCGGATGCGTATTAGGATTTAGATTTTTTTAACCCCTTATTATTTGGTAGGAGATTGTATTGATTTTGTAGTTTCACCTTTGTGTCCTTTCCTTTTTTATTACTCTCTTATATGTAACATGGCTGCCTTGTAATATATTCTGCAACACATAATATAGAAAAATACATTGCGTACCATTGATCAACTTTATTGTAATTTGTTAATACTTATTAGACCACCAACGCTGCCCCTATATACTAAACATGACCATGTTCAATTAACTTTATGTATGACTACAACACTATATTCAAACAATAACCTATATTCCCCGGCCATAAATGTGTTTTTGTTCAATTTTTTTCCTTCAAAATAATGCCAGAAGTGCTACTTCAACTGACATAAGCATTGGCATCGTCGTAATAATAAAATTTTTTGTTGCGACAAAAAGATCGAAGGATAAAATGAAAGTCATAATATATGATCCAAGCGTCGATAACATATCACAATTCGCAAGTTCAAGATTACGGAAGCTTACATGGTAAGAGAAACCACGCACTAGGACCGATGAGTCACCCAAACCAATAGAGGGGAGTTCCTATGCATTGCAATACCACATGCGTCACTCATGTCCAAATCCTCATTTTTTATACCATTTGGCAACGACATATCAAACTTGTAAACGATATTTGCTAATGCAAGCTCCATAAGACATACACTAAATTGAACGCCAGGGCATGATCTTCGGCCACCACCGAACGGAAGCCATCCAAAGTGCGACCCTTGGTAGTTAATGGGATTTACCAAGAACCTCTCGGGCCTAAACTCATTTGGTTCTTCCCACGAGGCAGGATCTCTTGCTATTGCCCAAGCATTGATAAGCACTTGTGTACCGGCTGCAATGTCATACCCCATTACTTTAACATCTTGCATTGCTTTATGAGGAATAAGAAGTGGGGCTGGAGTGTGCAGTCGCATCGACTCTTTTAGGACAGCCTTCAGATAAGGCATTTTTTCCAAATCCTCCTCGCAAATCGTTGGTCTTCCACGTGCTATTTCCGTTACTTCTTGTTGGAGCTTTTCCATTACTATTGGATTTTTTATTAGCTCACTCATTACCCACTGTAGACTTGTTTGGATAGTATCAGTTCCAGCTACAAACGCATACTACAAAGCGCAATCTTTATCATATAAAACTACACAAAAACGATATGAAGTTTCAAGATTATATTACGTGTGGTTATAAATCTCATGTTTCTTCTATAATTTAGAAATCGATGCTTGAATAATAAGTGATTTTTAAACTTATTGCATATTTAAATGTATTATTACGGCATGTCCTTTGGATTTATGTTGAGTTAATTCGGTTCAGGTCGAGTATGGGTCAAGTCGGTTACAGGTCATGCAGATATAGAACAGAACAGCAGAAGTATTGTGGTGACCGGATTCCTTGGATGTGCAAGTTATACTGCACTTGGGTTGGAGAATGGTCATCTCTAGTACCGATTCTTTAGGATTAAGTTTCGTTTTTTTTCTTTTTAATGTTTATTATTTCCACAACAATGTTGTGATGTGTATGGCTATTTATAGCCCGTTTATTTGATGAATTAAAATGCCCTTTGTGTTATCGATTACCCTACCTCTATAATTACCAATCTTACTAATTTATTAAAGCAAAACCAATGCTCCACGTGTTCTTCTACTAGCCTATTCATCAATGCATCCAACTCACCAAGTTTTCATTATCATATTGTCTATTATGCTGCCACGTCACATTTCCTATTATTGCCAAATCATCTCTACACTATATTTAAACCTTAAGATTTTCCAAGCCTAATCATTTTAATCTCTCTCTCTCTCTCTCTCTCTCTCGGCTTACTAACTCCACCATCTTCTATATTCCGGTAATGTAGATCGGGATTAATCGTTTTCCCGGTAAGGTTATATATTATACTCTAATGGCCAACAATGTTATATGATTTTCCGGCAAGGTTATATCTTTTTCCCGTAAAGTTTTCCGATAAGGTTTTATATTTATTTTAATTGTTATATGATTTTGTAATAATCTCTTTAGGTTGTATATCCAAATCCAATATTGAATTGATATTTTTATGTTATTATGGTTTTTCGGTAAAGTTTTATTTGCTACTCTAATGTCCGATTATCATATTATTCCTTATTTCAATTACAATTGTTTTTGTTTTCCGTTTTTGTTTGTATTTATATTAATATTATATGATTTTATTATAATCTCTTTAAGTTCTATATCAAAATCGAAGATACGATGGAGATTTTCCATATTTCGTCTTTTCAGTAACACGATTCAAATATTCATATTATCAATTAGAACATTTTGTAAATCAGTGGTTTAACATTCCATAACATGTAGCATTACCATGACTAATTATTTTTATTTCTAAAATGATTACAATTTTGAATTTTAAATTCCAAATTTAAGTTAAAGTTGAAATTTGTAAATGGTTGGTCAATAATCCATAACGGTCTAAACTTACCATCAGTACAATTTATTATTTTCTAAAACGATTTGATTTAAAAAGTTTATATTTCCAAATTTAAATTAAAGTTGATTTTTTTATTTTTAATTGCTGGTCAAACGTTTAAGCTGGTCAAACATTTTTAAATTGTCTAGTTAAACATTAAAGTTGAATTTAATTTTAAGTTGAACTTTTTAAATGGCTGATTAAACAACATTCATAATGTCTAAAATTACCATCACTAAAATTTATTATTTCTAAAACGATGTAATTTAAAATTTATAAACTTCCAAATTTAAATTAAAGTTGAATTTTATGAATTACTAGTCAAACATTTCATAACATGTAACATTACCATGGTTAAAATTTATTATTTGTAAAACAAATATTAATATTTAATTTCTCATTTCAGGTTATGTTCCCAACTTGATATAGCTAATTCCATGGGTTGAAGATTCTTTTATAAGATATCTTATTTTTTGTTTAATATTAATGCATATTTTTGTTATTATTCGTGTATTTATGTATTTTTCACAATTCATGTAATTTATTTGATTTTTATATAATCAATCATATATAGTTGTTGGTTTTGTCCATTTAATATATTTTAATCAGAACCGATGTATTAAAGAAAAATTTATTTGTATCTTATATTTATCTATTTATTAATGATAATCTCTATAATTTACAATAATTATTATAGTTTTAGTAATTTTGTTATTATTAATTTATTACATTTTCTAATTAGTTGTTATATCTTATTTTGAAAGAAATAATAACATTTACACCTTACCATTTTTTATATTTCAATATCTTTGACTTAAAATATTATTCTGTTATTATATTGTAAGATACATTATACTTTCTATATATAACCAATTACGTTATATATGGAAAACCCAATAAATAAGTTATAAAATTTCCATGATTTTAATTACAAGATTTGCAATATAATAATTTATTGCAAATAAGCATTTACATTATTTTTATATATTCAATGTATTTCCATGATTTTAATTACATAAATACAATAATAAAGTTTTCATGATTTTCACGTATTTTCACATTTCTATGATTTTCATTATTGGTCAAATTTATTTAAAACTATCTTCAAAAGTTTCTTGTATTAAGTTAAGTTCCTTTGGTGTTTTACAATTTTATATTAGCTATATATTATTTCTGATTAATATTAAATGTATTTTATTAATATAATCGTTTATTAAGTATTAATTTTTATTTGGTTAGTTTCTTGATATGGTAACCATTATTAAATTAAAAATGTAATAACCAACATTTTAGTTCACGTAAATCATTGCAAATTAATTACCTTTAATTCAATTTGTGACATTTGATTTTTGTTTAAAGATATTTAAGGTAATTAATTAATTTATAATTTGATTTCCATTTACTTAATTGTGGAAGTCAAATTAAATTACTTAATTTAGAAGTCAATTAAATTACTAACGCTTTCCAAAAGACCCGAGTGATTATGGAAGTCAAATTTAATTATTTAATCTCAAATTTATTTTAATTACACTAATAATATTGTTACAAAAATTTATGTATTTTTAGAATGATTTCAAATATTGTGATAACTAACTATCATTTGACCAAAATGATATAATCATAATTAATGATATTATATTTTGCCAACTTCAATACAATTTATACTTTTTATATATGTAAATAGTTTGAATTTAAGTGTTTGTGATATATGTTGACCACTAATTAATTTATTAGTTATGACGTCTTTGACCATAACACTTTCTTTGTATTACAAATACAATTATTTGATAAATATATATATGAATATTAGCTCCATATGATAGCAAAAAATTAATCAAACAGAAAAGAGTTTAATACCAAGTTTATAACCAATAATGTATATATAAACGTAAGAATGAATGAATATATACCAATTACGTTGTTTTGTTAGATAAATTTATAAATGTTACTTTTATGTTTTACTTGCTTATTATATATGTAAATTATAATAAGTGACAATGTTTTGTTGTCCAACTCATAGTATAGGTAGATATGTACGTTTATTTAAACTTTTATAATTGTTTTTAACATATATATGAATCAATTTTGTTTATAACATATTAATTGTATTAGAGTTGTACTTTTAATTTCAAATTATGCAATTATCATTTAATTTAAATTTGAATAATTTTTAATTACGCATAAATATCAAGATTACTGTATACAATTGAAAAAAAAGAACTATATAATGAAATTAATTTTAAATAAAGTAATGATGTTAACAATTACTGTATGTTTTTTCTTGATATATATTTTCATTAGTTTTTTGAATATGTTACTTTTATTTAATAGCAATATTTGTCATTTGTAGTATGTTTGGATTGCTAAATGGTAATGATTTGAACATTCGCAGACCAATTCCATTGAAGTTGTTGTCAGCTCTTGATGAAGAGTTTTTGATAGCAACATATTTTTATAATATTTGCGAGATTTGCACAATAATCTTGGTAATTTGCTGGTTAAATTTTTTAAAGTTTCCTATTTATCTCTTATAACCTATTATAAGATTAATAATTAGATTATTACTTTTGCCAGCCGAAAAATATCATCTTGCTTGGAACATATTTGTGTTGGTTGAATATGCTGTCTACATTTATATGATTTGTTGATATATTTTTCCACCTGTATGTAACACGGGCTATACCCTAGTGAGCATTATCAAAGCTCAGGAATAAAAATATAATTCAATTAAACAAAGAAAAAGAATTATACTTTAGTTTGATCCAATGGATGAATTTCGTGAGGAAATTATCCAATTGTTTAATTAACTAATAAAAAGGGATATTCTAGAGCATTATCAATCTATCATTTAAATTATGTAAGTGTGAACAAGTTTTTAAAAATGTAGTTGTAAGTGGAGAAGACGGGACATGATGTTGCTTAAGGGTAAATTTGAAGAAATACTATTAATCCTTTGTAAATCTTTAATATTGATTGTAAGTGGTTGTGCGCGAAGAAAAAAGAAAATTTTACTTTACTAATAAACAAAAACCATCTAATGTCATATGTTCTTGTCTATCATTAGTTGTACATTAAGCCTTTTATTTTGTACATTAAGTTTAGATGCATATTTTTTTTTATGTTTCCACTTTTCTTTTTATCTTTATTTTTTTTTTACTCTTAACCTTAATACTTTTACAATTTAACCCCCAACACTTTTTACTATTTTTCAAATTTTGTTCCCTATACTTTTTTTATCTTTTACAAATTTTTTCGCTTTACATGTTCGTATAATTTTGTAATTAAAACTTCGCAACTCGCGTGTATGGTTCAATGTTTTTATGGTTATTTTTTTCCCATTTAATTGCCCTATAACAATGCGCGGGTCCTAGATCGACTTGGTTACTGTTTTCTTTGTTTACCTTTCGTGTATACGTGGTTCAACATTTTTACGTCTACTTTTTTCATGGTTTTATTTTTTTTCCTTTCATTTCTTTTATATATGAGGTTTTCTCCAGTGTTAGTGGTAATTGGCAGTGATGTAGCATTGATGCTATTTGGCACGATATTACGCCACACCGCAACGCGTGGGCATAACACTAGTTTAATACTATGTGGCAACTTTCTAATCCCTCAAATTGTCACGTGTCATTTAACTCCAAATTAAAAAATTAAACCTTTAGTTTCTCCATTTTTATTTAACATTGACATTAGCACCTACATATAAACTTTCATTTCAAAACCCTATTATGTCTGCTTCTAAATCCAAATCTAGTATGATATTGAATAGGTTGATTAGATGGAGACTGATAAGAGGCGGAACAATAGTAGTTCTGGCATTATTAAACATTCACCTTTACTTCTTGTACCTCTTAATATGAATCGAAATTTATTTGTTAAAAGATTCGCATGAAAATTTTTGCCAGATTAATAAATTCAATATGCAGATGGCTAACACAAAATGTTATATCATTTTGTTAAATTAATAAGTTAAACAAATAATTACAAATTTATGTATGACAAGAATCTCTACATAATATAAGTATATTTTATTATGTGCATTTATAATGTAAATTTAATAACATAAATAATTAAACTAAATCTCTTTTTTTACATGTGCACTCTACAAAAAACGAGTCACCCACGTGATAGTGTTACTGATATACTTTAAGCATTGGTTTAGCACTTCAAAATCCAAAGCTACTTTATGAGAATGCTAAACATCCATCTTGTTACAAATTGATAATATGGGAGTGGCATTTTTTTGTCATAATTTGCACCTTGAATTGAAGTATGGCAAAAAAAAAATGGTATTTGTAATTTTATGATAAATTGAAATGTTAGTAATTATTTATGATATGTTATTTATTTATTTTTGTAGTTTTTGTTTGGGGATGCCCTTAGGTTGGTCCAGTATTCTCACCAATTGTGATTTCATTTCAAAATGTTATACTTATAATATACGAAAGATGAAGAAATCATACCAATATGAGAGCTTTAATGGTATTTCTGTGAAGAATAAGGCCGGTTGTGTTATCTTTTTGCAGAGCTAGTAAAATGTCAAAAAAGTCTTCTGCAGCTTCCTCACTTTTAGCACCATTCTCTTTTTTCATGTTCACATGTTCTTCAATAACCCCTTCAAGAAACTCATCAAATTCTTCAGCTAATTTTTCTGCTCTTCCAACTGACCCAGAGATTCGATCTACCCATGATAACCATGGAACATAATTTCCAATACTAAAGACAGATAACATATCCACGAACCTTTTTATTAGATCTGGGTGCTTTGCTCCGTCAAATTTTCTTACGAGAGCAACCATGCCAATTATGTTATTTGTTAGTGAAACAAACAGCGAGTCCATATCAACAAGTGTCCCGCGACGTATACTTTCTCCAAGCAGTGAAATCATATGACCTATCTCGTGTTCTCTCACTTGTTATTGGACAATATAGTATTAGGGTTTAGTACTGAGCCCACGGGCCGGTTTATCTCTATATATTGTAACCCTATATTGAATGGAAATCAATGAATCTTTTACCCTCTTACATGGTATCAGAGCCTTAGATTTTGGGTACCTTCTCCGTTGCTCCACAACAAACGTTCAAAACCTAGACAGGGCGGCGCGCCGCCATCGCCGCCGCCCTGTCCCACCTTCGTTTTCAATTTCGTTTCATTTTTTTTCTTCTATTATCCTTTGAATAAAGCTTTATTATCCTCGACACCATCACCTTCCGCTACCTATTTTCAATCCTTACTTTTGTCATCAGATTTATTGTATGGCGGTGGATATAGCCATGTTTACTGCCGACACATATTTTTTTGATGATGCTATATTTTTGCTTGATGACATCACATTTTGACTTTCGTCACAAAATTTAGAATTTGTTTGAGCTTCTGCTATTCTTTTCTAATGATACAAAGATGCGATTTTGAGATTGTTTTTTTCTTGGTTGTTTTCAAAATAATTATTCTATCTTTCATGTCAGATTTTGACTGATGAATTTTCGTTTGGGTTAGGTTATTTTTTTACTCATTCTCTTGGTTTGTTCCTAAATCGGTGGCTGCTTCTTTTTTTCCTTTGTACCGCTCTTCACCTTGCATCTTTCTTGGATACCCAACACAACATCGAGGTTACAAATGTTTAGACCTCAAAACTAACCAAATAATGATCTCCCGCCATGTCGTCTTTGACGAGACAATATTTCCGTATGCCAACCCACCTCAACCTACACCAAACTACGAGTTCCTCTCAACTCCTCACCCTCACCTATGGGCCCAAATTGACCCAAATCCTAAATCATCCCACAAACCCTCTCCCACACCATCACCCTATACGCCCCAATCCACAACATCCCAACCTCACACCCCTCATTTATCTACGACGTCATCCACCCCAAACCATTCTCCTACCCCTCACTCACATTCAACTCAATCCCCAACCACTTCGGCCTACCAACCAACATCTCCAATTACTTCTAATACATTAACCAACATTCAAACTAGTCAACTCACTACATCAACAACCAGATCCAACCCCACCTCCGCCACCAACCCGCTCCATGCGTACACGTGGAATGGACGGCATTGTCAAACCCAAGAAAATTTTCAACCTTAATGCTAGTACCATCGTTCCTATCCCAAAAAATCCTGCCTTTGCTTTGTCCATCCCAGAATGGCATAACGCCATGACCGACGAGTTTAATGCTCTTATTAAAAATGAGACTTGGGAACTTGTCCCACGCCATCCTCAGATGAATATTATACGTAGCATGTGGCTTTTCAAGCATAAGTTTAATTCGGATGGCACCCTCGAGTGATATAAGGCTCGGTTAGTTTGTGACGGTCGCTCTCAACAGGTTGGCATTGATTGTGGGGAGACTTTTAGCCCAGTTGTCAAACCGGCAACGATTCGTACGGTGTTATCAATTGCCTTATCACGGTCTTGGCCGGTTCATCAATTGGATGTTACGAATGCCTTTTTGCATGGGAAATTAAACGAAACCGTTTACATGTATCAACCGATGGGGTTTCGGCACAAGGATTACCCAAATCATGTTTGTTTACTTAAAAAAATCCTTATATGGGCTAAAACAAGCGCCGCGTGCTTGGTATCAACGGTTTACTGATTATGTTTTACGGTTGGGTTTTCGACAAAGTCGGTGTGATACTTCTCTATTTATTTTAAATAAGGGCAATGACTCGGCATACCTCCTACTATATGTTGACGACATCCTACTCACAACTTCATCTGATGCTCTTCGTCAACATCTCATGTCCTACCTTGCCACCGAATTCGCCATGAAAGACTTAGGGTCGTTGAGCTTCTTTCTAGGTATTTCAGTTAAACGTATAGGTGATAACATGTTCTTATCTCAGGCTACCTATGCTCGAGACATTATTAAAAGGCCGGAATGGATTCCTGCAAACCTGCGACTACCCAGGTCGACACGAACGGAAAATTAAGTGCCTCAAGTGGTACGCCGTTTACTGACCCAACCTTATACCGTAGCATGGCTGGGGCGCTTCAGTATCTCACATTCACTAGACCGGACATTAGTTATGCAGTTCAGCAGATTTGCATGCATATGCATGCACCTATGACTACTCATTGAGATGCACTTAAACGCATTCTTCGGTATGTAGCGGGGACGGTGGAATATGGCTTAACATTGGGAAAAATGATAAATCCGTCCCTTCTAGCCTACACTGATGCTGATTGGGCCGGTTGCCCAGACACTCGTCGTTCCACCTCTGGCTATTGTGTCTATTATGATAATAATTTGATCTCTTGGTCTTCAAAACGGCAACCAACTATATCTCGCTCCAGTGCCGAAGCCGAATATCGCGGGGTTGCGAACGTGGTTGCTGAAATATGTTGGCTACGCAATCTTCTTTTGGAACTAAATCGTCCTCTTTCCCAAGCTACATTGGTTTATTATGATAATGTTAGCGCCGTCTACTTATCCGGGAACCTGTTCAACATCAACGAACCAAACACGTTGAGCTCGATATTCACTTTGTTCGCGAACAAGTTCAGAAGGGTCAAGTACATGTCCCCACTTCGTATCAGATTGCTGACATTTTCACCAAGGGTTTACCGCGTACACTCTTTGAAGATTTCCGCTCCAGTCTCAGCATCCGAACTCCTCCAGCTTCAACTGCGGGGGAGTAATAGACCTATTATATTTATATTATATTTGGTCAATAATTTCCTTGTAATTATCTTTTAATATTGATACACTAGCTATATTTAGGAGATTATTGTAATTATTATATATGGGATGAATAGAAGAGGAGCAGGACATCGAACCAATTATTCTCTTGACCATTATCATCTATCATCTATCACTTGTTGGTACGACTTAACTCGTGTATTATTTAGAAGCTTGAGCACCATGACACTCTTCAACTGCCTCCAGTATTCCCCATAAGGAGAAAATGCTACATCTTTAGAGCCATAGAGTAGTATGTTGGGAATAATTAAGCTCGGTCGACTACCAAATGAGAGATCATGGGTAGTTAAGATCTCTTGGGCTGCTTCAGCAGAGGATACTACAAGTGTTGGGATGCTACCAAGGTGAAGTAGCATGAGGGGACCATATTTTTGGGATAGTATCTGGAGTTTGCGATTTGGGATTGAGCCTAGTTGGTGGAAGTTTCCAATTATTGGAAGTTTTCGCGGTGATGGTGGTATGATTTTCCTATTCTTGGAATCAAACGAAATCCATTTGCCACAAATAAAAATCAGTAAAATGATGCATGAAAACAAAGAAACGAGAAGAGTTTTTGAGGATGAAAAGATTTCCATGATTTTTACTAGCTAGCAAATTTGTTTACTTGTTGTGCACTAATGACTCATGCGCAATATATATAGTGGTGGACTAACATTATAAGATTCTATGCTTGATAATTGAGTTGGTTAGCGAGACTATAAAATTATTTGCTTTTGAATAGTGCGAGCTGATGCACATACTTTATTGCACATGCACTAGGCTTTGAAAGGAATCTTATTTGTTAATCTAACTATTATATTACCTTTGTTTCATTAAAAGAATTTATATTTTTTTTGTTTCTCATTACAAATGTTTATTTTTAAAATTTATTAGCCAATTTTTAAGTTGATCCTTAAACACACATAACTAACATCAATAAACAATATTGTGGACCCTATTTCCAAGTGCATTATTATTTGGTAAGAAAAAAAGGTAATCATTTAATCTAAAATGAACTTTGTGTTTACAAACCATAACACTTAAAGATGGACGGATGGACTAAAACAAAACATGGTTTTCACATGACTTTTAACTAAGCTATCCACATAGGATTCCACCTAAACAATTTCCAAAATTATAATTTACACCTAATTATAAGCTATTTAATTATAATCTACCTATTTAATATATTTAATTGCTAACAAAGTTACAAATATAACTTTAAATATTGTGTTAAATGAGGTTTTTAGATATTTATGAATTATAAAATTTTATTTATCATTATTTATATCTTATGAAGACATAAGGTATTTTATTATGTATATTATTTAATTTAATTTGTTTGTTGCATTTTTAAACACATATGTATTACACGTACTATATCATAATTTCTTTATAAAGTAGGTCAAAGTTTAAATACATGGAGTAAAAATTATGATTGCCTCCCTGTGTTTTATGGTCAGGAGACCATTGCGGGTCCAATTCTGAAATCTCATGCATTGAGCTCTCATAGTTTATAGGTGGCTAAGTCCACCCCCCCCCCCCCCCCCCCGGTTAGCTGACCATCCTTTGACCCATTAAAAATATTGAAATTACCTTTTTACCCCTAAGCCTTTAATTCATTTTAGAAATAATATGAAGGCTGGGATTCAAACCCAAGACCTCCGGTTCAACAAAGACAAACACTACCACGTGAACTAGGCTACTCTTTGGTATCATTACAAAATATTAATATGAGTTATATAATACCCACCTACAACACTTCATCTTCCCCGACTTCCAATTAGAGTTTCTTATTCTAAATTCCATAACCGTTTCATTCAACACTGCATACTAGAACAAGAATTGCTTGCTCTTTGCTGCTTATTACAACAACAAATCACTATGTGAATTAAAACACATTATTTTATCATTCTATATAAAAACTCCATATGGAAATTAAACATTACAGCTCTGAAGGTCCAGTGATAGATGGATGATGACGAGCGAGAATGGTGGTGGTTGTCACTGACTTCCGGCGGCTTGGGTTTTCGATTTTCTGATTAAAGCTCTAGACGGCGGTGGGGTGGATGAACCGGTCGGCAATAACAATGGGATTAGGGTTCAAGTTAGATACTCAACAGTTGTAAAGTTTTTGGTGAATTGTTGTTGTGGCGATGGTGGCCGGTGGGTCATGATACTACTAGATTCGTAACCATAATCGTCGTCGCTGCAAGGTTTCAAAGGCGATTCCGGCAAGAATCAAGGTTGGGGAAGATGGGTCGATGGTGATTGCACAATTCTAATTGTCGTCTCAACACCTCCATTCATATTCTGTACTTGATATTCATTTTCAGAGATATGGAAAGTGTCATATTGTTTATTTTTACGGTGACCAACTATGGTGTTTACAGTTGCTAGAGGTGGTGGAAGTTGAAGTGGAAGTGGGATCTTGAAGATGGAGAGGGAAGGAAGGGTGGGCCTACTTATTATAAGGGATAGCAAAAATTGTAAATCATTGATATGCCCTTGCCATCCATCAGTCAACTGACGGCCGGAGCAATACTGCATTTGCCTTTAAACAGTAGGGGTGCAATACCCGAAATTTTGGAATTGAACCAACAAGGGTCTCCCAGCCATAAAGCGCAGGGAGGCAAAACATAACTGTAACATTTCGGGTTTTTCTTTTTGTATTCTTGTAATCGTTACCCGATCCGTTTAAGGGTTCGGGTCACTCGTATAATGAAAACGTCGCATTTATTGAGTATTTAGTTTGTTATAGCTTTATTGTTTATTAAATTTATTTAATAAACTTACAAAACTTGACAATTTTCACCCAACACCAAGCTTTAGCCCAAAACTGATTCCATCCTTACACTACAAGGACTAATCTTGTAACTATGTTATTATATTATTAATATTTAATATATTTTATTAAATACCAAACCCTAACCCACCCCCTGGTCCGACCAGACTACACATGGATCCAACCCGACCCGGCGCACCCCAAACCATTCAAAACCTTCAATTCCCACTCGTTTATGATCGATTAATTTACGTAATTGGCATATTCCACCGAATAAACGCTTAACCGACATCCAGTTTTAGAAAATACGCGTTAATCGTCCGTAATTTAATCAAATTAACCATATTAAACCGAAATAAACCCTAACTAGTGATCCTCTATAAACCATTCATTATGGATCAATTAAATTTACAAAAACCTTCTTCTCCCCGTCGCCAACGTTTCTTCTAAACTCAATTCAGTTTACAGTCTCAACCCGTCATCTAGATTAACCCCTTTGGGCCGATACTTTGTTCGAACCGATTCATCATCGATTCAAACAAGCCGAGGTATGAGTAATGTATGGTTTTAATCGCGATATCTAGGGGATTAAATGCCCCATATTGAATTGAACAAACATGGATCAAAAATCGCGATTGAATCCTAGGGTTTATATGCTCATATGTAGTTGTGTTTATATTTTTCCAAAACTGTTTTATAACCAAAGGATCATCTAGTCCAGTTGGTTATGTGTGTGTCTCAAAACACTAGTCGCGGGTTCAAAACCAGGCAGACCCTTTTTTTTTATTTCTTGTTCTTTTTGATATTTTATGAAAAACCTTTTATAATCATTAAATAAGTTAAATAAGTACTAAAACCTATAAAACTGACAACCTTAAGTTGTGTTCTCGTCATCTAAAACCCGGTTTTATTAACTTTTATTATTACTATTAATATTTATTATTATTATTATTATTATTATTAATATTATTTATTATTATTACTATAATGATTACCATTATTATTATTATTATTATTATTATTACTTAAAAATATTTTTAGAATTATTATTATCTTTATTAGTAGTATTTTTACCTTTATTACTACTGTTATTTATCAAAAAAATACCTTTATTATTATTACTATCATACTTTTATTTTGAAATTTTTTATTAAACCAATAAGTTTGTCAATAAACTAAATTTGTCACCTAGCTTATAATTTCAACACAAATCCCTTGTTTATTTGCCTATTTTCCTTTTTAATTTAAAACCTTGTAGAAATCAATTAAAAGCAAGCGAATCATTATTAATAATTCTCTAAATCACAAGTTCACGACAATTCCTAAACTTCTCAATTTCGTTATACGTCTTGTTCCAATTATAATTGATTTATTTTACCTAGGAACTTTCGTTGGCATATCGTGAAGTGTTTAATTGCCCTTTATTTTGTTCTCGTCCTCATCAATACACTTGCAAGGTAAGTAAATTCACATCCCCCTTTTTACCGTTTTACATTTTTAGGGGCGTTATGGGTTCAATCAAAATTATTGTTTTCACTACGATTCCATTATATGCAATTGAAATTTGCTCGATTAGTTGATACGTGTGAATGTGACTATGTGTTATTTTATGTTGGTTGGTACCTCATCCCCAACCTCATCCTCATTAGTATGATCATACGCCGTTGGAGTAAACCTTATCTATGTGATTCGGTTGAAAATACGACTTTTATTTATTGTGACACCAATTGTAGTGATTTACGATTATCACATGGAATTGTCATTTTATTATTATATATACTCAAAATTGTGGTTTACTTGCTCAACTTTATGTTGATAGAAATATATCTTTTCACGCATGGCGCAGGTAATGGTATGGATGATTTCAAGAATGTTGAAGTAGATGAGACCATAGGTTGCTCGATGATTTGAAAAACATTAATATATTATAAGTTTAATCATGTTGAATGTTTTGTTTGAGAACAATGTATGATTGTGCTTTGATGTATGGTTTAATCGAAAGAATAATTTAGATATTGACACGTGTAATTACATAGTGTCTTCTGATCTATGATACAATCAATGTCGCGCCCCGGCATGTTCCGCCGTAGGTTGGGTGTGACAATAACTTTTTCCCAAAACTGAAAGATTTATGACCTTCAAAAGTTCAAATGGTTAAGATAAAAAACCTTTTGAAAAAAATAATAACTTAAAATATAATTGAAAAATGTAAAAAAATAGTAAACCAACTAAAATGTTTCCTCCGTCGTTTCATTTTAAAAAAGAAAAAAACACACGAGAAATGTCTGTTAAGCTTTAAGGTTTAGTTTCTTTGGTTTAGTTTAGCTTTTAAGGTTACGTTTTCATGTTTAGCTTTTAGTTTGTTTGTTTTTTAATTGGGGTTGGGTGGGGTGGGGTGGGGTGGGGTGGGGTGTGGTATATATATATATATATATATATATTAGTTTCGTTTGAGAACCACTTAAGTCATGGGAAGTTTGATAATCATACAAAAAAAATAATTTTTTTCCATATATATTATATGTAAGTTATATTTACTAGAAAAAAAAAGTTTACACATGTTGACCATAGAAAGATGTGTAACGAGCAGTTATAGTTTGCCACATATGCGTAACGTAAATGCATGTAACATGCTTAACCAATGACAGTTTTAACTATTCAAGCTAAAGATAACTCTTATTTTTATCGTGTCAAATGAATCAACCATACACTAAAAATTATATAACCTTAACACCATGGGCAAACCTTAATAGAACATCCCCCCCCCCCCCTCAGTTGTATAAACTTACCCGTTTTCATTAGAAAATTTGCCCAACGTATTGAATACGTCCAACTCTCTCCGGTGTCTTTCGTCCAAGCTTCGCCACTGCTCAACACGACCGGTTAACATGTTAATCAGGCTTGCGGGTTAGCGAATTGTAATAATCCAGATGCAATCGTGCTAATGAAGTTGATCGCCCGTAAAAGAATAGGCAAGACGGTCATGAAATGGGTTAAACATGACAACCTAAGCACAACCTATTTCTTAAACGGGTTATAAATTTCAACCCAAAATCTGATTATCTTAAAATGACCACTTCTAATTATAATTTGTATGGAGTAGGGCTGTTCACGAGCCGAGCCGAACCATGCGAAGGCTTGCTCGTTGCTTGGCTCGTTTACTACTGAACCGAACGGCTAAAATTCGAACCGAGCGAAAACAGAAATGTGCCAAAATCGAATCGAGCATTTTTCGATCGAACATCGAGCAATTTCGAGCATTATTTATTTCTTTTTCACTTTAAAATTTTTAATAAGAAACAAACTTCCGAGCAAGTTTAAAGGTTGCAAATTATATATTTTATAAAGAGTAAACCGCGTTTTCGTCCCTTTGGTTTATCCAAATTTACGGTTTTAGTCCAATAGTTTTAAATTTACAATTTTCGTCCCAGTGGTTTCAATTTACTTGCAATTAAACCCGAATTCACTAGCACCGTTAAGTTTGGTCGTTAAACCTATCAGCGTGCCCTTCACGTCAGGGACAATTTTGTCCTTTTTCTCCCAAAATAAACCCCAATCCTAATTCGCAATAATTCGCAAGGCCCCTCACGTGAGGGACTATGTTGTATTTAGGGATAAAAAGGGCAAAATTGCCCCTGACGTGAGGGGCACGCTGATCGGTTTAACGACCAAACTTAACAGTGTTAGTGAATTCGGGTTTAATTGCAAGTAAATTGAAACCACAGGGACGAAAATCACAAATTTAAAACTATTGGACTAAAACCGTTAATTTGGATAAACCACAGGTACGAAAACCACAGTTTACTCTTTTATAAATAAATTAGTAGTTTTTAGACAAACGTGTAATAGATTGTAAATTTTTATTAAAAGCAAGTTTGAAGTGAGATAAAATGATCACGTAAACAAACTTATAATATTCTAAAATCTTGAAGAAAACAAATAAAACTATAAAATTGACGGAATATGAAATATTTAAAGGGGTTAAAAAATTGTAAGCTTATATTTATGTGTTTTGTCTATATATTAATATACTAGTTTTTATCCCCGTATTACGGAGGTAGTTTTATATTGTTTGTTCTAATATTTATTTATTTTTAAATTTATATTTTTTTATTGTATGAAAGTTAATAATATACTTTTGGTTTGATGATAAATTGTTTTACAAATAAATGAGATGTTATAATCCGGTTTAAAAGATATATGGTCCTGATGAGACCCAATACTCGTTAATTTTTTTTACTATAAAATTCGTTTTTTAATTATAAATACTATTTATGAAAGTTAATAATATACTTATGGTTTGATGAGACTCAAGACCCGTTTATTTTTTTACTATAAAATTGGTTTTTTAATTATAAATACTACTTATGAAAGTTAATAATATACTTATGATTTGATGAGACCAAAGTCCCATTTATTTTTTTACTATAAAATTGGTTTTTTAATTTAAATAATATATATATATGTATATATATATATATATATATATATATAAAATAAATAAGATATTTATTTTTAGTATATCTTATTTTATAGGATTTTTACATCAATAATTTGGTGAGAATAACTTTTTATTTAATGAGATGTTATAACCCGTTTAAGGAATGTCTGGGTTTGGTAAGACTTATACCCATGAATTCAGGTCAAATGCATGAGAAACCTCTATTTAAAAATCAAGCAAATCTGGTGACTCCAAAAAATGGGGGAGCGACCACATCGCGACACATAAGGTTTTTATGTTTTCGTTTATATATATTATAGATTTGTTCATATATAATTATATATAAAATAAATTAAAAATATTCGAGCCAAACCGAGCAGACCTTTGCTCATTGCTTGGCTCGTTTGCAAATAGAACCGAGCAGAGCGGCTCGTTTACGATCAAGCGAAAAAACGAGCGAGCATTTTCCGAACGAGTTCGAGCGACGAGCGTTTTGAACGACTACTAGAGTCCATGGCCCGGAACGAAACCGAAACCGCACCAAAATATGGAAGCAATGGAACCGTAATCCTTTATTATTCGGTTCAATTTACTATATTAAATTGAAAACAGAGACAGAAGGTGCTGTGTTTAACGAGATCGAAGTGAGTTTTGTAAATGGACGGACCACCGACAAACGACTGTTGTTCAATCTGCCATGGCAGCTTCCATATTCCTCACCAAGCCAATTGCTCTCACTGGTTTTGCGGTACGTTCTTTCAATCAACACCCAATTCGGTTTTATTTAAAATTAGGGTTTTGTCATTAGGATTAGGGATTATGTTATTTCTTGCTCTCATATATCATTCTTTTGAAAATGGATTATTGATCGGAATAACTTTATTTGTAACCTAAGTACAGAAATGATTATTTAACTCATTCCTCTGTTATGCAAATAGTTAATATATATCTATCTTTTTGTTAGGAAACTGCATTTTACAAGTTTGGAATCACGGGTCTTCATTACAGCCGTGTAAATGCCCTCTTTGTCGTCGCCAGATTACGCTGTTGGTTCCAAGTCAAGCTTCCTCTCAGCAAATTAATAATCCGGAAGCTGCGGATATTTTAAGAAGGATTGAAGCGTATAATCGGTTTTTTGGTTCACAGTCAACCGGTCTTGGCCAGGTATTCGTTTGATGCTAATTCAATTCTAAATTGGCGATAATAATATGTGATTTTATTGTATGATGTAGTAAAACTTTAGAAACGCGTTGATTACGCCAATCGAGGGTGTCGTATTTAAAAGCAATTTAGACGCTCTCATAAATGAATCGAATTTAGATTTCTTTTATTAATAATATTTTATACGGAAACTTTTAATTGCAGAAAACGTCTAAATTGGGTTTCATTTATCATTAAGACTGTTGCATTTTTTTATGAGCAAGTTAAAAAAAATGCATTACTTTTAATAATAAATGCAACCCAATTGACTCTCATAAAACATCTACACATTTTCTGCAATACATCAGACAGTAAAATCAAATATTAATATTCACATTTTGGTTATCTTGTTTAATGTTTCTAAATAAGTGGTATTCATTTTTACTCGGAGGTGAGTATCTATATGGTATAACACATTTGAGAAATATAATATGTTTTAAGTTGAATTATAAGGTAATCATATATTCTCAAGATCTGTATTGAAATCGAAAACTGGTTTTTCTGTTTGCAGAGATTGCAAGACCTTCCGTTTCTCCTCAAGAGGTTGTTTCGAGAACTGCTGGATCCTCAAAGATCACTCCCGTTAGTCGTTAAAGCACGGCTATATCTGGCAGTGAGTTTATAATATTCATCTCTATTTTGTTGCATATATGTTTTCTTGCTACCATGAGTCTGTGCTAATTGTCCAGTGTCACCAAAATGGTCATTACTTGGCCGGAACATGTACAGTAATGGATGTATTGATTTATTATAAGTCTACCATTTGATACTTATTGGATAAGCTATCTATATCATAGGGCTCTTTGATAGTTAAATATCTTGCATTTAGTTTCCTACTTTAGGTGTTAGCCGAGTTTAATTATTATCTGTTCTAGTTATTACAGTTTGATTTATCTTTTATCTTTATGTTTGTTTGTTAGTCAATATTCTATCTCTAGTTTAAATATTATGATAATTATTAACCTTGTTTTATTATCATTAGTTGGTTAGCTTTATTATTAGTTTGTTAGCTTTATCACTATCCTTGCAGTGCAATATCTGTCTACAAAGAGGTATTATTTACAGTTATTTGAATACCCAGAAAATATCATTCATTGTTTTCTCTTTTGAATTCTTTCATAGGTTGCTAGTTGTATTTATGTATATATAATTAATGACTGGCTACTGATTATTGTTTTCTGTCCGCAGCTGATATCAACCGCCATATATGTACTTAGCCCTGTGGACATCATTCCCGAAGGTATTTAAAGTTGCAAATCATGCTGCAATCTCTGCATAATTTATGTTTTATAAAATGCTGACTTAAATGTATATGTTTAATGAAATCTTCATTATTTTGACAGCATTGTTTGGAATAATTGGTCTGTTGGATGATGTCATTATAGCCCTCACATTCTTCCTTCATATCGGTACCTTGTATCGAGCTACACTTGTGCGCCGTTATGGAGGATCTTCAAATTGACAGCTTTGAACCTTAAGTCAATGTCGGTTGACCTATGTTTTCGTCTACAGTATCTAATATCGTTAAAGTATAGACGATAGAGATCATGATGTTTGTATGCTGATGGGTTCAGTTATTCAGTTCTTCTACTCTAAAATTTTTTACTTAAATCGGCATTATGGAATTATTTTCTTTCTTTTTGAAGGAATTCATGTGTGATAGATGCTATATGTTGATATGAATGCAAGTATGCCAAGTTAACAGGAGATCAACAGATTATTCTGTATTATTAGGCGTTTTGTCTCTCTGCACAACACATCTCACTCTATACCCTTTCTAGATATCTCAGGTTACCGTCTGCCATCGCTGCTGCTCCACAAACGCTGCCATCAGGTAACCCACAAATCTGGTTAGACGTGCACAAAAAAACTGGTTCCGGAACCTAACTGGTGGAACCGAACCGGAACCGGTTCCAGTTTCAACCCGGTTGGTACAATACCCGGTTTGGGTATTTTTGTACCCGAAAATCGTACCCGGTTCTCCTATTTGTATGTCAGTATCAGTTCCAACCCGGTTCCTACCCGGTTCTTAATTGGAACCGGTTCGGTTCGTACCTGGAAAAACCGGTTCCGACGGGTTTTTTTTGAAGGGTCAAACAAAAGTCAAACTAGCCGTTGGAACCGGTTCCAACGGTAATATAGCCGTTGGAACCGGTTTTTTAGACACCAATTAGCCGCTGGAACCGGTTCCAACGGTAATATAGCCGTTGGAACCGGTTTTTGAGACAATAGATCCGTTGGAACCGGTTCCAACGGTAATATAGCCGTTGGAACCGGTTTTTGATGCCCAAACCTATATATAACTTGTTTCCACCACTTGTTTCACCACCAAACTCAAAAACAAACTAAAATACTACTCCTTTAGCAAACCCGTTCCTTTACCCGACCATCCAACTAAATATTATTATGGCACCCATCAAAAAAACTAACAAGAAGGCTAAAACATAAACGATACTAAACATAACAACTAAAACATAAAAAACAAAGTCCGTCGTTTTAATCCGGGAATACTTATTTTTGGGTTGTAGAGCCGGACGACTCTCCCACTTCCGTTTTTTTAGCTTCCAACCTTCTTTTCTCTCGACAATACTTATTCGTATGTTTTCGTAATGTCGAGTTGGACCATGCTTTAAGAAACTTCGAGCAATATTTGCAACGTTCCAACTCATGTGAGTTGGTCATGAGACACAAATCGTAATGAACCCAAACATCGGGGCATCTTGTTGTTTCGATCACCATAACAACGTCATCATTAGTTGCCATTTGTTGTCGGTTTAAGGTTAATTGTGGTTTGGAGTGTGTTTTATAGTTTTGGAATTGGTTTAACAAGTACACAAACAAACCTTGCTATTTATAGTAAGAAAATAACCTATTTGTAGTTAAAAAACCGGTTCCAACGGTCAAAAACGGCTATATAGCCGTTGGAACCGGTTCCTAACGGCTATAATATTTAAATTTCAAAAAAAACCGGTGGAACCGGTTTTTACGTAAAAACCGGTTCCGGTTCATACCCTACCCGGTTCTTAAAAGTTAGCATATCTGGGCATCGGTTCGGGTCGGGAACCGAACCGGTTCTTGATTGGAACCGGTTCCATTTTACAACCCGGTGTGAAAAAACTGGTTTCGAACCGGTTCGGGTTTTCCAGTTGAACCCGATTTGTGCACGTCTAAATCTGGTATCACTAGTAAGGTTTTCATGAGGAAACCAAGATACGGGCTTTTATCAAGAAACATTGGGCTTTGATGCAAAAGGACGTGATAGCATGTGTAGACTTTTATTATTTTCAGAATAATTACTAAAAATTGCAATGCATCTTTCATCACCCTGATCCCTATGGTCTCGAATCCTATGATTATTTCTGATTATCATCCAATTAGTGTGATTAACATAAAGTAGAAAATAATAGCAAAGTTGGATGCAGTCTGGGAGTCTTCCCCCTTTGGGTGTTTTGGTGTGCCAATAGGAGAAAAATGGTTTAAGTTTAGGAGGGATGGGAACCTTTAATGCAAAAATTTACAAGGAAGTTAGCTGATTGTAAGACGAACTTATTACCTATTGGCGGTACAGCTACGTTATTGACTTTGGTGCTTGGTTTGGTTTCAAATTACTTTCTTTCATTATTTTGGTTACCAAAGAAGGTTAACATGATTTTAGAAGGGTTTTAAGGACAAATCTCTTTTAGGGAGAAAGTGAAAACAAAAAGAGATGTCGTGGATCAAATGGGATTTAGCACTTAATGCTAAATCCAAAGGGCGCTTGGGTTTCAGTAGCATTTGGGCTTTAAATTTGGTGTTACTTTTGAAATGGAAATGGCGATTTCACCAACCCCATAACTCTATTTGGGTAAAAGATCACTGTAAAATTACCAACTTAGTGAAACGTTGATAATCAATCTATAGTATTAAAGAAACCAACTTTAATGTTTTTTTATAAAGAAAAGGTGGCGAAAGGCACAAGTGTTTGGAATCAAATTGTAAAAAAAAAATAAAAAAAATTGTTACATGAAAAAAAATCTAATTCCTATCCCGGCTATGAAAAAGATGGTGAGTTTGGATGACAACTTGTTTCTGGCTCCATCATTGGATTGATGAAAATAGTTTGCTCTGTATTTGTAAAGATTGTTTGCTCTTGTAAAGAACAAAAATTGAATCGTAAAAAGTTAGAAAAGGAGATACCGATTGGGTTTGGGAAGGCGACGCCCTCTTAGAGGCGGGGTCAAGGAGGCGCAATTATAACTCTCCAATATGCTTGAACAACATCATTGGTCATTGGATAAAGAGTCACCGACATGGGATTTTGAGGGTCAAAATGATTTTGTGATTAAATATACATGGAACTCGATTGAAAAGAAAATGCTTACGTAGGTTTTGAAGCGAACTAGATGGAATAAAATTGTTCCCAAAAAAGTAAATATCTTTGTTTGGAGTCTTCTGTTGATTAGGTTACCGACTAGGGTAGTATATCTAATATAGCTTGGATGCATGTCCCCTACATTATAAGCCCTTTTTGTTCTAGCGAAGTAGAAACAGTGGCGGATCCAGGAATTTTTTTTAGGTGGTTCCCTCTTAATTTATAAGGTGGTTCCTACGCGTCTTCTATATATCCGTACACTATTATTTCGAAACTCGGGTGGTTCCGGGGAACCACCCGTTTGTATGCTGGATCCGCCATTGAGTAGAAACTACTCAACATTTGTTTACCAATTGTGGAGTCGCTTTTACCGTTTGGAAGTCAATACTTGCTTGGTTACATTTAAAAGGTCCGAACATGATGAACATTACGGATTTTCATGATGGGCTTGATAAATATCAATTACCAAAAAAAAAACATGAAATTAATCGTAGAAGAATTTATATTTTGTGCTTGGTTGGTGATTTGGAAGAACATGAATCAAGTCGTATTTAAAGCCTTGATTTGAAGTCGGAGCTAATTTACGATTCTGCCATACATTTTTCATTTCTTTGGATAGTCAGAATAAACCAAAGATTAAAGTCTGTTAGACCGAGTGACTTCAAAACCCACTGATTTTCATGTGATTGGTTTTATGATGTTTGGTTAGTGATTTCCGTAACTATCATTTTTAATATACAATTTTTGTCGTTCAAAAAATTGTAACTGAATTAATCAGTTTTAGTTTAATTCGAGTTTTAGTTCAATTCGATCTTTTGTTTTGTTGGAATCGGAATCCAAATCATGAACATCCATACTAGTCAAGTACTAAGTGTATAGAACAATTAAGTCACGAGTTTAGTTCCATAAGCCGGATATATATATTAATACCGGCCTTATTTTATTGTTAATCACACGTACGTAAACGCCAACACAGTTCAAACAATAGTTTCGATGCCACCAATCACTATCTTAGGATGCTCCATCCGACTTGTTGACTTATTCAACTTTAATTACCATGTGTGTGGGTTAAGATTATATGTTATGGGTTCAACAAGGGCGACAAAAGTGATGTAGCATGGTAATGCGCTTTAATATCGCGTCTGGGCATTAAGGCCCACACGGTAAACAAGAAAATGGTAACGTGGTAATGGGGCTTTTATGAAGGAAATTGCGAGACCCAAATGCGTTTAACAAGGAAATGGCAGGGCTTTAACAAGGTAACAAGGTTAAGCCACAACGCAGTGTTAAAGAGACATGTTAATTAAAGCCTCACTCCCTACGTGATAATAACGTGACACTGTAACTTGACGTTTAAAGCTCACCGCAACAAGTATGTGACAATTAAGTGAAACATAAATATTAATTGCATAATGAATTATAAAAGTAAGTGACCATTGCATGCATACATACAATGAATTAGTTCTTGCATATATCTCCAGATTTTTAAGTATATATACATATAAGTTTATGTATAACTACAAAATATATATTTTATTGTTATCAATAAACCATAAGTAGAGAAGATTGTTGTGTTCAACACATATTATATGAAGAGGCCCGTAATTAAAATTTCACTGATGTTTGAAATATTGGATGCGAATCATGTATGGTTGGTATATTGAATTCTTCAACCCGACTCATATATTTACTAGCGTTGTGTCGTTTCAGATCTACATCTTGGTTTTAAATTACGCCGTGCGTTTTGTCCAATAAACCGATATGCGATGCGCGTTGTGAGCTTGTCCTTATGATTCAGGTACCCTAAATGAGCCGATAAAAAAGACCCTTAGGCTCTAACGAACTATATAAGCTAAGTTTTTTTCAAACGACGATTAACGTTGTATAAATACACATGGCAAAATCATAGCATTAGTTTTGAAGTTTTATTGTTTTATATAGAGGGCGGATACGTTTTTCAGTAATATATATATATATATATATATATATATATAATATATATAATATACATATAAATTTAGTTTCCCGGAAGAAAACATATCTAGTTCAGGAGTTCGGCTCGCCCTTGCCTGGAGCTAGCATGCCTAAACGTTTAAAAGAAAGTATATCTAGTTCAGCGTGTCGTACACAGAACCTCTTCAGCTCCTAGGTCTCAAAGCTTCGTTTTTAGTAGGATTGACTTTGCTATTCAAAAGGGGGTTGCAGCACAGTTTGTTGCCCGTTTACCTGCCACTTTATTGTAATCGTTTTGTAGTAACTAAATTATAATTTATCTTCCAAAAAAAAGTATTTAAAAACACTTATTTGAAAATTTAAAGGACCGATCCTGAATTTCTGAAAATTGCAACACTAAAATTCCACGCTCAAACGTTGAAAAGAAGAGTTTTTTCTTCTAAAATTCCAAACACATATTTCAAAACTGAAAGGCCCAATTACGATTTTATTGATAATTGCAAAACTAAAATTTCTGTATACATGCTTAAAACTCCTAAACACGTAGTCCCTAACAACCATCCAGTAATCTGATTTGCGATTGAAGTTCATTTCTGAATCTCTGAATTGCAAATAGTAATCGAAGATTTGAAGTCTGATTCTGAAGTTCTGAGTTTTTTGAAGCAACCAGGTAATTATTTCTAATTTTTTTATTTTATGAAGCTTAGTAACCAATCTTTCTAATAATTGCTTTTTTTTTTCTTTACCCCTCATTTACAATTAACAAACTTGATTATATATATATAGTATATAATATATGGATATTAGGATATTCGAAAGAAAAGGACTAGTTAGAACTAAATGGTTTTTTTTAAAGAGGTCATAAGGATTTTAAGAGAAAATATCAAATAAGAAGTTTGATTTTTCTAAGAAGGCTAAGAAGGAGGGTATTTTAGTCTACTACCTTAATATTGAAAACTCATTTAATTTAATTTCAAAAACTCACTTAATTAATCTTAAAGCCCACTTAAATTTTCACTCATCTCCTACAATCACCACCGCCCACCGCCACCACCTTGCCGGAAAAGTCTTCGGAAATTTCACCGGAAACTAAAACACAGTGGAAAACACTATGAAAAAACACAATGTAAAAAACACAATGAAAAACACAATGACAAAAACACAATGAAAAACACAATTAAATAACACAACGTAAAAAACACAAAAAAACACTATGAAAAAATAAAACACAATTGTATAACACAATTTTGTAAAACACAACTTGTAAAAAAACCATGAATTTTTTTTATTTTTATATAACAATATGGTACTCATATAAAAGATAAAAAAAAACACTCGTTATTAAGGTGGAATTTTTTTTAAAAAAAATATTGTATAAAAAGGTTATGGACGTTTTAAAATGATTGGGGAATTTGACATGTGCCTTGCATGTGGAGAGAGAAAGTTAACAAATGTGTTATCCCTATTATGCCATCATCCTTGTTTTACATTTGACGATCTCTCTAATCTAATCTCAACCATTTAAGTCTAAAATGAATGAATAAGATTATTTCTCATCATTCCTACAAAAGCTAATTTTCTTATAACTCAACCTAGGATTTTAATACAAAAGTTAATTTCACTAAAGAAAATTAATAATTAGATGAAATTTAAAGAATAGAATTAATAATTAGATGAAATTTAAAGAATAGAAAATCAAAACACTTTTTAAATAACTATCTATTCAAATTAGTAGTGTTTGGATTAACCTATTCATTAAACATGCCGTGTTTGGATTGGACATTTAATAAAAACACGTTTAATTTGATGACCCGAAAACTGTTCATTTTCGTGTCATGTTCATTTTGTACTTCAAGCGGGTGTCAAGAATTGCTACCTCTAATGAAATAGATTGTGGCGTATCTATAGCAAAGTTTACATATAATAGACGTGGACGGTTGAAATCCTGTTTGAGGTATGGACATACCTAGATTATGAAGAGGCATGTCACTAATAGTAAGCCCAAATTGTCATTATTGTTAAAAAAAAGGTATACATATAATAAACACTTGCTTCTATCGATACCCTCGATTTCTTCAAGATATGTGATATTAGTATGTTTTTTTATAGTTGTCTTCTTGTGAGCAATAAACATTGTAGTTCTTATGACAAATGGAAAACTAATTAACATATATGTCTATAAATAACACATTCCAGTGGAACCCAACACACATTAACACACAAAAATGGATTCAATGCCCATAATCAACGACAAGAAACCGCATGTTGTGTTCATACCATTTCCGGCACAAAGTCACATTAAGTGCATGCTAAAGTTAGCCAGGCTCCTGTACCACAAGGGTCTTGAGATAACCTTTATCAACACCGAGTGGAACCACAAGCGTCTTTTCAAGTACGGTGGCTTTATGGGTCTAGATGGGCTTCCTGGTTTTCGATTCAAAACAGTTCCAGACGGTCTCCCTACGAGTTCTGATGATGAGACTGAACCAACTCAAAGTTTAGAAGAACTTAGTATGCACCTCTTAACCAATTTTGCGGATTCCTTCCTTGATGTTGTAAATGGACTTGAAGTTCCTCCTACTTGTATAATTTGTGACGGAACTATGACGTTCACGAACCCGTATTATGTTGCGGAGAAGCTGAAGATCCCTATCTTTCTGTACTGGACCATGGCTGCCTGTGGATTCATGGCGTTTTATCAGGCGAAAGTTCTGTTCGACAAAGGAATTCTTCCCCTTAAAGGTTAGACTTCCGAATTTTATTATATTTGTCACAAGGGACATGTGGGTGTCATCTTGGTCTTAAACAATGTGCACTTAGTAGTGTTTAAGGTGGTCATACAAACTAACAAACCGCCCTTGTGCCCCTATCAAGGGCAATATCTCTCATCTTTTGGAGAGCTCGTCTCTACCATGACTATAAAAACTCACTGCTAGTTTGTTTAGTTTATTGATAATAAAAACTGGCTACTAGAAAACTGGTTATTTCTCGTTACCATAAATAAAAATAGAATAAAATAAAAACTGGGTATTTGAGATTCTAATTAGAGTTGCATGTAGTTTGCAACCACTTTATGACCAAATTGCAGTCACAAAATGCTTGTAACAAATCCAAAATTTTGATCGGTTTGCGACAGTGAAAGTTTTACTACTTCTAGCAACCAATTTAATCAGTTTGAATTGTGACCGCTTCTTACCATCTAGATTGTGGTCAGATCTTCTTGACCGATTTGGTCTTTAAACTTGATTTGTGATAATTCTTCGCTACGATTTGTGCGGACAGATATGCAACGTTTTTAGCAGCCAACTGTCTTTCAGCGACCGTTTTGCAACCGTCTTTTAGCATCCGTCTCTTGCGACTGGTTTGTGACCGCTTCTTAACGTCCATTCGAGACAGCTTTTAGTGACGGAGACATCTTTTAAATATATACATGTTTCGTTTTTTCAGGTTAACTTTTTCTATCTTATCAAATGCGTCTGAAATATCATCTACATTTTATAACTTCCTTATAAATTATTGGATTACAAAAGCCACGTTTACAGAAAGAATTATTAGAAACATAATTTTCACTATTCGTTCATCAATCTAGTGTTTTTATGCAGATGAAAGTTACTTGACAAATGGTTACACTGATAAGTTGTTAGAGATTCCAGGAATGGAAAAAGTCCGTTTAAGGGATCTACCTGAACATATCTTAGCCACAAAACCCGACGATCCTGCATTTTTATGGCATGTGGATTCAGCTCAGAGAGCTGATAAAGTTTCACATATGATTATCCATACTTTTGACGAATTAGAAGCCGCTCTCATCAAAGAGCTTAAGTCCACATTTCCTCATATTTACACGGTTGGACCTCAGCAGTTACTTCTGAATCAGATTACCGAAAAAGAAACCAAGAAGCCAAATTTCAATGGCCATAGTTTATGGAAAGAGGAACCCGAGTGTATCCAGTGGCTCCAATCAAAGGAGCCAAACTCTGTGGTGTATGTTAATTTTGGAAGTTTGACAGTAATGTCTTTACACAATTTGGTGGAATTTGGTTGGGGACTTGTTAACAGCAACCATAACTTTCTCTGGATTATACGCACCGATTTGGTTGATGGGAAGCAAGCAGCTTTGCCTCAAGAACTCGACGAGCTGATTAAAAGTCGAGGTTTTATTGCAAGCTGGTGTTCACAAGAAGAGGTGTTGAACCACCCTTCAGTTGGTGGCTTCTTGACTCATGGTGGTTGGGGTTCGGTGATTGAAAGCTTGTCGGCTGGGGTGCCAATGGTATGCTGGCCGTATTCCTTTGATCAACATGTTAATTGTAGACAAATGTGCAAGGAATGGGAGGTAAGCATGGAGATTGAGAGTAATGTGAAGAGAGATGAAGTTGAAAAGATTGTAAGGGAGTTGATGGTAGGAACAGAAGGTGAAAGAATGAGGAAGAATGCTACGGAGTTCAAGAAAAAGGCTGAAATCGCGACTGCGGCTAATGGTTCTTCTACTTCAAATATTGAAGAACTTTCTAAAGAAATTACCCATTTATCATAAAATTTAAACTCAAATTGAAGGGAACATGGTGCAAGGTGTATAATATGTATTCTTTAAGTGACAGGGGACAATTTTCTGTAAAAGTTAAGAACATTTGTAGTCAATGATTTGCTACTTGATCCTTTAATGTGCAATTTTTAACTCGAGTTATATTGTAAGATCTTCATGTAAAACTTTTGATGCGTTCTCTCATAAACAAATGCCATAAGTTCCCAACTTTTGTTATGTTAAATTCCCTTAATCTATAAGACTAACTAAACTTGTTTTGATACGTTTGTGAAATGTAAACTCTTATTGTTCGTACCTTAAGGGTATCAAAGTATTTGTTTTACCCCATTCTGATTTCCTCACGGAACACAAGCTATCAAGATATATATGATATATTAATTCATGTATAGTTATCAAGAAACATTAATGAAACAAATACATTGATACTTCTGGATTAATTAATAAAGTCTACTTCTTTGATGGTAGATGATAAGAGAGTGGCCAAATAACCTTGAAGATCCATATATCGATTGATTCATGGATCGACACAGCATGCAAGCTCCTAACACTAGGATTTTATCAATATTTAATCTATTAATTGATTTAGGATTCAATTAATTTTTTTTTTTTGATAAACGTTGATCCTTTTATATATAACACAAACCGAACTACGTCTGGATAATGGGTAAGCGAGCATCAAGCTGCGCCGCTATCCCCTTTTGAATCGCAAAGCCTATTCTACTAAATATAAATCCTTGGTTCCTCGGGCTCTGCGAGTCGCTGTGGAGTAAGCCTATTCAATTAAGTAAAAATAAATAATACTTAACTAAAGTAAGCTAAATTAACAAACTGATTGTAAACCACAGAAGAGAGTGAGATATCATTTAAGCTTCGAATACATTGCAAACTATCTTGGTTAATATATTTATGATAAGTATTCCTAAAAAGACTGAGTTTTGGCTAGAACACATAAATGGGCTAATACTTGGAACTTCGGAACCGGATGCATGGTTAATGTTTGGTTCAAGCTCGCTACAATGGAGCACGAATATCCACTTATCCAAAGTACTTGAAATGAACTATATCTAGTTAATTAAGACTTGTAGAACTGTATATGACAAGAGATGGTTAGATACTATAGACATGCTCCAGCTTATCTCGGTCCAAAAATAATCTATACATTATTAATGAATTGTGACTTAGAACCGCTCATATAAAACCACACTACCACACTTGCGTTAGAAAGCCAACGGAAAGTCCAATTAAATATGAGAAAGACCCTAACGAATACATCACTCTTTTATTCAAGCCTAGTTCTAGCGTAGTTCATTTGATTTATTGAAATGCCGTTGAGAACTATTCCTAGTCTCAAGCCGTAGATTACAATCCGAAGCCTATAACCTAAAAAAGATATTCACCAATTCTAAAGTAGATACCTATACTCTAGGATTAAGATAACCACACAAATAGATAATTAAAACAACAGAGTCAAACAATCAAAAACATCATAATCAATTAAAACATAAATTTACTTAAAACAAACAATGGTGAGACTGTCAAAACATCGAATATTCAAGCATGAGAGATGATACTCTCAAGGTACCTTAAACTACGCTTGACAACAAAACAGCGACGATCAGAATGTGTATGTACAAACTGAGACACCTTGCTAGTCGCTTAATGGCATGTGCAAAAGCGTAATGATACTCTTGTTGACCATACATATATATTGACTGATCAATATTCAGAGAAATAGGCGCGATAGGGGCCATATTATATCATATGTGCTGTATCTATTCATAGAAATAGCTACGATGTGAACTGTATTATATCATACGTGTTGTATCTTGTTGTAGTAAGAACCTACTTTCACAACTATATAAAGAATTCAACATCAAAACCAAAAGTATGACTGTTTCTAACCTAATGTTATACAGTAAGAGGGTTGGAGGAGAAAGCAACAAAGTGGTGGGGGTGGGGGGTGGGGGGTGGGGGGATTTGGAGTGATAAACGCGTTCAGAAATTGAAGATTAGAGTAACTTTTTGGATTGTAATGTTTATGTTTTGATGCTTATTTCTCTATTTAGTGTGTGTAGATGAATTTTGATATGTTTTAATGATATTATTGTTGATTAATCTACGAAACTTACAAAACCTATTTTGATGTTGATTTGTTAGTCAGTTATCATGATAATCTCAGTCTATTGCTAGTTATTGTGTTTTATTTATGTGACTAGACCCGAACCAAAACTAAAATTTATTACATAACAATAAACAATCGTACCTAAAAATTTCCAACCTCTTGAAAAAAAAATATATCCACCACTAGTCAGTATCATCGCCAGGTAGCTTAACCTAGCAATCATCTTCAGGTAGTCAAAGTGCATAATTATATTTCATAAGTTACATCATACATGGTTAAATACGAAAGGCGTTTATAATACAAAAAAATATATATTTTGAATGCAACTTTATTTTTTTAAATGCATTTAGAATTATAAAATATTAACAACGTAAAAAAACAAACTCATTGATAAATAGTTTATTAATTAATAGAAAAAGAAAAAAGAAAAGAAAACTTGAGGTCGAAGTCGTACGTACGGCAGAATTCCTGATGCCACTCCACCTTTTAATACTATAATAGAAAGAAAAACTAGATTTTTGTCACCCATGAAGGGACATTTAACATAAAAGTTTTCACAAATTGATGTGGACATAAATTATGGCGATAATAACGAGGACATGTACCTATGGTCAATAATTTAAATGGACTAACTTTCAATAATTCACATCATGCGGTAGGCTAACTTCCACTTGCCTACGTAATCCCACACTCAGATGGAAGAAGTAACCAAAGTTGATCAAAAAAAGCCTCATGTGGTGTTCATACCATTACCAGTACAAAGCCACATCAAGTGCATGCTCAAGTTAGCCAGGCTTGTGCACCACAAGGGCCTCCATGTAACCTTTATCAACACTCAGTCGAACCAAAAGCGACTTATAAAATCCGGTGGGACTTCCTGGCTCGAAAACGCTCCTGGTTTTCAATTCTTAACAGTTCCTGATGGACTCATTTCTACATCGCACAGTGACGATGAGCCGATGCAAACCATGGAACAAGTGTCAAGTTACCTAGCAATCAATTTCTTGGATTCCTTTCTGGACCTTGTACCCAGGCTTGATACACCAGTCACTTGTATTGTTTCGGACGGTTTCATGACTTTTACGAAAACCCCTGATGCGGCTGCGAAGCTCGGAGTTCCTATCATTCTTTTCTGGACATTTGCTGCTTGTGGTTTCTTAGGATTTTACCAGGCAAAAGTTCTAATGGAAAGAGGAATTGTGCCGCTTAAAGGTTTATATCTTTAGTACCTCAATTACCAATATCTAAAGCAACTTAAAGAACTACTGAATTTTGTTTGAGGTTTTATATTTGAGGTTTGGTGGCTAATTCTTGTAAATCTTATGGGCTTTTTGGTAGCCTATTAACAGTCATTAAGAGGCTACTCTTAATGGTTCATAGCCTCTTAATGGTTAGAAGGTAACCTTAAGTTTGAATGGTCAAGAGGCTATCTCTTAATGGCTCGTAATTTTTTAATGGTTAAGAGGTAGCCTTAAGTCTGAATGATTAAGAGGTGTTCATTTATAAAAGAAGAAAAAGAAAAACAGAATGATCAATAAACAATATTGGTAAATAATATTTTCTTTTATCGTGAATAACTTAAAATCAAATCGTTTATACAAACAGACTTGTTTTTCATTTCAATTAATTTGGGAACTCTAGATTTTGTTCTCTTGGAAAATTTATATAGTTGATCCTGTTTTGTTCTGTTTTGCAGATGAAAGTTATTTAACAAACGGATATCTTGATACCTTTGTAGATATCCCCGGAATGAAAGGGATACGTTTAAAGGATCTACCGGAACATATCTTAGGTGTAGGACCAAAAGCTCATGCATTAAAATTCATGTTGGAAACCTCAATGCAAGCTGATAAAGCTTCACATATGATATTTCATACTTTTAATGGATTAGAGAGTAGTCTAATAAAAGTGCTTAAATCCATGTTTCCTAAAATCTACACGATCGGGCCTCTGCAGTTGCTGCTAAATCAGATTATAGAAAAAGAATCCAAGAATTTTAATTGTAGTGGTTATAGTTTATGGAAGGAAGAACCCGAATGCCTCCAGTGGCTCCACTCAAAAGAACCGAACTCTGTCGTATATGTTAACTTTGGAAATTTGGCAATGTTGTCCTTACAAGACTTAGTAGAATTTGGTTGGGGACTTGTTAATAGTAACCATTATTTCCTTTGGATTATACGGGAAAATTTAATTGATGGAAAGCCTGCAGTTTTGCCTCCAGAACTCAAGGAGGTGATTAAGCGGAGAGGCTTTATTGCAAGCTGGTGTTCACAAGAAGAAGTCTTGAACCACCCTTCGGTTGGTGGTTTCTTGACTCATGGTGGGTGGGGTTCGGTCATTGAGAGCTTGTCTGCTGGGGTACCGATGATTTGTTGCCCATTTTCAGGTGACCAACAGACTAATTGTGCACAAATGTGCAAGGAATGGGAGACTGCAATGGAGACTGGGAGGAATGTGAAGAGTAATGAAGTAGAGAAACTTGTACGGGAGTTAATGGTGGGATTAGAGGGTGTGAGATTGAGAAAGAAAGCTATGGAGTGGAAGAAAATGGCAGAAATGTCAACAGGTCCAAACGGATCGTCGTCTTTGGATATCGAAGAACTTGTGACTGAAATTCGTATGCTTTCAAGAAATTAAATTTCGTTCTGAATTTGATTACAGGTTATAATAAGAGTCTAAGAACTTGGGAGTTTTACATCTCAAAAATAATATTCTAGAACTTGGGATTTTATATCTTAAAACAGAAACGGGGTTCTCAATTTTCGTTTTCGGCTATGTGAAATCCCAGATATGTTGTAAACTGATCATATTCATATAAGTTCTATTATATTTGTATATAAATTAATGTATTTAATAATATTATATTCTAACTTTCATAATATTATTGTTTTTTATCTCTTCATTATTTTCTTGATGAAAGTGATATTAACATCTTAACCAGCAAGGTTTATTATGTCTGTAAGATGATGGTAAAGAGTTGATTGATTTACATTAATATAGGGTTACGTATACATTATATAGAGATACTTAATACTATAGGTTCCAATACATATAAAAAAAACATAAAAGAAAGAGCAATAATTATAATAATAAAAACTAGTCATGATCTTAGTTCTTGATTTATGGGTCCAACATCCTGTCATAAAATCCACAAGCTGCTAGATTTGTCAAAAGATATAATTCATATCCTTCAAGGTAGTGATTTTGATGTTCCTCGGTTTTTCTTCATCGTCCCCGAAAGTATAAACTCGATTGTTATTCCAACAATACAGGAAGAAAAAAAACAAAGAACAAATGAACACCCCGTGACATGGTCATGCGACGGTGCGTCAAACCAAAGGCCATCATGTTGGACTTAATTTCCGTCCTCGAGTCAATGAGGCGGGTTGGGCCGACTCATCGAGCCTATGATGAGTTCGTGTCTTGTTTATCAAGTTGAGCACGTAACTTGATTTTCATGGAATAAATTACTTGGTGAACAAGTCGAGCAAATGACTTGGACAACAAGGAATTTATTTATTAATTACTATTTAAATATGTTTTTACTAATTAGTATTTGAGTATGATAAGGAGTTTGTATTCTAGTCTAATTAGGTTTTCATGTTTAAACTAGTATATATGCCCGAGCTTGTGGGTTATATCATTAAGTGAGAAGAGATTTTAGTATTGTAATTTTCGAGATAATGAGAATTACAAAGATCGAGCTTATGATCTAAACTATTGTCTTTGTGTTTATCGATCCTGGCCACCAAACTTCACATGAGACCATGGTCAGACGACATTCTTCTGTGGCAGCAAAATGTGGTCCAGCAAGAACTAAAGAAAAGAAATTTGATTGGACGTGCTCGATACTAAACCCTAATAATGAAAAGGGTAATCAGTACAAATGTGCCCTGGCTAACAGTAATAAAACACATTGATTGGTTCTTCCACACTTATAACACATAAGTTATTTCATACGACACTCTCTAGAATGGTTCTTCTCAAAAGTTTGACAATAATGAGTCTCCACACATGACTCAAATTTTGGAGAGGAACATATTGTTTTTGAAATTTTGAATGTGGTACTAGAAAATTCCACCTTTCATCTTTTAATCCTTGGTATTTACCAAATCAGGTATGGTTAATTCCCTTTCAAGTGCCCAATTATTATTTCTTCCAGAGTTCCACACTTTGAAGTATTGACAACATCCCTCTTTCATAAACAGTTGTGATTTTTCAAGTTCAACGTTGTGATAGCTCTATATCTATTTAACGAAGGTTTTTTGATCTGTTTCAAAAAATTATTTTCACCAAGAAATTCATACAAGTGTACGTTTATTAAAGTTTCTGACTTATCCGTTTAAATATTTCGTATCGTCAAATTACATTGATCTGAAAATGAATTTAACACATACCAATCGTTATCCAAGGCGATTACGAAATACATAACCTACTCGCATTTAAATTTACTGCCTTTTACATGAACGTGTTCATATTATTCCATTTGAATCACTATCTATCCACATCGCCGGCTTTTGAGCCGTAGATATATTCTCTTACAAGAACATATAGAATAATGAGCTTTCTATTTAATTTCTTTCTAGATTTTAGAAATACACGATAGAAAGTAATGACATACATGTCCCAACAAAATCTTCATCGAAACCCAACTAATACTATGTTTTGATATGTCATGTCTTTTGTCATGTTCAAATTTTGGTCTCCTGGCATCTAAAAGATGTATAATCGGCTACTAATTAATTGTATAGAAAGTTACAATGCCAAATGTACCACAACAAAGTATATATTGATGCCGAATAAACTTTAAAAAAATTATCAATTTATCATTTTGGTTATTATATTCTAGAAAATAATTTTTAATATTGATATATTTGCTTTCATGTTGATATTATCTCCATTATTGTCTGGGTAAGTGTGATATTAATCATAGTATTCAACATTGTGTAAACACAAACAAAGACGGATCAAAAGAAGCCTCATGTGTTGTTCGTACCATATCCAGCACAAAGCCACATCAAGTGTATGCTCAAACTCGCCAGGCTCCTGAACCACAAGGGCCTCAGTGTCACCTTCATCAATACGCAGACAAACCAAAAGCGGCTCGTAAAGTCCGGTGGGACTCGCTGGCTAGACAATACTCCCAACTTTCAGTTTAAAACGGTTCCTGATGGCCTCCCTTCGGCTACAGAAGATGCTGTAGAACATACTCAAAACGCAGCTGAACTCTGGAGCTACATAGGAACCAATTTCTATGATTCATTCCTTGATGTTGTGTCCGGCCTTGAAACTCCGGTTACTTGTATTGTTTGTGATGGTTTCATGACTTACACAAATACCATTCTTGCTGCTGAGAAGCTTAAGATACCAATCATCCTTTTCTGGACCATGGCTGCATGTGGATTCATGGGGTTTTACCAGGTGAAAGTGATCACAGAGAAAGGACTCGTCCCGGTAAAAGGTTTGGTTTTTCCTAGCCGGTCTGTTTAATTAGTTATTGATACTCAAACACTGCTGAAATGGCATAATTTATTGTTGCAGATGAAAGTGTTTTGACAGATGAGTATCTTGACATGGAAATAGATTGAATTCCTGGAATGGAAGGACTCCGTTTGAGAGAACTACCTGAGTTTATGCGATACTCAAAACCGGATGATCCTGCATTTAAATTCCTATTAGAGACTGCTCAGGCGGCTGATAATGTTTCACATATTATCATCCATACGTTCGAAGAGCTAGAAGATAGACTCGTCGAAGGGATTAAATCCATCTTTCCAAGTGTCTACACCGTTGGACCTCTTCAGTTACATCTAAATCAGATTAGAGAAAAGGAAGCCAAAGACATGGATGTAAGTTATTATAGTTTATGGAAGGAAGAACCCGAATGTATCCAGTGGCTCCAATCGAAAGAAGTGAATTCAGTAGTGTATGTCAATTTTGGAAGTATAGCAGTAATGTCTTTACAAGATCTGGTAGAATTTGGTTGGGGACTTGTAAACAGCAATGTTTACTTTCTTTGGATTATACGGACGGATTTGGTGGACGGGGAGCCAGTGGTTTTGCCTCAAGAACTCAAGGATGCGATGAACGAGAAAGGATTCGTGGCAAGCTGGTGTTCACAGGAAGAGGTGTTGAATCACCCAGCCGTTGGTGGGTTCTTGACTCATGGTGGGTGGGGTTCGATCATCGAGAGCTTGTCATCCGGGGTGCCAATGATATGTTGGCCAGTTTCCGGGGACCAGCAAATAAACTGCAGGCAAATGTGCAAGGAATGGGAGGTTGGCATGGAGATTGAGAAGAATGTAAAGAGGGATGATGTAGAGAAACTCGTGAGGGTGTTAATGGAGGGATTAGAGGGTGAAAAGATGAGGAAGAAGGCTATGGAATGGAAGGAAACGGCAGAAATCGCGGTATCTTTAAATGGCTCGTCTTGTTTGGATATAGAGAAACTTGCTAATATGATCATCAACCTATGAGTTAAGTACGAGTCTTAACTAAAGAGAGAAAAATGAAGAACTCTTTGTTAGGGGTTATGGTTAAATGACTTGGATATTACATATGGTTTATAGTTGTGGTTCAATAATAAGTTTGGTAATTTTGTATTCATTTGATTGGTGCATGCTATGATTGTTGATTATGTGTATTTCAGAAGTGAGTGGTAGTGTAATTCTAAATCAAAATTCTTGATTTATCATAATTATGAATATTATAATTTTTAAATAAGTAATTTTGAATTATGTTGGTCTTTTTAATTGGAAGGTTATAAGATCGCTGACTATAGTGTGAATAAATGTTAAAAGTGTGGTCAAAATTGTAATACTAGTCTTTTTTGTTCAACGGCCAATTGAGTGGCTCTTGACGACTTATGTTGCCATATTTAGATATGAGGGCCTTTGGTTGGCTTTAACTTAATCAATTAACAGAACATATTTAAAAAAATTAGTGTGACGGAATATGAAAGCATTATTTGTGAATTTTACCATGTTTCATGCTTATATACAAATAATGTTAATATGAAAACCGTAAAAACTTATTTGTTGTTATTATTTGGTTTTTTATAAGTGTTTGTTGTTATTTTTTCTTGTATTTTATTGATTTTTTATTATGAAACATTATAAGTATTTGTTAATTTATATTTTGATGTTATTATTAGGTTTTTCTTTTGTTGTTATAAGTATTTGTTATTGATTTTCAGGGCTGGCTCGTGGGCCAACGAAACCAAGCAAGTAAAGCCCACACTTAACTAATGATCTAAAAAGAAAAAAGGAAAAATAATATATATATATATATTATAATTGGCAAAATAAACTCAAGATTATGTTTTTGTCTGGTGCTAAGTTTGGTTGTTTCTAAGCTGTAGGTTACGAGTTTGAGGCCTATAACAAGCTCTTTTTTTATTATTCAAAATTGTCATGAAAGAGCCAATAAATCTCATTCTAATTTAGGCATCCATCATCGTTAAGTCGGCCCTATTGATTCTGATTCTTTTTTATTAGGTTTTTTTTCTTTGTTATTATAAGACATTGCTTATGTAGATTGATATTATAGATGATATTGTTTTCTAAGTTCTCATTTTTGATAGATTGGTATTGTTTCCTAAGTTTTCATGTTAAGATTAGTTTATACATGAACCATCCCCTTTTATCACTACCTGACTGATGCATCTTTATATATTTACATATATATAGTCACACACACATCTATCTTTCTATTTACTTGTTTACTCTAGCTCGTTATATATTTCTTTTATTAAGTTCATTTTCTTATAGTTTTATGGAGCCAATGATTCTCTCAAAGCAACCTCTTTATTCCCCTGTAATAAAGGTACGCTTTTCCTATATTTCACTTATAATATTTATGAAAATATCATTCCATAAATGTCCAAATTGAAAGTACACTGACCAAGTTTTAATTTAATGAAACTGACCAAGTTTCCTAAATGGACCGCCAGAGGTCAATTTAGGTGGTGGTCCTCCGTAGGTTAATGGTGGTAGCCCGTTGCTTAAACACGAAGAAATCAGTTACAGTGCGACAAGTGTTTGACGACTAATTGTCGAAAAATGACACGTGGCAAGAGGAAATGACATGCGGCATCCATGAGTGGCACATGTCATGAAGGAATGACATGTGGCATATGACAAGGTATGCGCCGACAACAACTGGCAATACGCTGACGGTTCCCGACAGTCTGCCAAGGGGAACGTTCAATCAGTAAAATAGCAAGCTGATCACGGCTAGTTCAAACCATCACCCACAACATCTTATCTAAAAAAATCATGCCAGGATTCCCCGACGATCGATTATGACATCCAACGATTCGATTGCGAGTTATAAGGAAATCCCGACACTCTTTCCAAAGTTATGAAGAGCTTCCGATCCCGTGCTACGAGTCCAAGTTATATCCGACCGATTCCCAATGCCCTCAAGATATCAAGGTATTAGTTATGTTTTAGTTAAATAATTTAATCAGCTAAACCCTAGTCTGAGGTATAGTCAAATCTAAGTCGACAGTTTAAATGTGTACAAAGGTTTTGACATTCTAATGTTTCTTTATCGTGAAGAAATATAATTTTATTAAACTGAGATAAAGTTTATAAATAACTTTGAACTATAAACAAATAAATATTTTAAAATTTTGAAACTATAAAACTAAACCTACTAGGGTCTGCAGCTAGATTATCAGAAGATGTAGATATTAATGTAAACCTATTATTTATTTTCGGTTAAGCATTCAAGATTGATGACTACCATATTAGAATATATCAAACCAAAGCACGAGGTGAATACGTTTAACCTTTTAAATCACCTTATTGTGGTCTTAAAAGTAGTATACATACAAATGATTGTATTGATTTTCTCGAATATTAAATTCAAACCCTATGGTGGGTAGAGGTGCACAAATCGGTTTTTTTAAAAAAACCGGTTCGGTTATTAACCGGACCGGTTTTTTTTGGCCCGGAAAAAAACCGGTTCGGTTAATAACCGGACCGGTTAATAACCGGTTTTTGTATCTGAAAACCCTAACCGGTCTAACCGGTTAGGACCGGTTTAGAAACCGGTTAGAACCGGTTAATAAACCGGTTTTTTTATTAACCGGTTTTTTAATAACCGGTCTAACCGGTTAACCGGTTTTTTTTTTTTTTTTTTTTTTTTAAATAACCATTATTTTTTCACAGTATAAACAAACCGGTAACTACAAGGCAAAACAGACTGACTCCATTCTTTGCTTTCGTTGTTAGGGTTCTTTGCTTGGAAGATTAAAAACACATAACTTTCATTTATAGCTTTTACATTAAAAATACAAACATTAAATCGTTATCGCATATTCGTAACTCAAAAATACAAACATTAAAGAATGCTTAGACACGATTACATTAACAACTTGCTGTTTCTTACTCATTATTTGCCTCCATGTTTGCTGTTTCTTTAACTAATTTTCTTCGCTACCCGATCCCGAGCTATTCCTTAGGTAATCGTCGTACGCGGCTTCTTCATCGGTCATTGGTTGAGTGTGTCCTTGATTGACCTCGTCTTCATACAAGCCCGCCTCATAGTCCATTTCCCCCTCGAGTGAGCGTTGATGTTGTGCCCTATCTAAAGAGTCCAAGTAATCCTTGTAGCAAATCGACATCTCTACAGCTGGTGGAGTGAGTCGAGTCCTCCTAATCGATATAACCCTGCCAGAAACAGAAAAAGCAGACTCCGAAGCTACCGTGGAAGCTTGGACCGTTAGTAAATCTTTGGCCATGGCGGCGAGGATCGGAAACTCATCCTCCTTACCTCTCCACCAAGCCAGCAAATCAAGACTTCTAAATTCATCCGGAGTCATGTGTTTCACAAAGTTGGTACCACCATACCTTCCAAGTTCACTGCTTGGGGTGTTTACCTTTTGACGTTTACCGGCGTCTTCCCAAATCATGTAGTACATCCCCATTTCAAGGTCGGTTTGGGATTGGGATTGGGCAACAGCTCTTAACGAGTCATGAATTTGGGAAGACGACCCGTATTTTGTAAGGTAAACATCATACATGTTAGACAAGGTGGTGTTGAAAGCATTCTTTAAAGTTTGGTTATAATAGGGGTTTTGATCGTCGTTTAACTCTAGCTCATCACAAATTTTTTCTATTAAAGCTTCAACACCACCAACATTGATGCAAGGGTTTAACGCAGCAGCACATGTCAAAACAGCGGGTAGTTGTTGAAAATATTTTCTAAATTTTTCTTTCATTTTTACACCCATATCAAAATAAGGTGCACCCCTACAATGAAGTTCACTCAACTTTGTGCACATGACAGCAATTTTTGGTAAAGCAATGGGGCTTGTTGGATAGTAAACCCCGGATAAACTAGTTGTGCAAGATTTAAAAATTTGAAGGACCTCCGTAACGATCTCAATCAATAACCAGTTTCTAGGATCGTACGGTGCACATTTACCCCTACTTGACAAAATTTGATGAAACGCAATTAGTGATTCTTTTTGTTGGATGGCTTTCTCAAACATATCACAAGTCGAGTTCCATCTTGTTGGACAATCCCAATTTGGCCCCAACCATTGACAATTAGCTTCTACACAAAATTTTTTGTATCTTGAAAATGTTTTATTGTTGCTAAAAACATCTCGTAACATTCTTTTAAAATTGTTTCTTTGCGTTTCGATCACGTTTAACCCATCTTGCACGGCCAAGTTGATAATATGTGCAATGCATCGGCTATGAAAAAACGCTCCATCACAAATAGGTTTATACTTTAATTTTAAATGGCCAACCGCGGCCGTATTGTTGGATGCGTTATCAAACGAAATTGAAAAGATTTTATGTTCAATCTTGTATTGTCGAATGACTTTATCCAAGAGTTTAAAAATATTTCTACCCGTGTGCGGGTAATCAAACAATTGAAACGCAACGGTTCGTTTCATCATTTGCCACGACTCGGGGTCAACCCAATGAGCCGTCACACAAATGTATGAGTCGGGCGAACCATTAGGTACCGACCACACATCCGTTGTTAAGTTTACACCAGTTTGTAAGTTTGAAAAGTATGAAATTAGTTCGGATTTAGCGTTTTTCCATGCTTTAAGACAATCTCTTCTAAGGGTCGAACGACTTACGTGTTGGTAGCGTGGTTGAACATACTTTTGCATCATCTCCGTGAATTGAGGGTTGTCGAAGTGGTTGAAAGGAAGTGTTTGTTGAATCACAAAGTTTGAAAACTGTTGACGTACCGCTTCAAGGTCGTACGTAAACACCGTTCCTTGATTCGTCATCTCCGGCTGCGAACTACTTCCCGATTCGTCCTTCAAGGCCTTGCAAAAGGGCCTTTGTACATGCGCTTTTAAAGTGGAGCTTGCATCTTTGCCATAAAACTTCAAACAATGTTTGCATCGAGCTTTTTGGCTACCGTTAGACATTTCGCATAGGTCGAAATGTTGCCAAACATCTTGGTTTCGTTTCGTGGGGATGACCCGAACGACCGTTTCTCCCGTGTTCGAGGCACCCATGTTGACGGATGAAGCAGCACTTTGGGAGGCCATGATAATCGACTACGAAATAAGAGCGTATGGAGTGGTAATGTGGTATAATTGAGCGTGAGATAACAAAATAATCGCGTATGAAATAAACGTTTAGAGCGTTTGGAGCGTTTGGAGTTGTATAATCGAGTGTGATCTAACCAATACCCAACCTAAACTATATATAGATGTTTGTGGGGGTAAAATGGTAAAAAAAAAAACGGTCAAAAACAAAAAAAAACGGCTATATAGCCGTTTCACAACGGAAATAAACCGGTTTTTAACCGGTTAACCGGTTACTAAAAAACCGGTTAACCGGTTTTTCTATAACGGTCATAAACCGGTTTATAAAAAAACCGGTTAACCGGTTTTTTAGTAACCGGTTATTTAAAAAAACCGGTTTTTTTTATAACCGGTTTGTTAACCGGTTTGGGCTCTAAAAAGTGTAACCGAAATACAAACCGGCGGTTTGTAAACCGGTCAAACCGGTTTTAAAAAAACCGGTTTTTTTAAAAACCGGTTTCCGGTTTAAACCGGCAAACCGGTTCCCGGACCGGTTTTTTTGACCACCTCTAATGGTGGGGGTTGTAGTGGCGGTTGTAGAGCTGGTTATGTGAAAATGTTGTCTCTTGAGTCTTGAGAGAAGAGCTCACATTTGGCCAACTCGAACTTTCATCAGTTCGATCATGCATGTAGAAATGTCATGTAATTATTATAAAACATAATAACGAGCTTTCACTTTTCTTTTTAGAAAGTAATGACTTTTATGTCCCAACAAAGTCTTGATCGAAACGAAATCAATACTAGCTATGTTATGATATGTCACGTCTTTGACATGTTCAAATATTGTTGGTCCTGCGGGCGTCATAAGAGCTATGTCACCGGCAACAAATTAGATAGTTAAAATAAGCCAATCAATCAATCATATCCAGTGGAGTCCCACCAATAGTAAAATTATAAGTAGGGTCTGGAGAGGGTGGGATGTAGGCACACCGTACCTCTATCCATGGAGATAGAGAGGTGGCTTTCAGAGAGACCCTCAGCTCTTGATTACATATGTGTGCGACAATATAAAAGGAAATCAAAGTACAACTATAGTATCATTGATAGTAACACGTAGTAAAAATGATAATACTATATATATATATATATACACATATATATATTGAAAGAAAATATCATAATAGTGTGTGACCAAAAAAAGGTAAATAGAGGCTCATAAGGTATTCATTTCTCTCTAAAAATCCTTAACTTTAATTCTACTTCTCCAAGAATTCCTATCCCTAACCATGTCCTTTGAGAGATTTAGGTCTATCAAATCATGCCTAATCCTCTCATCCCACGTCAATTTAGGTCGTCCTCTACCCCTCCTCCCCTCTACAGTAATGTTTTCTTACGGATCTAGCCGGGTTCGTCGTCTGTCTTCTCTTCACATGTCCAAACCATCTCAATCTCCACTCTCTAATCTTGTCTGATATGTTAGCTACCCCTAATCTCTCTCGAAACACAACGTTTCTTATTCGGTCTAACCTTGTGTGCCCACACATCCAGCGTAACATTCTCATCTCTGCTACCTCCATCTTCTGCACTTGTGCCTTCTTGATGGCCCAACAATTTGTTCCATATAGCATTGCAGGTCTAACTGCTACCCTATAAAATTTTCCCTTTAGTTTAGTTGGGAAACTCTTGTCGCATAAAATACTTGTGGCTGCTTTTCATCTACACCATCCTACCTGAACTCGATGGGTCACATCACTGTCTAATTCCCCATCGCTCTGAACAAATGATCCTAGATACTTAAACTTCGTTACCTGCGAGACCGCTTGCCCTTCAATGGTGATCTGGGCGTCCTCATTGTCATTTACTCCACCGAAATCACAGTGGAGGTACTCCATCTTAGAGCGACTAATCCGTAGACCTTTTGTCTCTAAGGTTGTTCGCCACTCCTCTAACCTCCTGTTTAGGTCTTGTTTTCTCTCAGCAAGTAACACAATATCGTCTGCAAACATCATGCACCACGGGAGCGGCCCCTGAATCGACTTTGACAACTCATCCAAGACTACTGCAAAAAGAAACGGACTCAACGCTGACCCCTGGTGAAGTCCTACCTTTACGGGGAAGAAATCAGTATCCCCCACGGGCACACGTACACTTGTTGCACTCCTGGTATACATATCCATAATTATCTCTATATATTTTCTCGGGACTCCTCTACCCTCCAAGCACTCCCAGAGCACTTGTCGTGGCACGCTGTCGTAGGCCTTTTCTAGGTCAATAAACACCATATGCAGGTCACGCTTCTTCTCCCTATACTTTTCCATCAATCTTCTTAAAAGGTGTATTGCCTCTGTGGTGGAACGCCCCAGCATGAAGCCAAATTGGTTCACCGTAACCTGAGTTTCTCGTCTAAGTCTAACCTCAATCACTCTTTCCCATAGCTTCATAGTGTGGCTTAGTAGTTTGATTCCTCGGTAGTTACCACAGCATTGGGCGTCGCCTTTGTTCTTATAGATAGGAACTACAACACTGCTCCTCCACTGGTCTGGCATCTTACCAGATTTGAGGATAATATTGAGCAAAGTAGTTAACCACATGACTCTTTCCTCTCCCAAACACTTCCACACCTCGATGGGTATGTTGTCTGGGCCAACCGCCTTAGCCCTTCCCATCCTCCTAAGTGCAGTCTGCACCTCTTCCCGTGTGATCTGTCGGCAATAGCAGTTATTCGGTTGTTGTCGTTGGAAGGTTGTGTCGTCATAATCTTCTTGGGAAGCTCTCCCATTGTTAAAAAGATTGTGGAAGTAGGTTTGCCATCTTAGCTTGATGTCCTGCTCCTTGACCAATACATGCCCATTTGTATCCTTTATGAACTTCACAGGCCCTAGATCTTGCCTTCTACGTTCCCTAGCTTTGGCAATCTTAAACATAGCATGTTCCCCCTCTTTTGTTTCTAAATGTTCATACATACGTTTAGAGGCCGTGTTCTTTGCTTCCACCACTGCCTTCTTCGCTTCTCTCTTTGCCGTTTTGTAGGTCACCCTCAATTCCACTCGCTCCTCCTCATTCGTGCACCTCATAATAGCTCCCTAAAACATCGTTGTTTGTCCCTTATCTTGACTTGTATGGCCTCATTCCCCCCATACAAATCCTCTCACCCCTAGGTATGGCCCCTACCACTGCGTCTAGGCAATCCCAAAATTCTCTCTTTTCCTGCTCCCCTAGGCCTACATGAGGCACGTAGGCACATACTACTGCCACTACTTCCTCTCCTAGTACTAATCTCAACACCATAATCCTGTCATTATGTCTTATCATCTCCACCACACTAGTGTGTAGTTCCTTCGCCACTAGAAACCCCACTCCATTCCTAGCTCCATCAGACCCCGTGTACCACAACTTATACCCATTACACTCCGCCCCTCTATGCCCTTTCCACTTAGTCTCCTGGAGACAAGCTATCTGAATCTTACGTCTTTTAAGCACATCCACCAATTCTAGCAACTTACTATTTAGTGTTCCTACATTCCAAGAAGCTAGTCGCAATATATACTCCCTACCTACATCCCTTGATTCAGGACATGGTCTCAAGTAATAAGAATGGTTCCTATGCTCTATGATTGCGACTAATCACACAAAAACAAATAATAGGACACCCAATCAAAATAATAATGATAATAATAATAGTTATAGTACTGTTAATAATAATAATAATAATAATAATAATAACTATACTAATATAGTAATAATAGATGGGTAATAGGATATGAAGTAATAAACTGTAACCTGGTTCTTGTATCCAAAAACAGAGCAACCCCACCCACCCAATTAAACCTGTTCTTTCCGTTCTTAGTGGTTTTGCCGGAGAACGAGTCCACCTAAACGAAAACTCCCCAGTGGCTTGAGACAAGCTTTACCCAGAATTTGTCCGCCGCCGTCGCTAAAATGTCTCCGTCGTGATTTGTCTTGCTGGAGATAGAGTTGAAAGGTCGTGGAGTTGATTTGCAAATCGGCGGAAACCGAGCTCCTAGTATCTTGAAGCTTGCTTGACCAGAAGACGACTAGCTTCCCGTCGGTCGTGCCTTCGTTTCTCAAACGGTGACGTGCTGGTGGTTTGTGAAGAGCCTGCGAGAAAGACAAGAGAATATGGGGGAAGATTTACCTGGTTGCCGGAGAACTGGTTGCCGGAGAATTTCGTGTTGGGAAGGGTGGTTTGCAGGTGGACGTTGGAATTGTTGTACGGAGAGAAAGAAAGCCAAATGAACCACAAAATAAAGTATCTTAAATATATAAAAACGACACATTTAAAAGCTATATATGGTTGTTCTCTACATTCTCTCAAGGCTTCAGATTGTTTTATTTGTAAATGAAAGTTTCTCATGCATTAGACCTGAATTCATGGGTATGGATCTCACCAAACCCAAATAGCCCTTAAACGGGTTATACATCTCTTTAAATTAAAAATTAATCTCACCAAATATTTGACGTAAAAATCCTATAAAATAAGGATATACTAAAAATTAATATCCGATTTAAAAAAAAAGATTATTTATAATTAAAAAACAATTTTATAGTAAAATAAATAAGTGGGTCATGATGGGTCTAACAAAACCCAGATAGTTTTTAAACTGTGTTATAATATCTCATTTATTTGTGAAACTCTTTCATCATCAAATACTAAGTATATTATTAACTTTCTTACATTAAATAAAATTTAAATCCAAAAAAATATATAAATATTATAAACGAATAATGTAAAACAACCCCGTAAATCTCACCAAAATACCAAATATTTGATATGAAAATCCTATAAAATAAGGTTATACTAAAATTAATATCCAATTTTTTTTTAAAAAAAAAGATATTGTTTATAATAAAGAAACAATTTTATTGTAAAAAAAATAAGCGGGTTATGGGTCTCATCAAACCCAAGTAGCTTTTAAACGGGTTATAATATCTCATTTATTTATGACATCATTTAATCATCAAACCGTAATATATTATTAACTCCCGTAAAATAAATTAAATAAAAATAATATATATGTATATATATATAGGGTTCAGTTACCGTATGATAATGCTTAACGTACGGTAGGTACGCGAGACGCTCAAAGGCAAAAAACAAAGGCAAAAACCTAAAACGCTCACAAAACCTTAAACGCTCAAAAATCGTCTTTGTGAAAAATTGATCGATTAACCATCCAAAACTGTTTTTTCGGTGAAACAATGATTGATTGGATATGTATTGACAATTCCGAGATGTTTGGCTGTGATTTCATGGATTGATTCGTGAAAAACGGAATTCGCGTACTTATTTGTACGATAAACATTAGTGTATTGGATCTTTGCTCTATATAAATATATATATATTAGAAATGAAAAATAAAAACAACCGGATAAAACCGTGTGTGTGTGTCTATATATATTGATTATATATATTGATGGCGAATAGATTAAAAAAGTTATATTTAATATTCATATTCTCCATTATTATCTTGGTGAGCATGATATTAATCATAGTATCCATCACTGTGTAAACACAAACAAAGATGGATCAAAAGAAGCCTCATGTGTTGTTCATACCAAGTCCAGCACAAAGCCACATCAAGTGTATGCTCAAACTCGCCAGGCTCCTGAACCACAAGGGCCTCAGTGTCACCTTCATCAACACTCAGACGAACCAAAAGCGGCTCATAAAGTCCGGTGGGACTCGCTGGCTAGACGACACTCCCAACTTTCAGTTCAAAACGGTTCCTGATGGCCTCCCTTCGGCTACAGAAGATGATGCTGTAGAACATACTCAAACCGTAGTTGAACTCTGGAGCTACATGGGAACCAATTTCTATGATTCGTTCCTTGATGTTGTGTCCGGTCTTGAAACCCCGGTTACTTGTATTGTTTGTGATGGTTTCATGACTTACACAAATACCATTCTTGCTGCTGAGAAGCTTAAGATCCCAATCATCCTTTTCTGGACCATGGCTGCATGTGGATTCATGGGGTTTTACCAGGTGAAAGTGATCATGGAGAAAGGACTCGTCCCCGTAAAAGGTTTGGTTTTTCCTAGTCAGTTTGTTTAGTTGTTGATACTCAAACACTGCTTATATAGTTATATGGCATATTTAATTTTTTGTTCCAGATGAAAGTGCTTTGACAGATGAGTATCTTAACATGGAAATAGATTGGATTCCTGGAATGGAAGGACTCCGTTTGAAAGAACTACCAGAGTTTATGCGATACTCAAAACTGGATGATCATCTTGCATTTAAATTCCTATTAGAGACCGCTCAGGCGGCTCATAATGTTTCACATATTATCATCCATACGTTCGAGGAGCTAGAAGATAGACTCGTCAAAGGGATTAAATCCATCTTTCCTAATGTCTGCACCGTCGGCCGTCTTCAGTTACATCTGAATCAGATTGCGGAAAAGGAAGCCAAGAACATGAATTTAAATGGCTATAGTTTATTGAAGGAAGAACCCGAGTGTGTCCAGTGGCTACAATCGAAAGAACCGAATTCTGTAGTGTATGTTAACTTCGGAAGTATGGCGGTTATGTCTTTACAAGATCTGGTAGAATTTGGTTGGGGACTTGTAAACAGCAATGTTTACTTTCTTTGGATTATACGGACGGATTTGGTCGATGGGGAGCCAGCAGTTTTGCCTCAAGAACTCAAGGATGCGATGAAGGAGAAAGGATTCGTGGCAAGCTGGTGTTCACAGGAAGAGGTTTTGAATCACCCAGCTGTTGGTGGGTTCTTGACTCATGGTGGGTGGGGTTCGATCATTGAGAGCTTGTCATCCGGGGTGCCAATGATATGTTGGCCGGTTTCCGGGGACCAGCAGATAAACTGTAGGCAAATGTGCAAGGAATGGGAGGTTGGCATGGAGATTGAGAAGAATGTAAAGAGGGATGAGGCAGAGAAACTCGTGAGGGTGTTAATGGAGGGATTAGAGGGTGAAAAGATGAGGAAGAAGGCTATGGAATTGAAGAAACACTAAGTGACCCTGGGCAGATTACGGATAATCTGGGGGTTAAGTAATGTTTCCCACGAGGATGAGGTCCAGCAAAGAAGGCTGTTCTTCAGGTGACCTGCAAAACAGACACCGTAAGCTCGTCACTGAGAAGGGGGGGGGGGTTCCTCCTTGTGACCACCCTCCGGCGTGAGAATCAGAATAGATTGCTCTGAATATAAGTGTATATTAAGAGATTGCTAGAGAAGATAAGATAATGAGATATCAGATGATGTCCTTACCATTCCAAGGTGTTGGAGTATTTATAGCCGAAGGTAGGTTTCCTAGAAGGTACAGCCGGCTGAATAGTATTCCTGTTCTACCAACAGTGGGCTACGCATAAGCCATGCTGGTTGGTGGATAGGCTGCGGCCGACAGTGACAAGGTCGGCTGTATACTGTTCCTTTACTGCCGGCTATGCACTGTTCCACCAACTGTAGGCTGCGCACGTCCCATAGTAAGGGTTGGTGAGTAGGCAGCGGCTAATAGTGACAAACAGTACTAGAGGGTGCTCCTCCTCGTACTGTTGTCGGTGAGCTGTCACCCTGTGATTGGTTCATGGGCTGTTCTGGTCAGATCGTTTGTTTTGCCCATACCTTGGTAGGTATAGTACAAAAGATCTTCCAGAAGCATACGGACTGGCTCATTTGGGCGGGAGTATTCCCGCCTTGCTCATTCCTTCAGGTGACTACTGAAGTAGCAAGAGTTAGTGCCTTGTGCGTGTAGCCTTGCTATCAGTGCGGGTAGCCTTCCCTGATGGCTTGTATCCGCAACTGCGGGAACAAGCGGGGTACTTCACCATTGGGAGGCTTTCCCTGCGGGTACAGCTGGCGTACTGCGCGTAAGGTCTTCTCTGAGCATGGTGGGTCCTGCAGAAGCAGTTGGTCGTTGCGCAGACGTCCCTGTTCAAGGTGAGTCTTGCGGGTCCAACTGGGCTCTGCTGGGACCTACCTCTTCAAGTCCCCCCAGTCCAATGTTCTTCTCATGAATTATTAATAAGTGAGGTGAACTTTTGGACTAGCAAGGGGTTTTGAAAAGGGTTTTTAGTTTTAAGGTTTTCCGTGGGGATTCTTCCCGCGGTTTTCCTAATGTCACGCAGAAATTCCCGACTTTTCTGCTTGATCTTTGGGTATGAAGCGGGTAGGTCTGTAACCTCCTCGCAAGTCAGGAGCGTTGAGTCCCACTTGTGTGGATTCTCCATGGGGTTTTGGTAGTTTTCAACATAGTGATCAATTATGTTAAAACCACCAATTCCATCTTGGAGTTTCAAACAATATAGTTCTCGACGTTCCCGCCATGCGGGGATGTTATTCCCGTTTCCGCAAGCATGGCCCAGAAGATCCTTCTTGGTTTGAATTCTCTGCGGAGCGCTAAATATGTGAAGGGTTTTGCCTTGACACTGTACCCGCACTCGTCTTACGGTTACTTTACTTCCAAGGTATTCCTGGCGTCAATTCCCTGCGGGTGCTAAGTATGTGAAGGGTTTTGCCTTAACACTTTACTCGCACCTGTCTTATTGTTACTTGGTTGCCAAGGTAAGGGGTATTTTCCCGCTTTTGAATCTTTTTGAAATTTTGAAATTCGAAGAGTTGGTGAAAGGATAAGAACAGTCCAAACTATTGAAACGTCGTCCGACGGTTTCTTCTGACAGTGTCAGGACGTGCAGGAAGTTATGGCGACGTGACAGTATATGGTCATTCCAGGCGCTTTTTCAGGCGCGTGGGCGCGAATTTTCGGGCGCGTGGCCGCGAAACTGGCACGCGTCCTTTCAACAGCTGTTGCCAGCTTGCTTTTTGCCACGTGTCATAGTTTCATTGCACATGCGATTTCTCTCTCTTCCGCATTAAATTCATCGCATTAATTGCGATTAGTATATAAAGTGGGAGAGGGTCCTTTGTAATCCACACTTTCACTTTTCTCTTCATCTTCAAAACGATTTCCGGCGAATACTCACCTTTTCAGTCGAGCATTCTCTTGAAATCGTTCTCTTTTTCATACCTGCAAGATGTCTTCTGCTCACGATCTTGAGGCTACAGCCCAGGAGGCTGGGGTGTACGCCGAGCACCCGTCATCCACGTCCGACAAGGATGACAAGAGTACTGCTGGCGAGTGCCAGTGTGCTCTGCCTGTCGATCTATATCAGTACATCGTCAGGAAGTTCATGCTCGAGTCTCTCGAGCCTGAGTTTCCTGAACCTCATCAGACGGTGTATGATGCCCCCAGAGGCAAGATCGGGGTATATGCCGCATTCTTTGTCTATGGGAATCTTAGGTTCCCTTTGACAAAGTTTGTGTACCGTGTCCTGGAGAGGCACGGTGTACACCTGACCGAGGTGCACCCGATGGCGATCGCGAAGATTCGCCACTTCGAGTGGGTGTGCCGGATTCTGGGCGTTGAGCCCTTCGTCGACCGCCTGATGACCTTCTACTCTTGGAGGTGCATCCAGGGGTGGTATACTCTGATAACCCGGATCAAGGGTTTGAAGATTTGCGCAACCGAGCGCAGTCTTCGTTCATGGAAGCGGGAGTTCTTTTTTATCTCCGCTCGCGCCATCCCCCTTGCCATGAAGTTCAAGAATGGGCAAGCACTCCCCAGCCTTCACGCCTCCAACTACCAGGAGGCGGAATGGTTCTCAAAGATATCCCGAGTCCAATCTCCGGTTTACCGCTTTGCGGAGTCCGGGATGGTGATGCTCGGGATGAGCCGGGTGTGGAAGGATGCGGAGGCGCAAAAGATCCCGATCGTCCTTGAATACGGTTTGAACTCTGTCCCTTACGGTATGCTCTCTCTACTTTGTTTATATAGGTTTGTCTTCTAACTGTTTTTCTTTTATTTCAGAGGGGAACGACTTGCAGTCGCTCCTGTATCCGCGGGAGGCTGATAGTCCCGCTCGGATGGGTACTCGTGCTCTAGATGAGAACGAGTTGCCCATCCTTGAACAGACGGCGGATCGGTTCGTGGAGGTCTACCCGCCAGGCCACGAGATCCTGAGCGCCAGGCGGCCAGGTAAGGCGTTATTCAACCCTCGACCCCTCAATGCTGAAACCTCTGCTGGAATTCCTCTAATCTTGTGTTCTGATGAGGAATCCGCAGATGGTCCTCCGTTGGTGCGGAAGAAGAAGGCTGCCGGCGGGAAGGGGAAGGAGAAGGTAGCCTCCACTGCCGATCCGGTGCCTCGGTCTGATTCAGAGACCGAGAGCGAGGAGGTGGCGGGGAACCCTGGTGGTGATAAGACCACTGCTCCGGAGGCTGCGACGACTGTCACCTCCGGAGAGCCCAGGATGACGACGGTGAGCGGCGCAAAGAGGCCGGCTCCATCGGGTTCGTCCCCGCCTGTCCGCACTTTTAGGCTCAAGAAAACCCGTAAGTACAAACTTCCTTTATTTTCAACTTCATAGCTTTCCATCATTAATACTTATCTTCCTTGTGCAGGCGTGGATGCTACCGCATTCCAGGGTGGAGCGGGGAGGACTACCTCCGGACCCATGACGGTAGGCTTGGTCAGCCTACCTGAGGCGACGACTCAGGCGGCTGCGCCTGTTTCAGTTGGTTCAGTTGCTCACCCAGTTGAGCCAACTGTTCCAACTGTGATGACATCACTGCCGGCTGTCAGTGCCATATTTACCGCATCTTTCACCGAGCCAGCGGTTACTTTTTCTGCGGACTCCGCAGCGGCGACCACGGTTGTGAGTTCACCTACGGTGAGTTCACCTCCGTTGGTTTCTACTACCGCGGCGGCCTTCACCATGCCTCCTCCGTCATCGGCAACGACGGCCGATCCTTCAGGTATGCATGGGGTTTCTCGCCAACCTCTGCCTCCTTCCCATCTACCTGACCTCTTGGACGGATTTCCCTTGGGTTCAGGTGATGGGTTTGGCGGCTATCGGCCTGTTGTTGACCCTACAGGTGCGTAGGGTTCTTTTGGCCTCTTTTTTTTTATCATCTTTTCCTAACTGCTTTTTGTTTTTTGCAGTGTCGGATTCCAATGAAGTGTATGTTCCACGATGGAACATCCGCCGAGGAACAACCCTTCGCACACCTGTGGAGTGCGTGGAGTGGGCTCGTCACGCAGCTCCCAGTGGTGCGTTGGGGGAAGCCATGGCTAGCTACCAGGAGGGTAGGCTAACCAATGAGCTTCGGGTTCTCCTGGCCCGGATGCAGCCGCGCGTCGAGCTGATTTGTCGTGAAAACGACAAGTTAAAAGCAGCTCGTATCCAAGAAGTAGCTCAGGCGCGGGCTGTCCGGGAGGAGAATAGGAGGCTCTCCACCGCTGCTGCGGAGAAGGAGAAGGCGTTCAAGGCCCTTGAAGTTGAAGTTCAGGCCCGTCTCGAGGCCCGTTCCAAGGCTGCCCAAGCTGTTAACGAACAGCTTCGGCTGGCTAAGGAAACTGCTCGGAACGCAACTGAAAGGGCCACCAAGGCTGAAGCTGTTGCTGAGCCTCTACGCCTCGAGAATGAGGAACTTAAAGCCAAACTAGAGGCGCTCCAACAGGCTCATGATGCCTTGGCGATGGAAGACGCGAAGAAGCTCCAAGAGATCCTGGACCAGAGGGGGGTGCTTGACCAGACTGAGCGGAAGCTAAAGGGCGTTGAAGAGGCTGCGGCTAAAGAAGTGTTGCTTGCCAACCTCAACAAAAGTGAAGCCGAACGCGCCCGTAACCAAGCTCAAGCTGCCCTCCAGGAAGCTCTGGTTACCAAGGAATGGCTTCTTCGAGAAGCGTTGTCTCAGGTATGCGTAATTTCATATCTTTACTCTTTTCTTTGCACATGGAAGAGATTTTGACACTTGTATTTTTTCTTGTAGGTTGTGCATCGAGTCTTCAGGGACACATCATACGACGATGCCATGAGCGCAGCCCTCAACGCTTCTCATGAGGATGGGGAAAAGGCCGGCTTCCTGCTTGGTCTAGGGTTCGTTGAGAAAGGCATCCCGCCTTCCAACTTCCCTTTGTACGATGTGGATACTGAAGCTGTTTATGACCAAGCAGTGAACCAGTATGCCGCCTTCCCGCATCCGGTGGTGGAGAAGGTGAACGAAGTTGCTGCTGCTGATGATGGGCTAGCTATCCTTAAAGCTTTCCTTGAACCTCCACGCTCTACTGATGGTGCGGGTCCAAGTGGAAGTGGTCCTGAAGCTTGATCCTGAAGATCCCTTTCCACCATTAGCGTAGATTTTTGTTTTTGTATAGCTTCTTTTGTATGCGGGTATGCACCCAGCAATCTTTGTAATATTTGAATTTTGATGGAATAAAGATTGTGTTAATTCCTTGCCTTGTTTATTTTACGCATGTTTTTATTTAACTTAGCAATTTCTTTAGTACTTAGATAAGTTAACTTTTTAACGTGGCAAATTATAAGTTTGTTTCGCTTCCTCTTTCATGATTGTGCGGGTATGACCGTCACTTACACTTAGTAGGATGGCTTAACTTTACTTATATCTGACCTGCGTGGAAGTTTTCCTCATCTTTTCCTTTGAAATTTTCTAAGTGTTTAGAATAATTTAACCTTTGAACGTGGTAGATAATAGGTTGAAGTTTTGCCTCCTTGTTCGTGATTGTGCGGGTAAGACCGTCACTTGCACTTAGGATGGCTAAACTTTGCCTACATCTGACCTGCGTGTAGGATTTCCTTAAAACTTTTGAAATTTTTACCGTTTTGTGTTTATGCGGGTTTTGCCGCCTTCCACACGTAACGACTTACTTCTTCCCATATTTATGCGGTGAATACCGGCACATCAGTGTGGGAAGTTCATAAGTATAAAGGTAAGGCTATCAACACATTGTGAAAGGAGAATCATTTCCATTAGAAGTGGCTCTAGGCCTTTTCTTTACAAGTTTGGAATTGATCTACATATAACATTTGCGTAATTGAGCTCCATTCCATGTTCTTGGGATGGGAGTGCCATCGAGCCTTTCGAGCCGGTACACGCCCTTTCCCAGAACTTCTTTGATAATGTATGGCCCTTCCCAGACCGGGGCCAGTTTTCCTGGGCGTTATTGGTTCGAAGCCTCGTTGTTACGCAGTATGTAGTCTCCTATATTGAAGTTGCAGAGTTTTACCCGCGTGTTGTAGTACTTTTGCATTTGTCGCTTGTAGTTCTCTTCACGCACTGCGGCTAAGTCTCTGCGTTCCTCGGTTAGCATAAGGTCTAACCGTCTTTCCGCATCATTGTCTTCTGGCTGAATCAAGACCCTTGGTGAGGGTAAACCAATTTCGACCGGGACCATGGCTTCAGTGCCATAAGTGAGACTGAACGGGGTTTCTCCCGTACTGGCCTTTTTCAGCGTTCTGTTTGCCCAAAGGACGTGCGGAAGCTTATCCACCCAGCCGGATCTGTGTTCCAAGAGTCTTTTCTTTATGTCTTCGACGATGCTCTTATTTGCTCTTTCTACCTCACCATTACCCTGCGGGTGCGCCACTGGGGTAAAAGTGTGGGTGATTTGAAGTTCTTCCAGCCACTTTTGTAGCTTCTTGTCAGCAAAGTTGGTGCCGTTATCGCTCACCAAATTATGTGGAAGTCCAAAACGACAAATAATAAATTCCCAAATAAATTTTTTGATATGTTTCGCGGTTGTTTGGGCTAAGGGTTTTGCTTCTATCCACTTGGTGAAGTAGTCGATGGCTACCACTAGGAACTGAACATTTCCTGCTGCTGTAGGAAATGGGCCTGTCACATCGATGGCCCACTTCTGAAATGGCCATGCAGAGGTGACTGGAACAAATTCATTCTTCGGGCGATGCGTGTTGGGTGCGTAGAGCTGACAAGACCTGCACTTTCTGATGTATGCCAGCGCATCTGTATGCATCCCCGGCCAAAAGTATCCCGCGTTGTTTAGCTTAGCTACAACAGCGCGTGGACCTGCGTGTACTCACAGATGCCTTCGTGTACTTCCCTTAGGAGGTAGTCAGCATCTTGGTTGTCCACACATCTTAAGAGTGGGCCAAGAAAGTTACGTCTGTAAAGGATGTCATCGATGAGTTGATAATTCAGTGCTTTACAGCGTAGTTTCTTGCCTGTGATTTTGACTCTGGTAGTGTACCTGCCGCAAGGTAATTTATTATTGGTGTCATCCACGTTTCTGTGCCGGTTTGGATGACACAAATTTCCTTGTGCGGGACCGAAGGTGCCTCGAGGAGTTCAATGCGGATGTCCTTTCCCAAGTGGGTGAAGGCTAATGATGCAAGCATGCTTAACGCATCCGCAGATTTGTTTTCACTACGCTTGACATGTATGACTTTGCAATCGTTAAAATCGCGCATAAGGGTTTTTGCTTGTGCGAGGTACAGGGCCATTGTGTCGTTCACGGCCGTGTACGTCCCATTGATTTGGTTGGCTACTAACATGAAATCCACGTGGGCTTCCAAGTGTTTCACTCCCATCTTACGCGCAATTCTCAGCCCGGCCAAGAATGCTTCATACTCGGCTTCGTTATTCGTACTTGGAAAATCCAGTCGAATAGCGTAAGTGTATTCTTGGCCTGCCGGGTTGGTTAGTTTCAGCCCTGCGCCTGAACCCTCGTTACTGGCTGCTCCATCAGTGTAGAGTCGCCAGACATCATTGATGTCCTGTGCTGGAGAGGATTGAGCCTCTTCCTGGCACTCTTTTTCCCGCGATGCAGGCACTTCCGCAATAAAGTCGGCCAAAACCTGGCCTTTTATGGCTGGTCTTGGCTTATACTTTATCGCGTATTCCCCCAACTCAATTGCCCATTTGGCTAGGCGTCCCGATAACTCGGGTTTGCGTAGAACGTTTGCAAGTTTGAAGTTGGAGAGAATGGTGATTGGGTGACCCTGAAAATATCGTCTTAACCTTCGTGAAGCGTGTATAAGTGCTAAGACTAATTTTTCGAGGGTAGAGTACCGGGTTTCTACGTCTGTTAGGATACGGCTGACATAATAGATTGGCATCTGGATCTTTTTCCGTTCAACTAGCAGGACCGCCCCGGTTGCTCTATCTGTTGCGGAAAGGTATAGGATTAACTCTTCCCCCGCTTTTGGTGCTGTGAGCGTTGGGAGTTCGATCAAGCGTGACCGAATCTCCTGAAAAGCTGCTTCCGCTTCTGGTGTCCAGCGGAAGTGCGTTTTCTTTAAACAGTTTCTCAACGTTGACACGAAAGGAAACGACTTATCCGCGTGGTTTGCCAAAAAGCGATTAAGTGCGACTAGTCGTCCATTCAGTGTCTGAGCCTGTTTGATGGTAGTAGGTGATTCCATTTTGATAATGGCTTCGACCTTTTCAGGGTTCGCTCTGAAGCCATCTTTAGTGACGATGACCCCCAAGAACTTCCCTTCTTCCATTCCAAAGGCACACTTGCTCGGGTTGAGCTTCATGTTTATCTTCCTGAGCGTGTTGAAAGTTTCTTCGATGTCTTTCAACATCGCTTCTGCGTCAGGGCTTTTGATGACCAAGTCATCCATGTAGACTTCCAAGTTCCTCCCAATTTGGGCATGAAACTGGTTGTCCATCAGGCGTTGGTATGTGGACCCGGCATTCTTAAGTCCAAATGGCATCATTTGGTAACAAAATGTGCCATCGGGCGTCCGAAAAGCGGTTTTGTCCTGATCATCAACGGCCATGTGGATTTGATGGTATCCCTTATACGCATCCAGGAAGCATTTAAGGCGAAACGGTGCTAACGAATCCACCTTAAGATCAATTTCGGGTAACGGATAACAATCTTTGGGGCATGCTTTGTTTAAGTCCTTGAAATCTATGCACATGCGCTATTGTTTGTTATTCTTCGGTACCATAACGGGATTTGCAACCCATGTTTGATATCTGCTAACGCGTACGATGCCTGCGTCAAGGAGTTCCTTGACTTGGGTTCTACACGCGTTAGTTTGTTCTGGCCCCATTACTCTGCGCTTTTGTACGACTGGCGTAACAGCCGGATTGCACTTGAGCTTATGCTCTGCCTTACTTCGGGGTACACCAGTCATGTCAGCTGGTGTCCACGCGAAGATGTCAGCGTTTTTCTTTAGTAAGCGTTTGAGTAAGGTGCGTGTGGGATCAACAACTGTTGGGCCAATGGTAACGGCCTGGTCAGGGTATTTGCCGTTGAAGGCCCATCTTTCCGGTTCGGTGATGGTTGGTTTAGCCATCTTTGGTTTGGGTTTAGATGAGACAGATGCGATGCATACCTGGGGAATGCCGGTGATCGTCGCTACACCCTCAGCTGTTGGCCATCCCATCATGCCGTGGACTGAGGATACCACGGCGTTGAATCTTGCCATCCCGTCTCTTCCAAAGAGAATGTCGTATGTGTGGTGTGGCTTCCTCATCACGACAAAATCCACGTCTTCTGTGCGTGAGTGATTCCCGTCCGTAAGAGTGACGGGGAAAGATAGGATACCCAGGGGGGTGTTTGTGCTGCCGTCGAACCCTTCCATCGAGGCGTAGATCGTTTCCAGGCGTTCCTTGTCTTCGTCATCTAGCTTGTCGAAGAACTGCCTGTACATCACCGTTGACGAGGCGCCGTTGTCAGCAAGAGTGCGAGAAGTGATGTAGTGCCCCAGCTGGCTTTTGATGACGATAGGGCCTTCTTTGCTGGGTCCTCCTGGCACTCGCGGGAAGCGCACCTCAGCTTCCTTCCACGCGCATGGTTCTGTCGCTCGCCTTTTTCTTCCTCTGATGTTGCCATGAACCATGTTGATGCTGATGTCAACGGGCTTTCGTCCGTTGCCTCTGTACCGGTTATCATTCCTTCCTCCCTTCTTGATTGATGCCACAAGGTGTGCAAGTCTTCCATCCTTGACGAATGTTTCAACAATATCCTTCAAGGATGTACACTCCTCCGTACTATGACCTTTTGTCCCGTGGAAGTCACAGGATTTGCTTTGATCCGCATTAGGTCGCTGCCGGATCATTGGAGCTTTTGGCCATGGTAGTTTTTCGGTGGCAAATATCTCCGTGACGCTTTTGGTGAGTGGCGTCCACCGGTGTTTTCGGCTTGAAGGGTGTGTGTTATCTCTTCCGCCAACAAGAGGGTGAGAGCTGGATGAGGTGTCAAAGTTTACCCTTGACTGCCAAATACCTAGCTTCCTCTTTTTGTTCTGCCGGGCGATCCGAACATTGTTTTCTCTAGTCCTTTGCGTGTAGAGGTGTGTACTCTGGGGAAGATCCCTTCCCAGTTGCTTCTCCGTCTCGGCAAAGCGCTTGGCCGCCGTCATGATGGCATCCCATGTGGATGGCATGCCGTCCTTACCCGTCAATGTGCGGATAAGCTCTGGGTATTCGGCGCCCTGGATGAAAGCGGCGCGAACAAGATCTTCACTTATGTTGCCCAGACTTAGCTTTTTGGAGTTGAAGCGAGTGATGAAGTCTAGTAAAGATTCATCCTCCTCTCTAACGCAGTTGAGGATCGTCCACTGTTCTTCAGTATATTTCCTCTGTTGGCTGAAGTGTTGGCTGAACTTGTTCTGAAAGTCCGCCCAATCATAGATGTGGTGGACCGGTAAACGATCGAACCATGCCCTGGCCGCTCCAACCAGAGTCATCTGGAACATATAACACCACGTGGGTTCCGTCCAGTTACTGACGGTTGCCCCCGCAATGAATCTGTTCAAGTGGTCGTCTGGGTCGGATAGACCATCATAAGTGCCGATGTTGGACATTTGTTTGGCACTTCTCTAGGCGATTGCTTCCGCAATGTCCCTTGCAAACTTAGACTTTCCTGCATTTGCAGCAGTTGGTCTAAAGGTTTTGGAGAAGTCACGCGGGTTTCTCCCGGCGTTCGTTGGTTTAAAGGTTTCTCCAAAATTCCTTGTCGGTTGGAAGTCCGTTTCCTTACGCTTCCCTTTTGCCTTACGGCGAGGGTTTGCGTCGGTATCGGATTCTTCCCGCTCATCATCTGAGTACTCGCACTCACTGTTCATGTTGAGATGTTGGCGAGTACAGCCGAATTCGTCAGCCTGTTGAAGTGAACGCAAGCGTTCATCCAACTCAGCTTGGAACTCTTTCTGACGTGCTTCGGCCCACGCCTTAACTTGATCTAGTGTTTGGTGAGGGACCCTCGTCCGTTTCTCCAACTGGGCATCAGTGAACCCAGTGAAATATTGTTTACTGCACTTGTCCCGGCTTGGGTAACCGGGGTAGTGTTCGTAAAATTTGAATAACCTCCGGTGTTCCCCCCAGTTGCTGGGGTTGTGGTTACCGGGGTTTCTTGGTCACTTACTGGCTTTGGGGCCGGAGTAACGTTAACCATTTCTTCAGAAATTTTGAAAAGACTAAGAATTAGTTCTAGCTTTTATGCACGGATGGCGCCAATGAAGAAACACTAAGTGACCCTGGGCAGATTACGGATAATCTGGGGGTTAAGTAATGTTTCCCTCGAGGATGAGGTCCAGCAAAGAAGGCTGTTCTTCAGGTGACCTGCAAAACAGACACCGTAAGCTCGTCACTGAGAAGGGGGGGGGTTCCTCCTTGTGACCACCCTCCGGCGTGAGAATCAGACTAGATTGCTCTGAATATAAGTGTATATTAAGAGATTGCTAGAGAAGATAGGATAATGAGATATCAGATGATGTCCTTACCATTCCAAGGTGTTGGAGTATTTATAGCCGAAGGTAGGTTTCCTAGAAGGTACAGCCGGCTGAATAGTATTCCTGTTCTACCAACAGTGGGCTACGCACAAGCCATGCTGGTTGGTGGATAGGCTGCGGCCGACAGTGACAAGGTCGGCTGTATACTGTTCCTTTACTGCCGGCTATGCACTGTTCCACCAACTGTAGGCTGCGCACGTCCCATAGTAAGGGTTGGTGAGTAGGCAGCGGCTAATAGTGACAAACAGTACTAGAGGGTGCTCCTCCTCGTACTGTTGTCGGTGAGCTGTCACCCTGTGATTGGTTCATGGGCTGTTCTGGTCAGATCGTCTGTTTTGCCCATACCTTGGTAGGTATAGTACAAAAGATCTTCCAGAAGCATACGGACTGGCTCATTTGGGAAGGAGTATTCCCGCCTTGCTCATTCCTTCAGGTGACTACTGAAGTAGCAAGAGTTAGTGCCTTGTGCGTGTAGCCTTGCTATCAGTGCGGGTAGCCTTCCCTGATGGCTTGTATCCGCAACTGCGGGAACAAGCGGGGTACTTCACCATTGGGAGGCTTTCCCTGCGGGTACAGCTGGCGTACTGCGCGTAAGGTCTTCTCTGAGCATGGTGGGTCCTGCGGAAGCAGTTGGTCGTTGCGCAGACGTCCCTGTTCAAGGTGAGTCTTGCGGGTCCAACTGGGCTCTGCTGGGACCTACCTCTTCAGGAATGGAAGAAAACAGCAGAAACCGCGATATCTTCAAACGGCTCGTCTTCTTTGGCTATAGAGAAACTTGTTAACATGATCATCAACCTATGAGTTAAGTACTGGTTTGAACTATTATATGTGAGTATTTTTTTGTTGGTAATTACATATATGGTTTATAGTTGTGGTTCCAATAATAAGTTTGGCAATTAAGTTGGTTATTTTTGTATTTCATTTGGTGCATGCTATGATTATGATTATGATTATTATGTATATTTCAGAACTCAAAAGTGAGTTGTAGTGTAATTCTAAATTCTTGATGTATAATAATATGAATATTATTGTTTTAAATTTAGTCAGTAATTGTCATTTGAATTATGTTGGTATATTTTAAATTGATTATAAAAGGCTGATCACTGTGGTTTGAATAAATGTTAAATTGTGGTCAAAATTGTACTACTAGACTTTGTTGTTCAACGTCCAATTGAGTGGTAGCTCTTGACGACTTATAGTTGTGGTTCAATAGTAAGTTTGGTGATTTTGTATTCATTTGATTGGTGCATGCTATGATTGTGATCGTGTGTATTTTAGAAGTGAGTGGTAGTGTAATTCTAAATCAAAATTATTGATTTATCATATTATGAATAATATAATTTCTATATAAGTAATTCTCTTTTGAATTCCCGAGTTCATTTATAAAAAAAAATCAAAGAAAATAAAATTTTCTTTTCTTATCTTTTCTTTTGTTATCTATTTTTTTTTTAATTTTCTTTCCTTCCTAATCTTCAAATTTGAAAGATATAAAAAAAATTTTATTTTACTTATCATTTTCTCTCTTTTCTCCTCCTTTTTTTTTCTTCAAATAAAACTCGAGAACACTTCTTTAAATATTTATTTTTTTTTCTTCCTTAAATAAAACTCGAGAATACTTTATCGTGTGAATAAATGTTAAAGTGTGGTCAATATTGTAATACTAACTTTTTTGTTCAACGACCAATTGAGTGGCTCTTGAGTCTTGACGACTTATCTTGCCATTTTTAGATATGAGGGCCTTTGGTTGGCTTTAACTTTATCAAAATTTTTTTAATTTTTTTTTAAAGTGAACTTCTAATCCTTGTTGTATGTGAGACTTGCATCTAATATCTCTCATTCTCAAACCTAGGTGTTTTAAATGATTTTGCCTTTGTAAATGAACCACCATCCCATTGGTTATAACTTTATCAATTCACATAACATATTTTAAAAAAAAAAAAAGAGTGTGACTGAATGTGATACATTATTTTTAAAATTTTATGATCGAATTGGCTTTAAAATATTTCTTAAGAGGAGGTTGCAGGTCGAAAACGAGTTTTAAGATAGAAGGAAAATTAACACAAGAACTCAAGATTTATAATGATTCGTGTGGGAGTGATCTTGATAGTGATCACCTTTTTTTATCTTTCCACTAGTAATGATGGCCATCGCTCAATTTTTTTTCTTTAAATAGTAACAACTTTATATTATAGAAAAAGATCCAATTATAATAGAGAGGTAAATAAGTGGGCAACAAGCTGAGCCGTCACCCTCTTTTAAATGGCAAAACTTGATCCTACTGAAAACAAAGTTATAGTTCTTTGGCGTCGATATTGTGCACGACCCGTAGAACTCTTTTAAGAAACGTAATATAAGTAGTTGTTTGAATATAGGTTTTTCAATGGGAAAATTACCAAAATAGATATTATAGGTATTGACTTTTCCGGAATAGACATTTTTTTTCAACCAGCAAGTCTCATAAACATTAACTCTCAACCAATCAAAGACAAGTATTTCAAAGATGCCGACTAAGAAGGCTAGCGGCTTAGCCGGCGCCCCCGGCATTGAAACCCACGAAATTCTACATGTGTCTAAAGTCTAGACGTGACACTAGCTGATAGGTCCACATTAGTTTTACTTCCAGTTTGCCCAAGACACAGGCTGATATAGCTTAGCCGGCGGCTCAAAAGAATTATTATTTTCATGGCTAAGTAGAATATATTGGTTGAGCCGAAGATACAAGCTGAGTTGTAGTATTGATGTAGGTGAATGCCATCAAATGCCTTCAAGTATTCATGTTGTTAAAAGGAGAAATTGGTGAATGCTCCCAACATGATTATCCCCGACTGGACTCTACTATTTGAATTGATGTGTGTGATGCAAACTACTTTGCAGTTGGGGCGATTTTGAGCCAAAGAAAAGATAAGCACTTTCACCTGGTTTACTATGCAAGTAAGACATTGAATGAACTTTAGAGAACTACTAAGAAAGAACTCCTTGTTTTGGTCTTGGCATTTGATAAATTTTGGTCTAATCTTGTTATGCCCAAAGACCACCATGTCGCCCTTTGTTATTTTTTTAGTAACAAAATGTAAAGCCGAGATTGATACGTTGGTTGCTTTGCCGCAAGAGTTTCATATAGAAATTTGTGATAAGAAAAGGGTCGAGAATGTCGCAGTGGACCATCGAGAAAAGAAACTGCCTCGTTGTGTCTGGGACGCCTAACCCTCATATGACTACATAGCATCTACTAGTTAGAAACATGTTAGGACATGTTTTGATTTTAATTATGTACCCCTAGCAAAGAGTTTAGATATGCAAGTTGTTTATGTTTTGGTAGATGACAAAATTGATCAATTTATTGCATATATAACTTAAAGAAACACACTAACGGGCAAAATTGATCACTTGATTGCAAATTATACATGATGTAACACATTAACAAGATTTGAGTTGACCATTGTTCAACCATCATTAGTCAGGTAATACTAATTAACAGCTTACATACTAGGCTAGTATACTGAGGTTTTTCAAAACAATGTAATATTGCTTCTAACAACATGATTCTCATCATCTGTTTAGAGTTTACCAAATCCAAGCCGTGTCAAACCCGTATCAAAATTTACCCTTGTTGACATGTACCCGTTTTAGCCCGCCCATTGTGCCACTGATTAAGTCCATTTTACTTGATTGTGCATGCTAATTTACAGCAAAATTTACTTCTATTCGCACACAACATGCCGAAAATCATTAATAAATCACATAAACTTATAACTATTGGCACAAAAACTAAACAAAAGCCAACTTACATTATGTCATGCCGGTAATATGCTGCTAGGAACTCTTCAAATCAGCCAACAAAATGCATTCAAACAGACAAAAGAAGCTATAAAACTAAATAGATTATTTTTGCAACTTGATAACCATACAAAATACACAACTCTATGCCAACTGTCAAAAAAAGGGAAACTAAAAACAAACTGATATTAAAAAAGATTAATATAAGATTAAAAACAGAACCCGTTCAACTTAAATGGGCATTGTACACTTTTTTTGCGAGTGCCCAAGCATGTGGCACCGACCACATTGCACAATTCGCTTCGGTCGTTTCAAACTCTCGATTCTAAGAACCTTCTTTTTGGGCCGACCCGGTGGCCTGCGTGTTTTAGGTGGCCGAATTACCAAATCGCCCTTCGCACCCTCATTAACATCTTTCCAAAGGCTTTTATCAGGAACCGGATATATCATTTGTGAATATATTTCCCGATAACTCTCAACTTTAAAACAATGATCAGCAAACACATGCGCGTTTTTCCCACTAGATATTAACGCAGCTGCAGCGTGTGCACACGGAAGCCCATATAACTGCCACCTTCTACACGAACACACTCGACTTCTTATATCAACAATATTTGTTCTTTCGGTTGAAACAACCTCAAACTCAACTTCATTCGCGCGCAACACTTGGTAACACCGCGCATCCGCGACCGCTTCCAGAATCTTCGTTTCAGCCGACGGGACCACAATCGAGTTCCACATCATACCCATGTTTTGCCTCGTTTCAAACCACGAACTCAACTGATGACGAATATGTTCCATCAGTTGAACAATCGGGAGTTCGTGACCTTCTAGAGCCCAATTATACAAAACCTCAGTGATCCCTAACGTGAAATGACCATAACGGACACCCTCAAAATAAGCAACAGCCCAAAGCTGAGGTGGAAATTCTTGAATCCATAATATTACATCTTGCGAAACCTCCAACATTTCGTTTATTTTCGTTTCGAACTCAACTGGTGTAAGTGCATACACTGCACTCCAAAATATGTTAACTAGTTTAGAGTTCTTAAACGTGTCACGAAAGTTTTCACTCACGTACCGTAAACAAAACCCGTGAAATGCACTCGGAAAGTGCGTCTCAACCGCCTCCACCATGCCACGCTGGCGTTCAGATAATATCGTAAGCCTAGGCATGTTATCAGTATTCACACCGATAAGTTTTCTTAACTCCGACATAAACCACATCCAATTTTCATCACTTTCAACATCAACTACCGCAAAAGCTAACGGAAACAAACCGTCATCGGCATCGATAGCGGAAGCACATATTAAAGTACCTAAATACTTCCCCTTCAAATGAGCTCTATCAATCTCCAAAAGCGGTCTACAAGCATTCAAGAAACCAACAATCGACGCGCGATACGATATAAAAAGACGTTGAAAACAGTTATCTTGACCTGTAGCAAAAACCGTCGCTACACTTCCCGGATTATTCTTTTTAACCTGTTCACAATAATCCGGCAACAACCGGTACCCTTCTTCAAACGTACCATGTAACGCAGCCATGCTCCGTTCTTTACCACGCCACGCTTGCATATACGACACCGCAACACCATGCTGATCACGAATATCTTGCAATATCTCCTTCGGCTTATACTGCGGATTATCCCGAATCCTCGACTCGACTGACCTCGCGACCCAACCCACCGAAGCCTGCTGATGATGCAAGTTCCTAACGCCTTCACACGTGTGTTCCGAATGAAGCGTCCGTATTGAAAAAGTAGGAACATTTGGGCATTTCGCAACATGAACACGCCACGGGCAGCCTTCTTTCGAGCATTTAGCAATGAACCGACTACGATCCGATTTTACTATTCGAAGATCAAAGTGTAAAGCTATGGCTATGTCTTTTAAAGCTCGTCTACATGTTTCGACATCTGGAAACTCTTGGCCTATGACTAACCCATGATTAGTTAAATCTATTGAATCTACCAAATCTTGATGGAGCTGAAGGTGATGATTATGATGGTGATGATGTTGTTCAGTTAAATTGGCAAGTGGGTGTTGGGTAAAATGGGTTAAATTGTCATCAGCCATAGTGAATTGATGATAACTGTCTCTCAGGTTTGTTAAAGTTTCAATCTTGATTCAAAGGTTTAGATGATATTTTAGTGAAATTAAATGGAGAGATTTATTTACCTTGGAATATGCAGGTGTGGATCTGTTGAGGATTGATTGTGTGAAGAAAAGAAATTGGATTGAAGCTGCAATGAATAATAATAATAATAATAATAATAATAAGGCTGAGGGGTGTGGGGGGCGCGAGAGGGGGCGCGAGTGGGGGCGCCAGCCAATAATATTGTGACGTGTGGCAGAGAGAGAAAGTTGATAAGATAGGTGTTGGTAGTGGTGCTCGCGCCCCGGGACATGGTGTGGTGGGGGCGCGAGAGGGGGCGCGAGCGGTTTTTTTTTTTTATTATTTTTTAAATGTAATAAAAAAACGTATTATTAAAAAAACTCAAAAATTATTTAAAAAATCACACATTTTTTTGAAAATTCATATAATAAAAAAAAACATACTAAAAATTAAACAAACAATAATATTTAATAATAAAACTAATCTAATACAAGATCCTCTGGTCGCCTCGCCCACAAATGTTCAACCAACTCATGTCGAAGATCCCCGTGTATCTCACGGCTCTTGATATTTGCTATGTTATGAAGTTTTTGTTGATCACTGATTGTGGACGGTTGTGGCGGAATGTCACCTTGGTAGTTTTGGCATATAGCTTTGCCCTCGTCTTCTAACGTCATGTTGTGTAGGATAAGACACGTGTAGACGACGTCCATTATCCTCTCCCGAGTCCAATAACGTATCGGGTTCGCCAGAACATAATATTGTTTTTTTATAGCTCCAAAAGCTCTTTCAATATCTTTTCTAGCCGACTCTTGCTTCTTCGTAAAATACTTCCGTTTGTCGGCGACTGGATCTGTAAAAGCTTGAACTAACACAGCCCATTCGTTGTAAATACCATCGACCAGATAGTACCCGTACTTGAAGAGTTCTTAATTTGCAACAAAAGATTGAGGTGGTTCAACCCCGTCGATAAGGTCGTTGATCAAATGTGACTGATCGATAACATTAAGGTCGTTATTTGACCCAGCAACACCAAAAAAAACATGTCAAAACCAAAGATCCTGTGACACCGCCGCCTCAAGTATGAGGGTCGGCCCTTCATGATCACCACGGTGGAACTGACCTCGCCAGGCCGTTGGACACATAGCCCATCCAACATTCGTACAATCGATGCTACCTAGCATCCCAGGAAAACCATGTTTTTCTGCGTGCACCTCATATATGCGTTGGATGTCATACGTTGTAGGTTTACGCAGATATCTCCGAGCGTAAGTCGATATGACTCCTACGTACAATATATATTAAAAAATGTAATAAATATTTAATAAAAAGTAAAATTAATGTTTTTTACCTTGGCAGAAAAAATGAAGGGATTCACGTGCAACCCTTTTCGACATCTGTAAATACTCATCCAAAGCGTCCGACGAGATGCCGTACGCTAGTTGACGGATAGCAGCCGTGCATTTTTGAAGAGGGGTAAAACCGGGAAGACCCCTAGCATCCTCCCTTTGTTGGAAAAAGGGATACCGTGCCTCTAAATCACTCGCTATACGCGTGAACAATTGCCTGCTCATTCGAAAACGAGTTCGAAAATCCGACTCCGCGTATACCGGTTGAGGGCTAAAATAATGCATCATCAAAGTATCGTTAGCACCCGATCGATCACGATCACGAGGTGGTGCTCTAACCCTCGGGAGTCGGGGTTGATGGGCTTGATTTTGCAAGAGATTTACCACGGTTGCGGTCAAAACTCCCCCTACATGAAGAAGCAAATCATCCTCTTCGGAGGAGTCGGAATCAGACGAGTACGACGACATTATTTTTAAAAAAAAAAATGGGACGATGGGTTGTTTGGAGATTGAAGTTGTGTTTGATATGGTAAAAATGGGTTGATTTAGGGGTATTATATAGGATTTTGTAAAGGTTTTTTTAAAAAAGTTTGAAAGAAATGGGTAATATATAGGAAGTGTTGTATAAAGAAATGGGTAAGTTTGGTGTTTTTTGAAGTTGTGTTAAAGTGTTGTATAAAATGGGTAATATATAGGAGTAGAAAATTTTTTTTTTTAAATAATTAAGAGCCAACGGCTCATTTTAGCTTTCAAACGGCTATTTTCACCATTCCCCATGCCCTAAAATCCTCTTTTTTTGTGGTGGTGTTTTGAGCCCTAAAATCCTCTTTTTTTTTTCTGAAAATCTGCGAAGTGATGAGAGCCTCACTCCGGGCCCATGTTTTCCTGTGTGGTGTAAATGCTTTGGGTTGTAAAAGGACCATTTTGTCTTTGTTTTGTTAGTTAAGACCATATAGTGATTTCTTAAGGGTGATTTGATTATGGGGATCTATAAATTAGGGTGGTTGTTTCATAAAGACCGAGTTAGTAAGATTGCTATAAAGAAAAGCATTCTTAACATCAAGTTGATGTCGCGTAAGAGTGAGAGAAGGTATAATTCAAACAGTTGAGGCTTTCACAAGCAGACTGACTAAACGTAGGAGAATAATCAAGACCAAGAACTTGTGTAAAGCCTTGAGCAACAGGTCTAGTCGTGAATCTATCAATAGAGCCATCTGAATGAAGTTTAGTGTGAAGCACCCACTTTAACCCAATAACATTTCCATCTACACTAGATCCCAAGTGTTATTGATAACAACTAGTGCGGTTGTTTGGCGAAAAATTTAAAACCTATAGGCTATTTAAGAGCAAACAATACACTATGGAGAGGATGATCGGGCGGGTTGGTATATTCAACGGAATGTTTAGGTTTGAAAGTACCAACCTTGGATTGTGTAGTCATATAGATCATACAAATGGTTAAGAAATTCTAAACCACTATCGCTTTTGAATACTTTCTTTCAATGTAACCTAAGTTTGAACAAACTTCACAAAAAAAAACCTTCAATATTTTTGCAAACTTATACCTAATTTTTAATGGATAAAACCAACAAATTGGGGAAATCATCAATAAAAATAGCTTAATAACAATTACCATCATATTAGGCAACACGGGATAGGGACAGGTGAGAAGATTGTTTGGTATTCGATTCAAATGGGAATTAATTACTTTAAAGAGTTAACATGCAGAAGAAATAGTTGGTTTAGGTTACAAAGATGTAAGAAACATATGACTTGAATTATTTTAAGAAAAATTACATCAAAATAAACGTGTCAAAGTTAAAAAAAGCTAAAAGAGATGATCTTGTTTGTGTCACAAAAGCTTGTTGACCAAATCAAGGATATAAAGACCATATTCATGTTTTTCATGAGCCAATGAGGGCGTCCTGAATGAAGAAAATATCACAAAACATATGAATATCAACCAGAAGATCATGAGTCAATTTGATAATAAATATAATATTTTTGTGAGACGTCAAACAACTAAAGCATCACGAAGATGGATGCTTTTGGAAACAATATAAGTACCTATGTGGGTGATAGGAGGGTCATATCATCTCCAAAGGAAACCTATTATTTTCCTTGACATGGGACATCTGTATCCAAATTTTCCAGTAATAGATTCATATGAGACGTAGCCCGGGAATCAACATGCCAATCTAGTGTGCATGAATTAACTTTACATAGTGCCTGAAACGCTGGCACAAGGTTAGCATCATGAGATGAATCGTTCTACGCAAGGAAGGCGAAATTAGGTCACGTGTTGGCTTAGTGACCACTAATCCAATAAAGCTACAAATGTGGCAACAATGGCCATTGCCTTTACATCCAAACTAACAATAACCCTGATTGCTTGGCTGACCACGAGGTCAAGAAGATGAGGGTTGAGTATAGGCGTTAAAGGCGGCCGATGGGGTGGATGTTCCATGTAAGTAACCAGGTGAGATCTCAAAGTGCAGGCAAAGGATGAACAACCCGTTGAGCAATAGCAAAAGTTTCAAAACCGGGTCCTAGATCATATAAAAACTAATGAAACTATGGGTTCATCAACAATAAGGATAAGCAAATGGTACCGGGTACTTTCGGTACGAATTGAGTATCCACTTTTCTAAATTCAAGATCGATACCGGTACTTTACCAACTTTTTGGCTTTGGTACAGTTTCAATACCAGTACCCATTTCCGAAGATTTTCAATACCGTTATAGATACCGATCTCATTCTTAATCAACAATATAATTAAATTCTTTTTTTAAGACCAAGTGTTATGGTGGAGTGAGGGTGCCACACTGCCACTCCCCACCATTTAACACCCATTCAAACCATAACACACCCATTAATCCTTCCTAGGCACCAAAATATACCCCTCCCTCACACGTGGCCCGCAAGCCAATGCACTAATGCCCAAGAAGGCTTACTTTTGGGAAATTCACCCTCATTTCAACCGATTAGTATTTTTAATCTTGGTTAACTGACCCCTTGATTACCTTTATTTGCTTTAAACTGTTAATTAAAGTTAATTACCTGCGTGACACTTTAACTAATTAAACCATAGCAAATAATCTAATCGTGAAAGAAAAATGGAAAATATAAAACCTTAAAAAAAAGGAAAAATAGAAACCCAAAAACCCTTCACATGAGATTGAAGTCGATGAGGTTATTATCGATGTCGCCGATATAACTAAACAAACCCCTTCTCAACTCCTCCACTTGCTTCTTCACTTCACTTCACTTCACTTCAATCACCATAATCCAACCCCAATTCTCTGCATATTATGGATAATCTATCACTTTACGCTTCTTCTCACAAACCAATTATTGGTTTCAAATCCAACCCACAAACCGAATCTATAATATCCACCAAACCCTCGTTCTGCACCTTCAAAACTCCCAAAAGAACCAAACCCACAACTCCAATTTCAGCTTTTTCTCGCCGTCATGACTCAACCCCACAAACATTTGACAAATCAATCGGTGAATCTTGAACACCCTTGTATAAAGTTTCAATATTTAATCGATCTTTACATGATTTACTTATTTAAAGTTGCAATTTTGATGCTAACGTGTTTATAGGGAAAGATGGGTTTGCTAAGATTTCAAATTCAAGTAATTAGCATACATCATCAGTTGGCACAGCTCAACCAATTGCAGTGTCACCTCCACCTTCTCAAGTGTAATTATTGTTATTATTATTATTTTAATTATTGAGTTATTGTTTAAATGGTTATTGATTTTGGTTGTGATTGTAGAGGTTCTCCTTTGTTTTGGGTGGGAGTTGGTGTTGCATTATCAGCAGCTTTTTCATGGGTGAGTAACTGAGTATGATGTTAAGTTTTCTTTTTTCAAGAATTAGTGCAATTCAGGCCGTTTACTTATGAACAGGTTGATTTTAGCTATGTTTGGGTTGAAAGTTGCTATCTTTTTGGATTTATAAAGAACTTTCTAAACCATTTTATTTAAACTAAATCGATTGTTGTTGAGGTAATTTAGTTTTTATAATTATAGTTTGTCACGAAAATCATATATAAAGAAAAGTTTGGATTTTTGGGCAAAAAGTGTTTGGTTAACTAGTAGAAAGTTGCTCAGTTTTTTTAACTCATAAAAACTTTCTAAACCATTTTATTCAAAATTAATGGATTATTATTGAAGTAACATAATTTTTGTAATTATAGTTTGCCACACTCATTATATATGTATAAAGCTTAAATTTTTTGGGCAAAACGTGTTTCGGGTCAGCCCATTTGATTATGAATGAGCTGATTCGGGTTATGTTTTATTTTAATGGGTTAAGAGGAAACGAGTAGAAAAGTTGCTCAATTTTTTCATCTCATAAAGGATTTTCTAAAACATTTTGTTGAAGTTAAATAAATTATTATTGAAGTGATAATAATTTGTAATTATAGTCTGCCAAACTAATTATATATAAAAAGTTGAGTTTTTAGAAAAAAAGTGTTTAGGCTCAACCATTGGATTATGAATGGGCTGATTCGGGTTTTGTTTGACCTCTTAGTGGGTCAAAACGAAACGAGTCGAAAGCTGCTCTCTTGTTTTTAACTCATAAAAAACTTTCTGAACAATTTTATTCTAAATAACTAGATTATTGTTGAAGTAATATAAGTTTTTCTAATTATAGTTGTCACGCTAGTTTTATATAAAAAGCTTGATTTTTAGGCAAAAAATGTTTCGGGTCAACGCGTTTGATTACGAATATGTTGCTTCAGGTTATGCTTTACCTCTTAACTCATAAAGAACCTCCTAAATCATTTTATACAAAATAAATGGATTGTAGTTGATGTATATTTTATCTTGTAATTAAAGTTTGTCAAGCTAATTCAATATCTAAAAGGTTTGAATTTTTGGGCAAAAGTGTTATGGATCAACCCGCTTGTTTCAATTCGTACCAAAAGCTACTTGTTTTGACCCATTCTGCCAACTCTTGGGTTATAAGATTCACGCCCCTACTAAACTCTAATTATACTATGTTAATATGAAAAATCTGTTTGTTTCTTACTTTTTTTATTAGTAAAGACGACAATTTTGACCCATTTACCTTTAAATGGGTTGATTCGGGTTATCTTTGACCTCTGAATGGGTCAACAGGAAATGGGTCAAAAGTTAACCGCTTTTTGTAACCATGAAGAATCTTCTAATCCATATTATTTAACCTAAATAGATTATTATTGAAGTATATTCTGCAATTATAGTTTGTCAAACTAATTATACATTAAAAAGTTTGAATTTTTAGGCAAAAAGTGTCTCGTGTCAAGCCATTTGATTGTAAAACGGCTGGTTTGGGTTATGTTTTACCTTTAAATGGGTTGAAAGTTATCACTTTTTCTGACTCATAAAAAACTTTATTAAACCATTTTATTCCAAATAAATAAATTATTTTTGCAGTAATATAATTGCATATAAAAAGTGTTTACGTGTTTTGGGTCAACTTACGTTTTGACCCATTTTGCCACCTTTACTTATTAGATTAACGTTTTCTACTATGTTTGACCAATGTTTATGTTTTGAATTGCAGGCGGCTTCATACATAAAGGTAATTTTCTGGTTGCAATTACTTATTTACCCTTTCTTTTAGCGTAATATTTTTTTATAATAGTATTTTAAGGATTTTTGTTATATGTTTGACTTTTTAGAAATATGCTATGCAACAAGCTTTTAAGACCATGATGGGACAAATGGACACACAAAATAACCAGTTTGCTAATGCTGGCTTTTCTCCGGGATCACCTTTTCCATTTCCGCCGCCCGCTGCACCAGGCTCACCACCTGCATCCCCTTTTCCATTTCCAGCTGCCACGCCAGCACCACGCTCAGCTGCCACGTCAGCTCCACCATCCGCTGCCACGTCAACACCTGCTTCTCAACGCACGGTGACTGTAGATGTACCTCCTCCTCCTAAAACAGAGGCACCACCCGCACCTGCAAATGCTGAGAATGAGTTTGAATCACCTAAGGAGCCTAAGAAATCGGGTAAGGGGTGAATCTGGTCGACCCATTTGCCTGTTTTTTATAATTTTATAAATAGTGAAATGAATGTGATACTTACGATTACATTAACTTTTGCGAGACATTAGGACAGAGTCTAGGGTGTGAATCTCTGACACTACACGAACCTAACATAAATATCATGGGTTTGGGTTGATTATAAACAAGTTCGGGTTAAATGGGCCAGGTCATTTTCGTGTCAACCCACGAATATGCATGTCGTGTCGGGTTGGACCCGCCGTCCACGAGCAGAGTCTGTTTAGCACCCTTTGATAAATGCAATTATCCAATTTTTATACTTATACTAAATTTATAACCATTTTTTCAGCTTTCATTGACGTGTCTCCCGAGGAAACATTGAAAACGAGCTTTGAAAAGCCTGAAGAATCGACCGACAAAGAATCCCCAAAAGATTCTCAATTTGCAGATCAAGTAAGAATTTTTTTTTTTTGATATAATATGCTTCAATTTAATATCTTATTTTATATAAATATTGATTGTTTTTGTATTTAATGAAGGCTTCCCAAAATGGGTCTGCCTTTAAACCGACAGATAGTTCGTTCGAGGGGGCTTCATCCACAGGTGACCCAAAATCTTGATATTCTTTTCTTTCTATTGTTTAAGCATATTATGAAATTTATGTGTCATTATTGTGATGTTTTAAAATAGAGGCTAATTTAGTTTTATTTAATAATGTAAAGGCACAAAAGAACCGGTTATGTCTGTTGAAGCTTTGGAGAAGATGATGGAAGATCCAACCGTACAAAAGATGGTCTATCCGTAAGTTTGGATATTAAAATTATTATTAATGGTCACAATTATTAGTTTTTTAGTGTTTTTGGATAATTGATTTTGATTATCTGATTAAGAGTCAAAAAAGTAGTTTCTGATAAATATTTCATACCAGATGCAACAAAAAGAAAGAATATAAAAGAGTTGTGAGAATTACACACTGAGTGTAACTTTCCAGCTTAAAGGGCACGTCTTGTCATTTTTGTATTACATAAAGGACACAATTTGTTATTTACTTGATAAAATAGTGAAAAAAATTATGATTTTTAAAAAAAAATTTAGATTAATATTGATTTTGATTCTCTGATTATGTTGAGTTGAACAATTAGTGTCTGATAATTAGTTTAATACTGGATGCAACAAAAAGAAAGAAAATAAAAGATTAGTGAGCATTACAGATTTTGTTCTTTAAGGGGTAAGGCTAAAACGGTCATTTCATAGAACTGACCCCAGAAGTTAACTTTTTTTAGGACATAAAGCATGATAACTTATCAAAACAAAGGACACTCAGTGTAATTTTCCAGCTTAAAGGGCACGTTTGTAATTTTGGTAATCCTTAGGACAAAATTTTGTAATTTACTCTTGATAATATTTAAAAAAAAATCTGTTTTTTAAAATGTTTAGATGGTAATTTCTTCAAAACTATTAAAAATAGTTCATAAAAATGTTGTTTAAAAAGAAATAAATTGTATTTTGTTTTCAGTTTATACTTCAATTTTATCAAAGAATGTTTTTTAGTCATTTTATTTACTAAATTGTAAGTTCTTTTCAGCTATCTTCCGGAAGAAATGAGGAACCCTACCTCCTTCAAATGTCGGTATCTTTTTCTATATTTCTGTAATTTCAAATAAATATATTTCTCAATAAAAGAAGATAAAATCTTAAAAACCATGGTATTTATTTTTAAATCAGGGATGCTCCAAAATCCGCAATACCGTCAACAATTGCAGGAAATGTTGTAAGTTTTCCATTTAACTTTTAACATGTCCCATCTTAATATTAATTTATGTTTTTAATTTAATTATAATAATCTGGTTTTATATTATTTTGTTTAGAAATAGCATGGGCGGAAGCCCCGAATGGGATAACCGTATGATGGATTCATTAAAAAATTTTGATATTAGCAGTCCCGAGGTCAAGCAGCAATTCGGTAATTTTTCACAAAAGTATTATAAGTGATTAATGTGACAAACATGTTTTACTAACAATATATTTATTAAAGTAATTAGATATGAGAAATTGTGATAAGAGATCAAGTTAAATTATGTTATTTAATAAATTGCTACATATACAAATATATTATAAGATCTTATTTGTTTATATATGTATTTTTTTTTGTTGAAGATCAAATCGGACTTACCCCGGAAGAAGTGATATCTAAAATCATGGCGAATCCCGAGGTTGCCATGTCTTTTCAAAATCCTAGAGTTCAAGCCACTATCATGGATGTATGTTTGCACACGCACTTATTATTATTATTATTATTATTATTATTGAGTATTAATATTTTGATGTTATTCTTGCAGTGTTCTCAAAACCCTATGAGCATCATCAAGTACCAAAACGACAAGGAGGTAAGCTCGTAAAACCAATGTGTTACATACACAAAAATCGTATGTATTTTTGTGATTTAAAGATGATGCGTTAAAGATCATACCCGTTTTTAGTTTTTTGATAATTTAGTGAACGGGTAAAATGAGCAACAGAATGGTAGTCTTATTATAAATTGTATGCAATAAGGACATGAAATTTTAAGTATTTGAATGGGTTATATGTGATATTTTGCAAATTTTCAGAGGTATATACTAAATTGCCCCAAACCGTATATATTAGTATATGCTTTTAAAGATTATGCATTAAAAGTGATCATAATGCATTGTTTATTTTTCTAACATTTCAGGTTATGGATGTGTTCAACAAGATATCAGAACTCTTTCCCGGAGTGACGGGTGCACCTTGATCATGTTTTAAGCTCTTTTTTCCGACTAGTTAGGATGTTTTTGTCCTACTGCAACCGAGTGAGCTTAAAGCTGCTGAAGAAAATCACTTTAGTCATAGTTGATCATATGAGTTTGGCTTCAGGAGACTGTAATTTAGCTATTATTATTTTGTTCGGGTTAACCGAGTTTGGTGTATTTTATGAAAGTTATTTTACACATTATTTTTGGTGTTTGGATGTTAGGATACCCTTGTTCACAATAATCTGGTTATTAAGAGGGACTTGTCTTTTTGTTGCATTTTTGCCATTTATTATTTCCTATTTAGTTGCTTCCTATTGCAAAATGCATCTTTTTTAAATACAAGAATTGTAAGTAATTTCTCCATGAGATTTTGAGGGGTAGTTAAGTAACTTCACCATTAGGGACTTGTGTTACATGTCGCTTGTTAACACAACCAAGTTAATAACGTATTCAAAAAATCGATCATGGAAAAGTCATTGCAATAGAAAAAAAACGATGTTTGTTAATTTACTAGTTAAATCTTTTATCTAAAGTTTGAAAAATATATGTAGATACACAAACAATTCATACGTAATCGTATGCTACCAACGCCAGTGTATGAATCCATTGAGCTATGTGCAGTTGTCCAAAATCATAGGTTAAATTCACAGCGTTTTCTAAGTTTTCATATTTTAAGATCATTACATTTTTATTTTTTTCCACGTTTTAATAATGCGTCCAAGGGTCATCATCATCATCATCATCATCGTCGTACTCAGTATATCCCACCAATAGCAAAGCTATGGTAGGGTCTGAGGAGGGTAAGATGTAGACAGCCTTACTTCTACCCTATAGGGATAGAGAGACTGCTTCCGGTGAGAAGGGTCATACAGCTTATATGTGCATAATGCAGTGAGTGTGAATCCAGTGAACCTTGGTCAAAATGCAAACCCTCATGAATCATGAATTTATCATCTCATCCTAAAACCTCATTTGTGTAATAGTCCCAAAGATGCCATCATTCGACATTTCACATTGTTGCTAGGCCTGGAGCCGGACTTTATTTCACCACCTCACAATATAAACTTATTGAACACAGTAATTTAATTGCGGGCTAACATATAAACCATTTGTATCTAGTTTTTTAATTTTTTAAATAAATTGTTCTACACTTCACATAAATTAAAATTTTGCCATACAACTTGCATAACACTTTAAGTTGCTTGACGAAGATTGAACACCAATGATAGATTGTGATTGACCGCGAGACGCCCACCAAGAGGTTTGTGAGAGATTAGGGAGTGTTTTTACATTTTGATATTCTAAACACGTTTTAAGTGTTATGATTGAACCAACAAAACCATCGATACAACATACGGAATATAAAAACACCAAAACCGGTCAAAAATACATACCCTAAGGGCGCGTTCGTTTCACGGAATGGAATGGAATTGAAATTGGAATTTGCATAGGAATTGGAATTTAAAGGAAATGGAATTGGAATTTAAACATTCCCAAAGGAATGGAAAATGCTGGAATTGGAATCCAATTCCATCTAACGTGTTTGGTTGGCCAATGAGTCGGAGGCAATCACTTTGACCCACTCTACCAACGACCCACAACGTTTTTGGAAGATCTGGCCCGCTGATGATCCGAACCGCTTCCACCCGACCCGGCCCGCTTTCGTTTTTTTCGTTAATTTTTCCAGTTTCATTCCGGTTCGTTTTTTTTCTTCAGTTGGTTTGTTTATTGGGTTTTGTTCCGGCTCGGTTTCAATTTTTTTGGGTCGTTTAGGTTGGTTTTTCGTTTTCTGTTTTCTTCGAGTTCATTTTTTTCTTTTTTTTTGTTCAGTTTTTTGGGTTTCAGCCCGTTTCGGTTTTTTTGGTTCATTTTAGTCGTTTTTTTCTATTTCTGTTTGGTTCAAGCTCTTTTTTTTTTTTTTTTGCTTATTTTGTTCAGTTTTTTTGTTTTGTGTTTGGATCAAGTTCATTTTTTTTGCTTATCTTGTTCAGTTTCTTGTGTTTCGGATCGTTTCGGTTTTTTTGGTTCGTTTATGTTGTTTTTTTTTGTTTCTGTTTGGTTCAACTTCGTTTTTTTTTTGCTTATTTTGTTCAATTTTGGGGTTTCGGCCCGTTTCGTTTTTTGGTTCGTTATGTTTTGGTTTCTGTTTGGTTCAAGTTCGTTTTTTTGCTTATTTTGTTCATTTTTTTTGGGTTTCGGCCTGTGTCGGTTTTTTTTAGTATTTAGGTTGTTTTTTCGGTTTCTGTTTGGTTCAAGTTTGTTTTTTTGCTTATTTTATTCAGTTTTTTGGGTTTCGGCCCATGTTGGTTTTTTTTTGTTCGTTTTTATCGGTTTTTGTTTGGTTCAAGTTCGTTTTTTTTGCTTATTTTGTTCATTTTCTTGGGTTTCGGCCCGTTTTGTTTTTTTTGGTTCGATTATGATGTTTTTTTCGGTTTATGTTTGGTTCAAGTTCGTTTTTTTGCTTATTTTTATTCAGTTTTTTCGGTTTCGACCCGTTTCGGTTTTTTGGTTCGTTTATGTCGTTTTTTTGTTTCATTTCCGTTCGGGTTTAATTTTTTGTTTCGTTTTGTTCGTTTCTTCGTTTCCCTTTTTTGTTTCATTTTAGTCGGTTTACTCGGTACGGTTTAACTTTTATTTTGGTTAGTTTTTTTTTGTTCGGTTTATGTTTTTTTCTATTTCATTTTGGTTAGTTCAGTTTCGTTTCATTTCGGTTTCTATTCTTTGTTTCGTTTTGGTCCATGAAATGCCCGGGCCGTCGGCGGACCGGGTCGGGTTGAGCCGAACTGACCCTGGTGTCAAACCGAACACAAACTGACGCGGAACTGAATGCGAGTTGACCCGGAGCACTAGCTGAAAGCGCTAAGACTTGAAGCGTCGACCTGAATGTGAACACACCCGAAATGTCGACCCGAACGCGACCATGTTAGTCGCCCAATTGAAGATTCCATTTGAATTCTTTCACATGATGGAAAGATTTAGAATCCCTTTGTTTAAAGGAATTTGAAGGAATTGAATTCCAATTCCAATTTCAATTCCTTGTCAACCGAACACATCAAAATGGAATTAAGATTCCAATTTCAACAAAACAAACACGCCATGTCATGGGATTTTAATTCCAATTCCTTTGAATTCCCACGAATTCTGTGAAACGAACGCGCCCTAAGTTTCCAATGAAAACGTTTAGTTAAACTCACAGTACAAACCGTTTCTCAAATAACCGATTACTTGCTGGTTTCTAGCAAGAAATATACAAACAAATTCTCTTTAACTCTTGGCTTGAGTTGGTTTCTAACCAACCAAATAGGTTCCTGTCACACCCCGACCAAAGGCGACGGAACATGCCGGGGTGCAACGTGATTGGACAAATACACAAGACACTATATAAAGTGACAATATTTATTTAACTCATTTTATTTCAACAAATCAAATAAACAACACGTCTCGTCCACACAAACAAGTTGAATACAAGTAGCAATTATATTGTTCGTTTTACTAATATCCTAATAGTCTTGTAACGTTTTCATCAAGTCCTCGAGTCAACAAAAGTCAAACCTGTAACATTTCATAAAATAAAGTTTGTCAACACAAAGGTTGGTGAGCAATTCATAAGTTTGAGCATATAAGTATATAGCAATAAAAAACCACAAAACTTGTATACAAAACAATAAATAAAAGCAACAACTTGGATAAATTGACAATCGCTAATAGTTTTACGTTATCGCCACCTAGCTACAAGGGGTTGCCAGGTAGTATAGGATTTTATAGTTATCGTTAATTGCATTACGTTAACGACACCTTGCTACAAGGGGATGCCAAGTAGTCTAGGATTTATAGTTCCACCATCCAAAAGCGATAAACACATAGACAAATAAGCATAGAACACCAAATCGAACAATTATTCAAGTAAGGTATACAATCACGTTTGTGGGTTTAAGATGCAAGTAATTAAAGCAATTAGTTTAATAAGTATGAGATGTCACCCCAAAACGAAAGATGGAAAAAGGGGTATGAAAGTACTCACCTCGATTGATGAATTGAGAAACTAATAAGTGATCGACAAATAGAAAGCTTGTAAACGAAACGAAAGAATCCGACTTGAAACGATAAACACCTTAGCTAAAATAAATAATGTAATATATATTAATGAACTTGAAACCATAATGAAACTATATTGGAAACATTGGACAAGAAGGTTCGGTTGTAAATCGGATTATCGGTTAATTTATTAATGGTTAGGGACTCGTACTTAATTGACAATTAAAATAAAATAATATTATTTTATTGGGCTTTTAAATAACTAAACCAATATTAAATAAAAACGAGACATGTTCAAATCAAGAGTTCGGTTTTATAAAAATGAATTGCTAATAAAGTTTATAATAATATTATTAATGACAATGATAGTAATGATAATGATAATTCAAAAAAAAAGATATGTTAGATGTGTATATATATATATATTTATATATGTATGTATATATATAGATATGTATAAGATAAAGATGATAATAATAATAACAATAATTATTATTAATAACACAAGTAATAATAGTTATAGAATAAAAGTCTTGGTATTAATTAAAGCGTCTTTGATAAAATAATAATAATAATAATAATAATAATAATAAATAATATTGATAGTAGAAGATGATACCTACTCGATGTTGGTTCGATTTCTAAACAAGTTCACAAAATAACTATATTAATATTATTGCTAGTAATTAATGATAAAATATGTTTTTAATTGGTAATAATAATATGACCTTTATTAGTAATAGTAACTTGAATATTTATAAGAACAACAATAATAATAATAATAATAATAATGAATACATATAATAATAAGATATACAAAATAATACTAATAAAAATCTTTACATAGTAATGTTGGTATTAATAGTAATAGAATTTGGTTAAGTATAAAAATAATAACACCGACACCGATCTAGGATAAGACGCAAACCCGTGATCTCTAGTTCAACAATTTATGTACAAACCAACCGAACCAAAATAACAATTGTTAGTTAAATCCATATGGAAATTTATATCCATTACCCGGTTGTTCGTCTTTGACCCCAAATCAAAACAACACCATATCCATCACCTGTTTCAAAGTATATAACTAAATATATAACCGGTTACTAACAATTCAAATCGGGAAATCGGCATAAGGAAACTAATAATACCAAACCCCAAAATTTATTACCTTTTAGACGACGAGAAAAACATGCGTCGCCGGAGCCAATTCCGGCGGCAACGAAAACGGAGAGAGAAAGAGAGAGAGGGAGATATAGACGGGGAGAGGGTATCGACGCAGAGAGATAGAGAGAGACGGCGGAGAGAGAGAGAGTTAGCTACGGGGCTGCCGGAAAACGAGGAGGTTATGGGTGTGAAGGTTACCGGAGGGGGAATGGGTGGTCTTTGGCATCGCCGGATTCTCGCCGGAAAGATCCGAGGTCACCGGAAAACCGAGAAGAAGAGAAGGAGGTTTGCGGGCTGCCGGAAAAGCCGAGAGATGAGAGATGGGAGAGTGTTGGTGGTGCGGCTGGAGGTGGTGGGTGGTCTTGCCGGAAAACGGGCCGGAGATGGCGTCGGGAGCCCGCCGAAAATCCGGGCTCGCCGGAAAACGGCAGGGGGTGGGTGGTGACGGCTGTGTTGTTGTGTGAGTGTGTGTTGTAGGTGGTGGCCGGAATGGTGGTGCTCGCCTTGGGTCTACGTATTAAAAGTTTACAAAAACGAATATAATTCGAGATCTGAAATTTGACGAATGTCACAGTTCCGTTCAAAAATCATTTTTTTTGTTCATCTCTACCTTAAACCAATTACTAGAAAATGAATTAACAGAGTGGCTCTTATAACCACACTAACAAGAAGCTCAACCTTAAGGTGAAGCTAGAGACTTAACTTAAAGATAGCAAAAAACATTCCAAACAGGGACATCTAAAATTGATGCAACATGTCTTTCCTTAACAAAAGTAAAACCGAGTCTTACATAAGAAACAAGAAAAAGTTTAACATAGTCCCAAAATCAAATAGACCCTCTTGTGAAAACAAACCCGACAAAGGAATTACTGTTGGATCTCAACCTTCTTCTTTTGCCACAGCCTATCAAGTGCACTGTCAGCATCTCCCTGCAAATATAATATTATTAGTCATATATCAGTTTTAATCCATATGGTTTTATGATTATCAATGTAATAAACTAACAATACATTCTTTCAATATAATTAAAGATATTTGTAAATACAAAAAATATTACCTGGGCTCTCACGAAACCGCAAAGGGCAAAGGTGGAAAAACCACCGGTGTATCGACCGGATTCGTCCAAATGACCAACGTTAATTTGGACTGAAGCGTGATCCTTAGAAGTGATCAGCCTGTTAGTGGCAGAGCTGCAGAAAGATACAAGTCTAGTGAGCAATCACATTCATGATTTATTATGCAAATTAAAATATATGAATGCTAAATAAAATAACATACCACTTCCTGGGGATATAAAGATCCATGTTTTGTCCCTCTTCGTTCTGCATGTTTGCAAGATCTTTGAACGCCGGCTAAATCTAAAGACAAAAAACAAGTTAAATAAGAACAAAACATAATACAATAATCAATCAAACAAAAAAAAACAGCATTTCTATGCATCCTCAACTTTTGTTATCAAATGCTTAAGTTCTTTTTTATCAAATTTTCTTTCAAGAGCTGAGTTTTATTATTAAATTACATATAAAAATCATTTTGAAGTCTGTTCACAATAGAATATTCAGAAATAATAGCCAAAAGTAATTTAAAATACTAATGATAAAGAGACTACAATTAAACAAGCCGAACTGCTCACAAGGCACAGGCTACTCAAGCTCGAGCCAAGTTTAAGCTTGTTTAAAGTTTTCTTTCTCAAATATATAAAAACACTAAAAATGTATACAAAATCTTTAATATTTAACACATAATAAACGAACAATGAACACTAATCAGTAATCACAGTATCTACATCATAGTTTAATTTTTTTTTAAACAATTGCATTACAGATTACAAAACATAGATCGAAGTTTCTATATTTAACTCAACGATTTCAAATTAAAAACGAAAGCAGGTCAATTGACGAATAAATCGACTGTATGACTCTAATTGATACGATGACGGTACTAATTCAATTTCGACAACGGCAGTTTAAGCAGATAATTAATTGAAGTAATTAAGAAACAGTAGTACAGTTGTATAATTCATACGAGATCGATTAACGAAGTGAATGCAGACCTGAGATGACGATGGTTTACTCCGGCTGCTGCGTTGAGATGAGGCTGCGAGGATATCAAAACCCTAATTTCTTTGCTTTATATAGCTGTATGTTACCTAGGGATAATATTATCATACCCTTGATCGGTTTGGCCCCTTCATTATCCTTTTATTGGCAATGTAGCCCCCTCTAGTTAAATCTTTTTAATTAAAGGTTTAATAATGATTTTTATTGACATTGTATAATCATAATTACGAGTGTAATCGATCGCGCGGAACTTGACGGCATGCAATTGTAATTTTTTTTATTCTATGGGTGAACTTGGTGTTCGCTAGTATCTTGCTAGTGCTTTGAATAAAGTTTTGTTGGTAGTTCAAAAAAAGTGAATAGGACAGGTTTCGACGTAAATTTAGTTTTATAACCAGTTGTAAGTCATGTCTCGTTATACGACTATTCATGGACCCATGCTCGCAGCACAGGGTTTGGGTATGCCCTTAGTTTGTTAAAAAAAATATTCACATGAATTTCTAAACGTATTTCTTACTATTTAAATTTTTTGATAATTTATTACCCAAGAAATTAAAACTAAAAGTTCTTGAGTTAGTTGATTCTTCTATTACCCATAAGCAAACAAAAATAGAATAAAATATTTATGATATAGTTGGGGTAAAAGGTATGCATGTATTGTGTTATCGGGTAAAGCATCACGTAATACAATAGGCGTAAAAAAATTAATATCTTGCCCATTCATATAGTCGAACACTCGTTCGTATCATTTTGATATTTTAGAGTTTCTGATTTATCTGTCTGATTCGAGTTCGTTTATAATCATTGTTATATAAACTTGGTAGACTTGAATTTTAAAGGGCCTCAAGCAATTATGTTCGAGCCACTCAGCCACCTTATAATCATAACTAGGTTTTTACCTACACTTTGCCACACACACGTGAGCTTAGTGTTTGGTATTCTGATTGCATATGATAGTGCTGATTTCTCATAATGTATATGAAGAAACGTGGATCTACTCACTGGTAGCAGATCTACTTTCCTCGGGTTTTGATTGTACTATTTCACCGATGGTTCTTCTGGATCCGTGTTCTTCCACCTACAAAATGAACAACGCCGTTAACTTACCCCTCAGAAAGGGACAGAGGGGTCCTCTTTGGGGTAACCCTCCGGCGTGAGAATAAGTATATGGTGGAGAAGATAATAATGTGTGAGTAAGGGAATCTCAAGAGTATTGCTTAATAGCTGAATACTGTATGATTGTGTGACTGTGTGTTTGTATGTAACTGACTGTGAGTGAATGTAATTCAATATGATTGAATGTGATATCACTGCCTGTAACTGTCAATGATTGAGTATGAATGTCCCCATCAAAGTGGAGTTGATGCTGTATTTATAGTGCTAGGGTTTCCACTGGTTGGGCTCAACCTCGTTGGCCTCCTCCAATCGCACTGCGCCACGTGTCCTCTGGGACACCTGGCGCTTTCTCGTTGGTTGTAATCACGTGGTAACACATGTGTCATGCTGAGTTGTCGACCTTTCATTTGGCAGCTGTCAACATCAGCAAATTCTTACTCCTTAAAAAGATGCCTTCTGGAAGGTTGTCTGACGTGCACAATCAAGGTTGCCCTAATCCTGATTTGGATGAGGACGAGGTCGATTATGTGCATGTGTGATATGCGCCAATCCTGAGGATGCGCGAGGTCTTCTCTTTATTCTCACGCGCAGATATTTCATGCGCAGATGTGATATGCACGAGCATGTGATATGCGCCGCGCGCGGACGCGCCGCGCGCATATGTGATGCGCGAGCATATGTGTGCCTGGGCAGATGTGGTATGCACGAGCATGTGATATGCGCCGCGCGCTGACGCGCCGCGCGCATATGTGATGCGCGAGCATATGTGTGCCTAGGCAGATGTGGTATGCACGAGCATGTGATATGCGCCGCGCGCTGATGCGCCGCGCGCATATGTGATGCGCGAGCATATGTGTGCCTGGGCATATGATGCCTGAGCATGTTTTGTATGCGCCATGCGCATAGGTTTTGGCTTTGTGCCTTCATAATGTCTTTATCTTGTGGGTTGACCCGCCTTGCTCGGTGTTGAGGCGGGTACATACCTCTTCAAGCCCCCCCAGTCTAATGTGTATCTTATCTCGCGCTAGCGCGGTAAGATAGATATTAGACTTACTGATTTGGTCTTTTTAATGTGGTGTTGTCGTTTTCTTGGTTGTTTCCATCGTTGCGCGAAGTTCTATCCATTTGGTTGAAACGAAGGGTCCAAACACGTGGTTGGTTGGTGGTGACGTGCGCCGTAAACGTGTCAGACGTTTCGTGTGCTCGAGGTGCTACAGTTGCCTTTCATGTCCCCTCGCACAGCTGTCTGGAACACGTGTCGCGCTCGCATTGGTTTGCACCTGCGAGTGGGGGCGCGTCTCTGCTCCGTGGCAGGTCGGTTACATTTTTATGTCCCCTCAACAGTGTTAGGGACACGTGCCGCGCCCTCGTTGGCTTGCACCTGCGAGTGGGGGCGCGTGAAATCCGATCAGTTGCCACATTTCTCTCTCCTGGGCCTATAAAAGCAGGCCCTTAGGAAAATTTTTTATCTTCATCTTCATTGTTGCTAATTTTTGAATTTCTGCCTTTCATATTCTGATTTGAGTGTATTCATCGTTTCGAATCTTCGATTATCTGCTGCTGCAGTTGTATGTCTGATAGTTCAGACTCCTCTAACCCCTCAATCACCTCTATTGCTTCTCGAAGACGCCGTGTGAAATCTGTGGTGATGTCGACATTGAAGCAAAAGGGCAAGGGGAAGAGGGTTGTTGAGACCACATCGGAGGAAGTAGGGAGGACCAAGGCCACGAAAAGGTGGAATGAAATCCCCTGCAAATTGAGGCAGGTCGATCTCGACAGCCTCATCTCGTCACAGGGTTTCCCCCCTGTGTTTGGCTGCATGTTGCCTATGGCCGGGCAAACGGCGGCGGACCCGCCTCCCGGCTATATTTCACTGTACACCCATTTTTTCACCCACTGCAACCTTCGTCTTCCGATGACAAGGTTTGTAGGCGCGGTGTTACGGTTTTTCGGGATTCATATATCCCAAGTCCATCCGTTTGGACTTGTGCGCATGACTCATTTCGAGTTCATGTGCAAATCACAGCGCGAGGAGCCCACCCCTCGGCGCTTTCAATTTTTTTACAAGCCCAAAGTCCAAGATTCTTGGATCTCCTTTATTCCTCGCAGTCAGAAGGTTAAGTGCAGCACCGTGTCATTCAAGAGCCTTCATGACTGGTCTGAGAGGTTCTTCTACATCAGGGCTGGTGTAATCCCCATCCGCATGACGATGCGCGCGATCGATTCTGCGCCCGCGGATGCGGATGTTATTAAGAACCCAACCGGCGCCTGGGTTAAGAAACTGACCGCCGAACCATCCCCCGCCAAGAAAATTCGCGAGGAGGCGCTGGTGGGGGTCGGCATGAGTAAGCTGTGGGCCGACAGCGCGCTTGAGCCCGTTATCCAAGTCGACGGGTTGTGTAAGTTTATTTCATTGCTTTATTTCTTTTTCTGCGCGAACATAAATCTTTTTGCTGATATCACTTGACTTGTTATTGCGCAGTCACCAAGGATTATATCCACGCCGCTTATGATGATCAAGTGGAGGGTGGCTCCGTCGCGCTTGGCGCTGGAGAGGTTGGTTTCCCAGATCGCTTCGATGACATGTTCATCCCAGTGGATCTGGAATTTGACTTTGATAGTGACGCGCCTGGTAAGCCTTTGCACTTATGCTTATTCCTTTAGAATACCAAAGTTTATTAACAGTTCTGTTGCTTGTATTTGCAGATGCGCTCGAAAACTACGAGCTGGAGCTCGCGGAAGAGGAGGAGGAGGAAGAGGAGGCGCCCCTACTAAAGCGCAAAGCTAAGGGGAAATCTGGCGCAGGGGGCAGTAAGAAACAGAAGAAAGATGACACCCCTGTCGCTCATCCCCATGCTCAAACGAAGGGACCTAAGGAAACCCAGGTGTTTACCACCAAGGTTTCTTTAGCTTCCCTGCCTGTGAAAGTGGGCAGACCTCCTGTCCACTTGAGGTATGGTGGCGTCACCTCCTCCGTTCGCGCGGCTGAAGAGAGAAGCAGTGCCGCGCCTGCGACAGGTATACTTTGCTTATCTTCATCTGATTGAATTATTATTAAACCTTTGCTCATTTGAATGTTTGCAGGACCGGCGACGGTCGCAGATCAGCCGCAGGCGCCACAAGGTGCTGAGGCTGCGCCGGGGGCTGCTTCGAAGTCCCCTGTTCTACCCTCTGAAAAGGGTAGAATGAACTTTATGGCGATGTTCGCCGCGAGAACAGAATTGCGCCAAGGTATGTTTTGCACATTTGTCTTCTGAATTTTTTCTTTTGGATCCAGTCATAAACCAATTTTCCTTGTTGATTTGTTCATAGGAGTTGTAGCTGGCGTACAAGTTGCTGGTGACACTCCTGGCGCCGTTGCCGGCGCCGCTGGTTCTGCTCCTGCTCCTGCTAGTGCTGAGTCTCCCCTTATTGGGATTACAAAGGAGCAGGAAGCCGTATTGCGCGCCGAAATGGCTACGCCGAGACCTCCTTCGCCTCCTCCTACACGCAGCCCTCCCCGCGAAACTGGTTTGGAGCCCTCCAGGTCGCAGGAGAAGAGGCCTATTGAAGAAGATGAGGAGGATGAGGGGGCTCAAGCTGAGGACTCCTTGGGAGACCGCGCCAGCCCTGCGATGCCACAAGACTTCGCAGCGCAGACTTCAGGTGGGGCGGGCGCTGACTTTTCTGCTTCATCCCCGCAGGTATGTTTTAATTTGTTGCTCCGCTGCGCATACCTCCATATAAGTATGTTTTATGACTTAGAATATTTCTTGTGTTTTGCAGGGAGGTGACCACGTTTACCGCCCGAGATGGAATATTAATGAAGACAGTTCCTTCCAATCCATGGGCGTATGCGAGGACTTCTGGGCTCATGCCGTGCCTCCTACTGAAAGGAGGTATCAGGAGGAGCGCACCCGCGCGGACTTGCTGAATGACCATATTTTCGCTGGGTCGGCTTTCTTTGCTGCCTCCCAGGAGCTTCGTCGTGATTATATTAAAGTACGCGATGCTCTTGTGGAAGCCCAGCGAGAGGCTAAGGTGGCCGCCTGGAACCTTTCTGATGCTCGCGCACGAGCTGAGAAACTCCAGGCGGAGCTCAGCGAAAACCGAGCAAGTGCCAACACCGCCTTTATTAAGCGCGGGCATGAGCTCCAAGCTGCGCGGGAGAAGCAGCAGGTGGCGAAGGCCGAAGTTGCCAAGTACGCGCGGAGAGTGCGTGTCTTGGAACAGCAGGCGGAGGCGCGTGACCAAGCTATCGTCCAGAGTATCACTGAGAAATCATCACTGGAGAGCGAGGTTGCGCGCCTGAAGAAGGAGTTGGCGGCCGCGCAGGCCGATAGAGATGAGGCCTTGGCGACGGCAGCGTCCAGCCAGGAAGCACTTGATGCTGCGCAGGCGGAGAAAGAAAAAATTTTGGCGGCAGCAGCGTCTGATAAAGAGGAGCTAAAAAAGACCAAGGAAACTGTTGAGTTATTAAACTCCCAGGTTCCTGCCCTCGAGACGTCTGTTGCTGGCCTCGCGCAGGATCGCCAATGGCTGGTGTCACAGGGCATGACTCGTTGCGCTTTGGCGATGAAATATTCCGCCGAGTTTCAGGCCCTTGTGATGGACTGCAATGCTGCCGCGCGCTTGGTGGGTCGAGCTGAAGGGTTTACGGATGGGTATGAATATGGCATGTTGAAGAAGAACCCATCCGAGTACCCTTACAAGAGCGACGCGGCCTGCGCGGACATGGCCGCGGTGGGGGAGAAGTATATGAATACTCCCATCCCCATCCTTATGAAGGTACCTCGACCTTAATGAGTTTTTCTTGATTAATTTTCCAAGTGTTTTGTACTCAATACTTTTCTAATGATTTGCAGATAGCTGCGCTTGCTGACCAGCCCGACCTCGGCGCGCTAAAGAAGTTGCTCGATGAATGCGAGAGGGCTGGTGGCGATGATGGTGGCGCGGGGGATGTTGCCCCTGCCAGCGGCGAAAGAATCTGCTCCTGGCACCGTCGTGATAGAAGACTCCATTGAGGAGGAAGAACTTGACTATGGTCAGTTCGGAGATGAGGAGCGGGCCGCGCCAGATGCTGAGGGAGATGATGAGGGTGATGAAGCGGCTGACGTCGACGTGTAGACTTGAGAAGCCCTTCATCAAATTTTATATATTTTTTTTTATACTTGTAATTTGTAACTCATCATACTTGTAAATTTCAATTGTATGGAATGAAACTTGTTTTCTCTTTTTCACATCTTGCGCATTTCCATTCATCTCTTCATGTTTGCTTGTATAGATATAAGATATGCTTGCACGTTAAAATAAGAACAAGGTTGTAAGGAAATTATTCACTTAACCATAGTCCTATTTTGTAAGTGGTTTCGCAGTATCTTGTTTATGCTGACATGCGCGATATCTTTTCTCAATTCCTTTTTTGCGCGTCGTTGTCGCGCGGTTTTTATATGGAAGTATGAGTTTTAGCCATTACATGTCAGCATGTGTTACTCAGATATCCACTATGATTCCGCGCGCGACCTCGACCTGAGACCTTAACAACTATGATATGGCATGTACTTTGCCTTAGTTGTGTTTAAGGATTTTTATGATCAGGCTGCGCGGGATGTAAGATGGATGTTTGTGAGTGTTTTGAGCTAAGGCTCTTTGTTTTGGGCTAAGGCCCTGACGTTTTTAGAGTTAAGACTCATTAACGTGTTTGAGCTAAGGCTCGTAGGTTTGGGCTAAGGCCCTGACGTTTTAGAGTTAAGACTCGTTAACGCGTTTGAGCTAAGGCTCGCGCATGTATGTTTTACTTCGTTTTATTTTGTTTTGAAGTCAATATAGTGTTGTCATATTGCTCCAAATTAATAAAGGAAGTGTGAAACATGTATGCAAAGGTAATAGAACAAATATTGAAAGATAGCGCGAATCATCATTCATGATGGCTTAAAAGCCTTGATTACATATTTGAACTTTTACATGAAGCATTTTCTAAGCTGTGCCGCGTTCCACGCGCGCGGTATCTTTTTTCCATTCAAATCTTTTAAAGTGTACGCGCCTTTCCCCAAATCTTCTGAAATTTGATAAGGTCCCTCCCAATTGGGGGACATTTTTCCTGGGGGTATCGCGCGGCTAGCTTCATTGTTTCGAAGGACAAAATCATTTTTCTTGAAGTGGCATTCTTTAACGCGCTGATTATAATATTTTTCCAGCTTTTTCTTGTATTTGGCTTCATTGATGATAGCCGCTTCTCTGCGTCCTTCAAGCAAGTTGAGGTCCAATCTTCTTTCGCGCTCGTTGTCGGTCTTGCTCATCATGAGTACCCTATGGGATGGGCATCCAATTTCTGCTGGGATCATAGCCTCTGTCCCATAGGTTAGGCTGAACGGGGATTCGCCATTGCTAGTTTTGCTTAATGTCCTGTGCGCCCACAGGACATTAGGTAACTCTTCGACCCAAGAATGGGATTCTCCCTCCAACCTTTTCTTCAGCCCATTTAACAAACTTTGATTCGCGCGCTCCACTTGGCCATTCCCTTGAGGGTGGTAGACCGAAGTGAAGATTTGGTTGATGTGCAATTCTTTGAGCCAGCTGGATATCTTCCTGTCAGTGAATTGTTTGCCATTGTACTGACAATTTCCATAGGAAGGCCAAAAGGGCAAATGATGTGGCTCCAGATAAATTGCTTCATCGCCTCAGCTGTGATTTTTGCTAGTGGCTTGGCCTCAACCCATTTTGTGAAATAGTCTATCGCCACTACCAAAAATTTCACTCGCCCTTGCGCTTGCGGCAGGGGCCCCACAATATCAATGGCCCATTTGTGGAAAGGCCATGCAGAGGTCACCGGAATCAAGTTGTTCTTTGGCCGCATGGTGTTTGGCGCGTAGCTCTGACATGCCTTGCATTTTTGGATTTCTTTTAGCGCATCCAAGTACATGCCTGGCCAATAGTAGCCTGAGCTCATTGCCTTGGCAACCACCATGCGCGGGCCAGCGTGTATTCCGCAGATTCCTTCGTGAATCTCCCTAATCACATAGCTTGCTTCTTCAGCATCCAGGCATTTCATGAGCGGTCCAAGGTAAGAGCGTCGATATAATGTACCATCAAGTAGTTCATAGTTCTGCGCCTTGTGTCTTATCATTCTCGCCTGTGCGCGATCGTCCGGCAACTTCCCCTCCTTCAGGAATTCCATTATTGGAGTTATCCAGGATGAAGGGGTTGTATGAATTACAAGGACAGATTGCGTTTGCACTGACGGGTTGCTCATCACTTCCACCCTGACATCTTTGCCAAAGTGATCAAAATTAGTTGAAGCCATCTTACTCAACGCGTCAGCAGACTTATTTTCGCTGCGCGAGATGTGTATGATTCTGAAGAAGTCAAACTGCTCAACGAGCTTTTTTGCCTGCTCTAGATATAGAGGCATTGTGTTCTCCTTGGCGTCATAAAGGCCATTGACCTGAGCAGCTACCAAGTAAGAATCAACATGGGCCTCTAGCCTTTTAACTCCAAACTTGCGCGCAATGCGTAGACCAGCCAGCAGGGCTTCATACTCAGCCTCATTGTTGGTACTCTTGAAGTCCAATCTAATAGCATAAGTATATTCATGATTATCAGGGTCCACCAGTTTGAGGCCTGCGCCGGACCCTTCGCTGTTGGAGGCTCCATCAGTGAATAGCCTCCAAACATCTTCTTCATCATTTTCTCGCGGAGGGTCTACCTCGCGCTGAGCTTCTTCAATCTTTCTCTCTGGGATTTCCGTGATGAAATCCGCTAAAACTTGACCCTTTATTGCTGGACGGGGCTTATAGGTGATCGTGTGTTCACCTAATTCCAGCGCCCACTTTGTCAGCCTTCCGGAGAGCGCGGGGCGTCGCAAGACTTGCTGGATGTTGTAACCAGTCAGAACTTCAATAGGATGACCATTGAAGTATCTATGGAGCTTGCGCGACGCGTGTGTTAGTGACAAAACTAACTTTTCCATGATGGAATAGCGCGTCTCAGGGTCTGTCAGCACCCGACTCACATAGTATATTGGCGTTTGGATCCCCTTGCGATCCACCAATAATACTGCGCCGATGGCGCGGTCTCCAGCTGACAGGTACAATGTAAGGGTTTCGCCAGGAAGTGGAGCTGTTAGCGCGGGCAGCTTTATGAGACATTCTTTTATCTCACTGAAAGCTTGCTCAGCCTCAGGCGTCCACTTGAATTGGCTCTTCTTCAAGCAGTTCCTCAAAGTGTTAACGAATGGAGTAGATTTGCTGGCGTGGTTCGCTAGGAACCTGTTGATTGACACCAATCTACCATTCAGCTTCCGAACCTCTTTCATGGTGGATGGTGAAGGCATGTCAAGGATGGCTTCCACCTTTTCAGGGTTCACCTTGAAACCATCCTTAGTGACCATTACACCAAGAAATTTCCCCTCTTCCGCGCCGAAAGTACATTTGCTCGGGTTGAGCTTCATGTTAACTTCCGTTAGGCACTGAAGAGTTTCCTCGATGTCTTTGAGCATTTGTCTCTCCTCCCTGCTCTTGATCACCAAATCATCAACGTAGACTTCTAGATTTCTTCCGATTTGTTCACTGAAAACCGAATCCATAAGTCTCTGATAGGTGGCGCCCGCATTCTTTAAACCAAAGGGCATTTTTGTGTAACAAAAAACACCCTTGTCGGTTCTGAAGGCAGTCTTGTCTTCGTCCTGTGGTGCCATTTGAATCTGGTGATAGCCTTTGTAGGCATCCAGGAAACATTTGAGCTTGAATGGCGCCACGGAGTCCACCTTTGCGTCGATGTTTGGGAGGGGTAACAGTCTTTCGGACATGCTTTGTTGAGGTCCTTGAAGTCAATACACATTCTCCATGACCCGTTGCTTTTCTTTACCATCACAGGATTGGCTACCCACGTCTGGTATCGGATCGGGCGGATGATGTTTGCGCGCAACAGGTCCTCCACTTGCTCATTCATGGCCTTCGCCTTTTCATCCCCCATGATTCTCTTTTTCTGAGCAATTGGCTCCACCGACTTGAACGTGTTAAGAGAATGTTGCGCCAAGTCTCGCGGGACCCCCGTCATATCGGAGTGTTGCCACGCGAAAACCGACGTGTATTTTGTGAGCAACCTTTTCATTCTCAATCTCGTTTCGTCTGAAATGGTAGCGCCAATTGTGACCGTTTGATTGGGAATTTTGGGTTTAAAATCCACTTCTCTGGCGCATTATCCGCCATTGAAAGTTTCATTCTCCCTTCCCGCGGCGTACTTGTCACTGCGCACAAATGATCGCGGTAAACAAATGTTACGCCTGTTGGTGTAGGGAACCCCAATGCACCGTGCGCTGGCGACGGTACAGCATTAAATTGGGCAATCGTTCCCCTACCCAGGATCATATTGTGGCATGACGTGGTGGGCAAGACCAAGAAGTTGACAACTTCGGCTCGCTTGTGCTCATCATCCCCCATAGTTAGTTCAAACTGAATCTGGCCTAGGGGATGGATGATTTCATTTGAAACACCACAGATTGGTGCGTTCACAATTTCGAGCCGCGCTTGGTCTGCCGGGTCTAACTTTCTGAAACAGTGCTCATACATAATGTCAGATTCGCTTCCAGTGTCCACCAGGACCTTTGACACTTCGTAATGAGCAATGTGTGTGGTGATGACGAGAGGACTGCTTATTGAAGGGCCTCCCCTGATTCTTGGGAAGATGACTTGCTGCTCGCGCCAATCTCCGTGGATTTGCGCGCTTCTCTTTTTTGACGTCTGCCCTTGTCGTCCCCCCTCAGCCACACAGATTCTTTTGTATTTCTTGCTGGCAGAGGCTCCTTCCGGTTGCTCATCTTCTATTCTTTGGTTTTTCACCAAGTGAGCCAGCCTGCCTGATTTTACATCCTTCTCGATCGCATCCTTTAAATGATGGCATGCGTCGGTGTTGTGGCCCGGGGACCTGTGAAATTCACAATATTTGCCACTGTTTTGCGGTCCCTTGTAGTGTAGTTGCTTGGGGGGCTTGAATTGAACATTCTCAGTACTTAACACCTGTGAAGGTGTTTTAGTGAGGGGAGTCCATATTCTTGGCAGAGGTCTGCTAGGATCTCTGCCGCCCTCCCTCTTGTCACCCTCCCCGCGATTACGAACATCTTTTTGGGGCTGGGGTGAGGTTGGTTGCGCTTGCTTTTCTGCGGAAGAAAAACTTGTTGGCTGCAACCTGGACCATACAGAGTTCTGTTTGGCCCTCTTCTCTTTGCTGCGCGGTGATTCAGCCTGATGCGCTCTTTCTCTTGCCCTATCTTGGGCAATCTGTTTTTCATTTCTCGCGAAAACTCGCGATGCCTCCATTAACTTGGCCCACGTGGTGGGCATGCCATCTTTGCTTACGAGAGCTCGTCGTAATTGATCACTGCGCGCGCCTTGTATAAAGGCCACGCGCAGGAGTTGCTCGGTTATACCTCCGATTGCCAGAGACTCCTGATTGAACCAAGTGATGTAATCTTCAATCGTTTCATCATTCCTGCGTACGCAGTGCATGATGTCATCAGGATCGCGCGTGTGCCTGCGCTGCTGTACGAAGTGGGCTTGGAACTTTTCTAATAGTTCCTCGAACCCATCAATTTGCCCAGTCGGCAAGCTCTCGAACCATACCCGCGCCGCGCCCGTTAGGCAGCGAGCAGACATATGACACCATGTTGGCATCGTCCAGCTCTCTAGGTTTCCCGTGTTGTAAAAACCTTGCAAGAAATCGTCTGGATCTGTCGTGCCGTCATATTTACCCAAACCACTTGGCATCTTGGTCTTATGCTGGATGGGAGCCTGCGCGATGCGCGCAGTGAACTTTGAGTGTTTCACCAAGATGGCTGGTCTGTAGGGTGTGGTTACGTCCACTTGCCCTCTGACTGGTGGGCTGTACGGCATGTGCAGATCCAGATCGGCTCTGGCTCCAGGCGCCATGTTCACAGGCGCGCGGAGCTGTGAGCCTCCTGCATGAGTATCCCGCGTCTTCCTCATGCTATGCACTTCTTCATCACTGAACTCAGTGTGTGCAGTGTGAACAGAATGTCCTTCTTCCGGCGCGCGCGGCCTTTTTGTAGTCTGCTTATCAAACGCTTGCCTTTGTGTTTGGTCGGCTAGCTTCTTCTGTTTGACCATTTCATTGTACTTTTCCATCAGACGCCGCTGCTCGTTTATGAGCCATTCATTCGGATCATTTGTTTCTTCTTCTGGACCCATTGGTCCTTTCAGTTTCGCGCCGGCCATATTTTGTAACGTGAGATCGTCTGGAGGAGTTTCAGTCTGGCCGTGAGGGGTTGTGACGAAGGGACGGTTGCTGGTGGTACGCGTAGAATCACGCGAAACCCTCAGAACCTGCTGTCCGTCGTTAACACCCTCACGTTCAATATCCTCCAGAGCTTGATCAACGTTACGAACGCCAGAAACCATGGTGATTGATTTTTTTTATGTAGATCTGATGAGATCTGATTGCCGATGTAACAGTGGATGGCGCCAATGAAGAAACGTGGATCTACTCACTGGTAGCAGATCTACTTTCCTCGGGTTTTGATTGTACTATTTCACCGATGGTTCTTCTGGATCCGTGTTCTTCCACCTACAAAATGAACAACGCCGTTAACTTACCCCTCAGAAAGGGACAGAGGGGTCCTCTTTGGGGTAACCCTCCGGCGTGAGAATAAGTATATGGTGGAGAAGATAATAATGTGTGAGTAAGGGAATCTCAAGAGTATTGCTTAATAGCTGAATACTGTATGATTGTGTGACTGTGTGTTTGTATGTAACTGACTGTGAGTGAATGTAATTCAATATGATTGAATGTGATATCACTGCCTGTAACTGTCAATGATTGAGTATGAATGTCCCCATCAAAGTGGAGTTGATGCTGTATTTATAGTGCTAGGGTTTCCACTGGTTGGGCTCAACCTCGTTGGCCTCCTCCAATCGCACTGCGCCACGTGTCCTCTGGGACACCTGGCGCTTTCTCGTTGGTTGTAATCACGTGGTAACACATGTGTCATGCTGAGTTGTCGACCTTTCATTTGGCAGCTGTCAACATCAGCATATTCTTACTCCTTAAAAAGATGCCTTCTGGAAGGTTGTCTGACGTGCACAATCAAGGTTGCCCTAATCCTGATTTGGATGAGGACGAGGTCGATTATGTGCATGTGTGATATGCGCCAATCCTGAGGATGCGCGAGGTCTTCTCTTTATTCTCACGCGCAGATATTTCATGCGCAGATGTGATATGCACGAGCATGTGATATGCGCCGCGCGCGGACGCGCCGCGCGCATATGTGATGCGCGAGCATATGTGTGCCTGGGCAGATGTGGTATGCACGAGCATGTGATATGCGCCGCGCGCTGACGCGCCGCGCGCATATGTGATGCGCGAGCATATGTGTGCCTGGGCAGATGTGGTATGCACGAGCATGTGATATGCGCCGCGCGCTGATGCGCCGCGCGCATATGTGATGCGCGAGCATATGTGTGCCTGGGCATATGATGCCTGAGCATGTTTTGTATGCGCCATGCGCATAGGTTTTGGCTTTGTGCCTTCATAATGTCTTTATCTTGTGGGTTGACCCGCCTTGCTCGGTGTTGAGGCGGATACATACCTCTTCAGTATACATGTGATGCCACTAAATTCGATGCTCACCTCGAAAAAACGAATAACAAAACAGATGTAGGTGGCACAAAAAGGCAAATAGCCGGAGGCGAGAGTTTTGAAGCGCTATTCTTTAGATGTTTCATCGACGAGACATAAATGAAGAAGTAGAAATAAGACACGCAAGCACACACATGTTGAATCCCCTAAAAATACAAGGATGCCCCAACCATTCATAGAATGCGCATGAATGTACTACCAAGAGCTTAGTTACGTGTAACACAACGGTGACTTGATGTTATCATACCAAAGGCAAATAAAAAAGAGTATAATTGATGAAAAGTGTCATTTTGTGAGACAAAAGCAACTCCACAATTGGCTAGACCGAACGCAGTAGGAGCATTGTCAGGGAGTTTCGACCCAAAACGCTATGGAACACCGCCCCTGGCGTTTTTGGGCGTCAAAATGGCACCCAAACTCCCAAAGTTGTGAAGAAAACGCTAAGGGTGCAAAGAGGTGGGGCCATCACATTTTTCCAGCCAATGAGGAAGATAATGGTGGGCGTTTCTCCATCACTACGGATGGTCTTGTAATAAAAAGAATTGATTTCAAATTTATTATTTCAATAAGTTTGATGAAGCAACAATACATTTCTAAATATTTATATTATTTAGTTTCATCTTTCATTTATAAAAAATGTTAATACATTTCATATTTCAATCTCTGTTGGTGAGTAGACATGCCATTTCTTTTTAACCTGCAACTATAAACAGATTACAACTCTCTAACCATCTCATAATAAATATATAATGTATGCAAAAAGAAAAATAAATATTTAATCTTCTACACGTATCAGATTAAAAATAAATACTTAGACACGAGAGAAAGTTATACACTTTTGATGGTCTTGTCCCTTGCATTGAAAACCACCTAACACAAACTTTATCTTTTGATGGTGATGTTTTTATAAAAGCACCTAAGTGATTCAGTTGAAATGTCTAATTTATGGAGATAGACCTACGTGGGGATTTTATGTTCTTAAATGCCTTTAACATATTGTATTCAAATAAATGCAAATTTCAGCATTGAATGAGATGAGTGACATGGGACCAAAAACTCTTGCCACATGTTTGATTTAATGCTCGTAAATTAAACTTTTGTTCTGGCTGTAAGCTACACTTTTAAGAATGGTGACCTTATTATACATGATTATTAGCTGTGATCTAGTTGATTTTGTTATCCTCGATAACTACGTACTCATCCATATCAAATCTACGTGCTAAAAGCAAAATATCAAGGACAATTAACGTTCAACAATCAAAGTTATGGAAAGATCAAGGTCAGAGTATCTAAGGTGATGGTATGATGCTCGCACCAACAAAAGAACATACAATATTGCTAGATATGATATTTGTAACCATTGTTTTAAAATAGGTAAATGGAAGAGAAACTAACCAGGTACCCAAGTAATGGATTATAATATCAACCAGGGAGGGGGGTTGTGAAGTCTAATCTTTTAGTGTTGTTTGGGTTTAATATTTGGGTTTTGTGTTTCGAGTTAACCAGTTCAGGTTTTCATGTATGAAAGCATAACTAAACCCGGCTCTAATGACAATCGGTTTTCAGGTACGAGTTCTTAGGCTACGTGTGAGATCGGGTCGAAACGTCTTTCGGGTGCCCTTGGTCTCTTCAAGATCGCTCTTGGGTTGATGTCTTAGGGATATATAACTTTTACATGTATATGTGGGTTCAAAATGACTAAAATATGATTTTAAAAGTCGTCAAAATGACAAGCACAATTCCAAAATTAGTATTGTTTGACTTTTGAGTCAAAATGACTTAATTCATCCCATCTCAAATATGGGGTGAAAGTTACTTTTTTTAGTCGAAATAACTTAATGTATGTTCGGCTAAGGGGGTGTTTGGGATTCCTTATTTTTACCTTTTTAACTCATGAAAAAGTTATAAGTATATAACCTTGTGAGTTTTGAAACTTTTTCTCTTACATATTAAGCAAACTCAAACACATTTTTAAATTATTAGTTATAAGTTTTAACGAGGACAAAAATAAGGAATCCCACATTTGATTCATGCCTTTTGTTTTAGATCGCCTAGAAAACAAAAAAGTCGATTTGTGTTTTAGATTGCACATTTGATTCGTGTTTTCTATAATACATACTAACCTAGTTTTTATTGTACAAAACAAAAATATTATAGTCGAGTTTGATATTTGAAGTTAGAACTCGAGCTTCTTTTAACTCGGGAAAATGGGCTGGTCTACCGAAAATTTGCTAGTAATTTAAAAATAAAAAAAATCACGTACCACCTTCTGATTGGACCTATTTCTTGACTGTTCGCCTTCACTATTTATATAATTATATATATGCACATTGCATCCCTCTACCTTAAAACCTTCCCACTGCCTCCTCCTCAACTTCTTCAAGCTTCATCATGCAGCTTTGTGCAACAGATAAATGCATGATTGAGGATGATCCAGAGTTAGTTCATTCTGTCTTAACTCTTGTTCTTGTAGGTAGAACTGGAAATGGAAAGAGTGCCACTGGGAACTCCATCATTGGATCCAAGAAGTTTAAATCCAAACGCAGTTCTTCAGGAATAACAACTGCTTCTGAGTTGAACACAACTGTTTTGAAAGAATCTGGACTCATGCTTAATGTCATTGACACTCCAGGTATTGATCATGTTAATAAAACCATGCATGCATATACAAATTTTATATATTGTAACATTTTAATTACACCATGGCGCGCAGGATTCTTTGATTCTTCTCTTTCTCTTGACTATCTCCGGAAGGAGATTGTTAGAAGTATTGTTTTGGCTAGTGATGGAATCCATGATGTTCTTGTTGTTTTCTCGGCTTGCAATCGCTTTTCGGATGAGGAGAAAGCTGTAATAAGTAGCTTGGTTGATTTTTTTGGAAGTAAAATCTATGATTACATCATTGTTGTTTTCACCGGTGGTGATGAACTTGCCGAAGATGGAATTAGTTTGGAAAAGTTTATAAGTGATAGCCCCGAGTCATTGAAGGTATTATACATGCATTTGTAGTATTTGTATTAGGCTGCTGTAATTCTAGCTGTTTGGAACTTCTTGTACTTTTAGTTGAAATAGTATGTTTGCACATGTTATGATTTATCGTAATCTTGGTTTTAATGTTTATTATATATCAAGAATGATATGCACTTTGTCTTGTTTACTGGTACTCTTATTGTTTTACAGTTTGAGTCTAAGTTCATCGAGATGAAGTTGAAGCTTGAACGAGCATTGAAAGAAGAACGGGACGCTCGTGAAAGGGCAGAATGGAAGGCTAAGAAGGAACGTAAGAATCACAAGGAGAAAATAAATAAGATGGAAGAAGAGCTAAAGAAAGCCAAACAAGGTAGCGGGTGTGCCATTATGTAATTCAGTTGGATGAAACATGTTTTGAATGGATAACTGTCTTTTGTATCATTATTAATATTATGTCATGCCATTATGTAATTCAGTTGGATGAAGCATGTTTTGAATGGTACTGTTTATGTGTGTTTTAATACGTTTCACTAAGTATTGCATGTTTATGAGTTTTTGTGAACGTACTACTAGTAAGTACTGAATGTTAACCCATCGTCAATTGAGTTGATGCAAACCCAAGAAAATTCTCACAACTGATTACACCATTAATACCATCATACATAGAGGTGCACAAGTAAACTGGTTCCGGACCCGACCCTACCCTATCCGCGGGAACGGACCGGGCTTTGGGTTTCTCCCTAGAACTGTACCTGGAACCGGAACCCGGTAGAACCGGTCCCACCAATACCTGGTTAAAACCCGATCTAACTCTTCCAAAAACCGAAAAACCCTGTCAAATACCCGACTATACCCGGAACCAGTTCCTACCTTGTTCTGGTTCCTACAAACACCTGTTTGTGCTCCTCTAATCATACACATGTATTTTTGTCTTAGGGCATTTTTCAATACACAAAAGTAAAGGGTGTTTGATTCTATGTGTGCCTTCAAACCAGTGTTGTCTGGATTGCTCGACGGTCGAAAGTTGATCGAGGCTTGATCAAAAAATACTCGTTTGATTCCGGTTTGGTTTGTATACGAGCAGAGTTTGGCTCGGTTTGTAAAACTGTCGGGCATGAGCAAAGGTCTGCTTGCTTGTTTGACTCAAATTATTTTTTTACATCAATTAATTCGTATCTTTCTTTCGATCAAAATCCGTAAAACATTAGTTTGAAATTGGGAAAAATATATAACGCCATTAAGTTATTGTTAACGGAGGACCATTAAGAACCAACCTTTTGAAATTCAGTCGGTCGGTTTATTTGATACAAGTTTTATATAAACAAAATTAAACTAGATCAAATATAAAACCCTATCTGTCGGTATATTTGATACAACTTCGTTTTGTAAAGAAATATTATCAAAATGGAGATCAAATTAAACAAATCACTAAACATGTATTTTTTTTAAAAAGCATTTATATACTAAAACTTAAATATAATAAAAATATAATAGCCAAAATCATATTGATAGGTGTAAATAGTACAAATGTATTGATATTGTAACAATGAAAGAGTACATTAAGGGGGTGTTTAGGATTGCTTATTTTTATCAACTTATAATTTACTAGTTTTTTAAAAAGTAATAAAGTGTTTAGGATTATTTATATTGTGATACGAAAAATTCTATTAGTTACACTTTTATAACTTATTAACTTAATAAAAAATTATAAGAATGTAAAATAAAAAATACCAAACACCTCTAATTAAAATAGGGATGTGTTATTCATACACCCTTTATATGGTGTATATAGAGATAATATGTGTGTTAAAAGAGTGAATATTTAAAAAAGGTGTGTGAATAACCATTGCCTTCAGATAAAATCCAAATGAATCTCTAGCTAGTACCACTTCGTAGACTGCAAATGAGATGACTAGACACTTCACATCAACTTAAATTCAAGCCAAAGCAAGTGCTTTATCTTCTTCATTTTCAGACATGCATCTTCTTTCATTATGTTCTCTCGTAGTTTAATGTTGAGCATTTATTAAGTTTTTTACTTTTAATGGCGAACTGACAGTAAGTTTATTCTTTGTTTGGTTTTATATATCTTCATATAGCAGATAATTCTTCTAATTAATATTATGATTATATTCAGACACATAGATTTAGATCATTGATGCTAGCTATTTGCTGATTTCCCTGAGGTGAGTTCATACTCCTGCCACTAGATCCGAGCTTTTTACACTCCTTTTGACATATGAGTTAGTTTTGAGTTTATTCACTCTATTGTTTATGGTGATCTAATTATGCATGGGTCAGTTGTCGCTGTTTTGACCAAAACTTTTAAAAAGTTTGACCATCTATAGTAAGAATGGCCTTTCGGAGTCGGATGAACATTTATTTTTTTTTCAAAGTTTGACCGTCTAGAATTCCGGAAGGCTGTTTTGACCAAAAATTTTAAAAGTTTGACCATTTACGATAAGAATGATGACTATCTTTATGGTTAGATCAGTTGTCCGGATATTGTTTGGACAACCGTTCTAATCGATAAATTATAAAGTTTTACTTTATTTGGTCAAAACAGTCGTTTGATTGTTTTGTGAACGGCCGTTTGATGGTGTGAAATCAGATGAGGGTGGTGTAGTTATATCATGACCGTAAGATACAAATTATATATTCTGATACTCAGGATAATGGAGACACAAAACCATAAACTTAAGATCATTGCTTGTGCCGGCGGGGCGTGGGAGACGGTTAATGGGGTCTTACGGTATAGGCCGGTAGGATTAGCCAAACGTATCTTACAGTTGTGTAACATATTCCCAGTTGATGACTTGTGTTGCTAGTAAGCTGAATGTATCTTTGCAAACTGGTTTTAGAGCAACTTACCAGTTTCCGCTTTCATCTACTAACCGAAACAAAAATGTAGTTGTCGACATAGCTGATGATGAGGACGTTGAGGTATTCATGGACACGGCACTTAAAGCGTCCCATGAACTCGTTACCTTGTATGTTGTAGAGTCTGTTCCAAGCCGCCAGGAACAATCGAATGCCGGTAACAATGAAACTAGGCCTGTTTTTACTCATCAACATCTTTTTCCTGAACATGAACCTGTACATGCGGCTGGTACATCGAAAAATGTTACACATGTTTCCGAATCAGAAGATGATTACGGAGATAGAAAGGATTGGTTTCGTGATCAGAAACTTGGTTCGAATGGAGTTGATGGTATTGCGTAGGGGGATGTTGGAGATGTAATGTCTAGGAAAAGAAGACTATTTTGTAATGTGGTAATGGGTATTGGTTTAAGAACAGTTTATCCTAACCATTTTGTATGTTGTTATAATATCGTTTCGATGTTGGTTTTCTGAAAATCCATTTCCTTGCCAAGATTTTCTTTGTTAATTTCAGATCAATTGCATTTTATATGTGTTCATTACTTCATTGTGAAACTTGTTAGCTAAAACTTAATTAAAATAAGAATTGGTAAGTTAAAGTTTAGGTTTAAGTCAACAAAGTTAGATGGGTTAGTCATTTTGGAAAGATGTGGCAGCAGCTAAGTAAGTTTGGTATGGAGTTGAATATGTATCTTTTCAAAGGGACTATTCTTAACAAGTTGAAATTTAGATCAGTTTGTTAGTAAGTAATAACCGTTAAAAGGTTCAATTTAGGGGTTTAGTGTTTATAAACCAGTGAGTTAGATTACTTTGTTTAATGTAATTCTTCTATTTCGATTCCTTTCTTCTGTAATCATTTTCAGTTCTTGAATTCAATATTAATCGCTTAGTTTTCATATTCGATTCTTGTTTTCATTGGTGTTCTACATAACAAATGGTATCACAGCCAAGTCGTGGCTTGATTATTTGAAATAATTCGTTTGTTTTGCAATTGATGATCAAGAATGATGTCTGTCTGGTTTAAATTGGGGAAATCCGATAGTAGGAATGACCAATAAAGAGAACATACCCAAAAAGGCCCACAATGCGATCGTCTAGAAGGTGATCAAGTTCGCCGCAAGGTGTCAAAAGAACCATATGCAGCCGGTGTTTGGTCCAAACTGGAGTTTTTTTTTTTAATCCCGTAAATCCTTTTATAGATAACACAAACCGAACTATATCTGAATAATGGGTAAGCGAGCAACCCTAAACTAGAGTCAAAATATACATGACTAAGTGTTTAGCTAATCATTTGAACTTGAAGAAGATGTTGTATACATTTCACATGACTTCAATGAAGTCTTTTGAAGATCAGACTGACGTGTTCAACAAGTTGGTATTGAATCTTGAAAACATGGTTACATGGAGGTGAAGTTAGATGAAAATTAGGCAATCATATTTCTAACATCATTACGGTCTTCATACGAACATTTTGTTAACACCTTAAATGTATGGGAGGGAAACCTTGACACGGAAGAGATACTCTTGGCGGCATTGAACTCTAAGGGAGTTATAGAAAATATATGTTTTTTCAAAAAGGTAATACTATCTTCGTTCTCAACCCAACCCAACCCAACCCCTCCCATCTAACATTAAAAAAAATAGTTTCTCTTTTTTCCGCCTACATAACCCAACCGAACGTAATATTTCATTATCATTTACAACACAACCAAACTTTTTATTAAATAAATATAGTTTATAATTGTATAAAATTAAAAATAAAAATAAAATTTTAAGATAATAAGTCTATGAACCATTATGTTATAATCATATTATTAAAATATACATATTTTCGAAAGAAACTTCGTTCTTTATAACTTTGTATCGAAATGTTCGTAAAAAAAATATAAAACTGTATTTTTAGTTTATTTTAGAAAATTAAATAACTTAAGTTACTAAATAAAATTCAATTTTTATGTTAAACTTACTGTTAAAACAAATTAAAGAAAAAATTATATATACACCAATTATTAGTTGCCATTTAGCAGGGAAATTGATTGAAAACGTTTGCTAAGACTATCCATTAATGATCATCCATCACAACTAGTTGCAATGTGGCATAAAAGGACAAAAAAATATTTAATAATTAAAAATTTTGAAATGTTTTTTTGGGCCACAAACGGTTTGTTTCACCGACCCAAGTTTGCAAATGGTTGTAGAATATTTTATTATATATCTTACACTTTGTATTCTTTAAAAGAATATATTACTTCTAATCCATAGAAACATCTAAAAGAGAAATTTCTCAAAATTGGAAAAGAAGGGGAGGCTAGCACATCAAAAGGGAAAAAGTCATTGTCCTAGAAAAAGCATATGATGGTTACCAAAGTGTTGTGTATATTGTGCTAATAATCATGATGGAAAAGAAGAGCGGGCGATAAATACATTGTCTTTAAATACACTTTTCAAGCACTTATCTAGTAAATATTATTTAGTTAATTACACTCTTTTATAAACGATATTTCTTAAATAATGTAACTTCGTTATTTAAGTATTGCATATACTTAATTATGTTAGATACATACTATTCTATTAGATCTTAATACATGCATATCTTTTTTATCGAAATAGTGAAGTTTGCTAACGTGAGTAAAATTTATCAATGTAATTACTAGTTATATAAATTGAAATACAATATTCAGGTTAAATTAGTTAAAAAATCACAAAATCTGAATTCATTCGTCATATATAGACTACAACATTGTTATAGTCTACATGAAGTATTTTACGTTGTGTTAAATTTATTCCATGTCTTTTTTATTGCTTTAAGTTTTTTATACAACAATGTCACGTTAAGAAAAATTACAATTGATTGATCAACACTTAAGCAGTTTATTCACAATCAAATACATTCAAAAACTACAGATAAACTCTCAAAATAAAGTTCATTACCAAATGACGCATGACAATGTAAGGCCCCGTTACCGGTAGCCCTACTTTGGTGTTGGATTTACTCATAAACGTAATACTTAATATCATAGTTAATTAAAACATTCGCGGAACATTAAAACATTCATAAAACATTACATATAAATCCATAACTTTGTCTTAATAAAACATATTGTCTTTCAATTCAATTATAAATACTAAAACGTCTTTAAGTCTTCAGTTGCCAGACTTTATTCTTCTGCCACGTGCCCTCATCAAGCGAGTTGCCTCATCCTACTCACCTGCGTGGATACTAAAAGTCAGCTACGCTGAGTGAGTTCTAGTTAATCACGTATCATATAATACATGCACTTACCTTCAATCATGCATCCGAAGATACATAATAATTACTTTTCTAACTTACTTTCATTACATAATTTCATACGTATATTCATACTTTATTACTTTCATACTATATAATTACTGTCCATTCTATCTCAGATATTATTAGGGTCTGGTCCTTCTTTCCTTTGTTTATCTCAGATATTTTAGGGTCTGGTCCCTTTCTTATCTATCTCAGATATTATTAGGGTCTGGTCCCTTTTTACTTCTCTATCTCAGATATTATAAAGGGTTTGGTCCCTCCTTCTCTATCTCAGATATTATTAGGATCTGATCCCTCTTTCGTCATCTTCGTACATACTGTCTTTACATGCCCATAACATACATACTTTCTTTAATCATTCATACATATTCATATATTGTACGTATATCTATCAAACACATTCATCAATCATAAACATACCTCCCTTGTTGGCACGTGCAATATCCGAAGATCGTTCACGTACCGACAAGCTTTCATTCACATTTAAGATATACATACATAACATATAAACCATATAAGGCATACACTTACCAATTAAGGTAAGTGTATTAACTATCACATCGAGTATGCACACAGCCCCGAAAACATAACAAAGAAATGGGGCTAGAAACTCACCTGAATGCGGTTACGTTCACCGTTAATGGTAATTCATTTCTTCAGTTGTGCACGGCTGACTGTATAATAATTACACGTATCAATTAACCATCACTACTCATATCATCTTTCTAGTCTTAGTTATTACCCACAACGAACAGGGGTCCGGGGGCAGCGCCCTTGGCAGCGGGGTCTAGGGGCGGCAGCCCTTAGCAGGGTCCAAGGGGCAGAGCCCCTGGCTGGGGTCGAGCTGCCAGGTCAGCTTGGAAAAATTTTATTTTCATTAACTGTCTTAACACATTTTCCATTAGGATTTTAAGTCATTATTTAACTCTCTTGTATTCGCAAGCGGTCATAACTGTAAGCAAACATACATGTAAGCGAACTTACTTAAGCGAACTTTATTTAAGCGAACTTAACTTAAGCGAACTTATACAGCAGCGAAGTTAACCAGTAGCGAACTTATATAGGCGAAGTTTACAATAGGCGAACTTGGCATGCTGCGAACTTAGCTTGGCGAACTTATTGACAGGCGGAGTTATAGCCAGCGAACTTAATATCTGGCGAACTTGACTAGCAGCGAACATACTTGGCGAACTTGCTTGCAAGGCGAACTTAAGCTTGCAGGCGAAGTTGTTCATTTGCAGCTACGGCTCATCCCGAAAACCTCTATAATCAACTCAGTTTTATTGTTTAATTCTTGGTTATGATTTTAACCAACCCGCGATCGTTCCTTTGGTCATTTTTGATAAAGATTCGGCCCGAAACGCATAAAGGTTGGACCTTTAAGCTAAAACGTTCCAAACTAGATCTTAGGGTTTTCTTTTTAAGCGAGCCGCACAGGTTTATGGGTTCATTAGGTTCGTTTTATTATGAAGTCTACAACTTTACGTTTCGTTTATACCGGATCTACTCTCGTTCTAAGTTTCACGACTAAACGTTTATAAAAACGTAAACTTTAAGGTAAAAGACATACCTTTACGTGCTCGTTTAATCTTGGTTAGCTTGTTTAGGAACTCTAAATCATGTATAAGACTCGAATAACGAAGATCTAATCACAACTAACGTTTACGCTCTCGGATCTCGCTCGTCTCTCTCTCTCTCTCGGCCGTATATGGTGTGGGGTGTGTGTGTGTTTTGGAGTGTGTAGGCAATATGGATGAATGGAATGAGGATTAGGGTTTTAGGGTGGTTTAAAGGGTATTTATATCCCTTAAAGCCCATGGACCTAAGGCCCATTCCCTTTAATCCATCTTAATTAGTCCAAGTCCATGATCTTTATTAATATCGATTAATTATTTAGGCCCAATAACTAAACGCGACTTTCTTTTATTAAATATGAAAATTTAGGATGTTACAGACAAAGTGTGATTAAAAGTAACACGCAGTACATAGGAAAAACTGATGACAAGTCATCAAGGATTAAGCTTTAAATAGCAAGTTGACCACTCGGACCAAGCAGGACAACATACATGTAACTAGTACATGTGTCGTTTTAACTTTAAGTGCCTCTTCGATAATGAAGAGGTAGGTCCCTGTAAAGCCCAGTTGGACCCGCAAGACTCACCTTGAAGAGGTACGTCTGCGCAAAGACCAACTGGATCCGCAGGACCCACCATGCTCAGAGAGATGAAGACCTTACACGCAGTAAGCCAGCTGTTCCCGCAAGAAAGCCTCCCTTGGTACAGTACCCTGCCTGTTCCCGCAGCTATGGGTACAAGCCAAGGAAGGCTACCCGCACTAACAGTAAGGCTACACGCGCAAGGCACTAACTCTTATACTTCAGTAATGTCACCTGAAGAAGGAATGAGCAAGGCGGGAATATTCCCGCCCAAAAGAGCCAGTCCGTACGCTTCTAGAAGATCTTTTGTACTATACCTACCAAGGTATGGACAAATAGACAAGATCTGACGAAGTGACCCATGAACCAATCACAGGGTGACAGCTCACCGACAATAGTACGAAGAGGAGCATTCCAGTACAAAATGTCGCTATCAGCCGCTGCCTACCCACCAACTCCCATCGTGGCACGAACTTAGCCCATAGTTGTTGGAAAAGGAATATTATATACAGCTGGCCGTACCTGCTTGGAAACCTACCTTCGGCTATAAATACTCCAACACCTTGGAACGGTATCATCATCTTCTCTCTAGCTATTTCTCTCAATATACACTTATATTCAAAGCAATCTAGTCTGATTCTCACGCCGGAGGGTGGTCACAAGGAGGAACCCCCCCCCCCTTCTCAGTGACGAGCTCACGGTGTCTGTTTTGCAGGTTGAGAAGAATAACCATCTTTGTCGGACCTAACCCTCGTGGGAAACATCTATTTAACCCTAAGATTATCCTTAATCTGCTGGGGTCATTTAGTGTTTCTTCATTGGCGCCATCCGTGCATTAAGCTAGAACTTTTCTTTTTCTCAGTTTTTTTTCAAACTTCTGGAAAGATGGTTAAGGTTACTCCGATGCCAAGGCCACCGAGTGACCAAGAAACTCCGGTAACCACAACCCCAGCTACTGGGGGAACACCGGTGAATACACGATTTTTACGAACACTACCCCGGTTACCCAAGCCGGGGCAAGTGCAGTAAACAATCCTCCCCTGGGATTCATTGATACCCAGGTGGAGAAACAACAGACGAGGCTTCCCAGACAAACACTAGATCAAGTTAAAGCTTGGGCGGAAGCACGTCAGAAAGAATTCCAAGCCGAGTTGGATGAACGTTTACGTTCACTCCAACAGGCCAATGATGAATTCGGAAGTACTCGCCAACAGCTCAACATGAGCAATGATTGCGAGTATTTGGATGATGAAGATTGGGAAGAATCTGACAGTGACGCAAACCCTCGTCATAAGGCGAAAGGGAAGCGTAAAGAAGCAAACTTCCACTCGAGAAGAAATTTCGAGGGAACCTTCAAACCAAAGAACACGGGGGGAAACCCACGTGACTTATCCAAAACTTTCAGACCAACTGTTGCGAATGCGGGAACGTCCAAATTTGCAAGGGACATTGCGGAAACAATCGCTCCAAAGAGTGCCAAACAAATGTCCAACATAGGCACTTACGATGGCATATCTGACCCGGACGATCACTTGAACAGATTTATAGCGGGGGCAACCGTCAGTAATTGGACGAAACCCACATGGTGTTACATGTTCCAGATGACGCTCGTGGGGGCAGCCAGAGCGTGGTTTGATCGTCTACCGGTCCACCACATCTATGATTGGGCAGACTTCCAACACAAGTTCAGCCAGCACTTCAGTCAACAAAGAAAATATACTGAAGAGCAATGGACGATCCTCAACTGCATCCGAGAGGAAGACGAATCTTTGCTAGACTTCATCACTCGCTTCAACTCAAAGAAGCTAAGTCTGGGCACTATTAGCGAAAATCTTGTTCGCGCCGCTTTTATCCAGGGCGCTGAGTACCCAGAGCTCATCCGTACGTTGACGGGTAAAGATGGCATGCCATCCACGTGGGATGCCATCATGACGGTAGCTAAACGCTTTGCCGAGACGGAGAAGCAACTGGGTAGAAATCTTCCCTAGAGCACAAACCTCTACACACAGAGAAAAAGAGAAAATAACGTCCGTACCGCCCGACAAAATAAAAAGAAGAAGCTTGGTATTTGGCAGTCAAGGATAAACTTTGACACCTCATCCAACTCTCGCCCCCTCTTAGGCGGAAGGGACAACACGCACTCGTCGAACCGGAATCCCAGATGGACGCCACTCACCAAAAGTGTCACCGAGATATTTGCCACCGAGAAACTCCCATGGCCAAAGGCTCCAATAATCCGACAGCGTCATAACGCTGATCAGAGCAAACCTGTGACTTCCACGGGACAAAAGGCCACACCACGGAGGAATGCACATCTTTGAAGGATATCGTCGAAACATTCGTCAAAGATGGGAAACTCACACACCTCGTGGCGTCAATCAAGAACGGAGGGAGGAATGACAATCGGTACAAGGGCAATGGACGAAAGCCCGTCGATATCAGCATTCACATGGTTCATGGAAACGTCAGAGGAAGAAAACAACGAACAACAGAGCCAAGTGCGTGGAAGTAAGCTGAAGTGCGCTTCCCGCGTGTGCCAGGAGGGCCCAACAAATAAGGTCCCATAGTCATCAAAAGCCAGCTGGGGCACTACATCACCTCCCGCACTCTTGCTGATAATGGCGCTTCGTCAACGGTCATGTATAGGCAGTTCTTCGACAAGCTAGACGACGAAGACAAAGAACGCCTAGAAACGGTTTACGCCTCGATGGAAGGGTTTGACGGCAGCACAAACACCCCCTTGGGTATCCTATCATTCCCCGTCACTCTCACGGACGGGAAGTACTCCCGAACAGAAGACGTGGACTTCGTTTTAATGAGGAAGCCACACCACACATACGACATTCTCTTCGGGAGAGATGGGATGGCAAGATTTAATGTCGTGGTGTCTTCTTGTGACAATCGTCAATTTCAGGTTAACTCCGTTAACTCAACTCCGTCAATTCAAACTTTAGATCATTGAATCTATAACGCACACTTCATTACATTTAAACTAGGGTTTAAATGACGCTTAACACTTACTACATGTGTAGTCTTTCGGGAATTGCATCGAAACGCAAACGAGTTGACACAAACGATTGGTGAATAAACGAAAAACGTCCAAACAGTAATTATGTGATAATTATGTGTTAGACTTATGTGTTATGTGATAACATCGTTATAAACACTAACTCAAGATGTAAACAAGTTAGTTTAAGCTAGATAAGTAATACTTAGAAGTGGAGGGGCCAAAGTGTAACATAGTATTATTATAAATAATAATAATAATAAACCCTAACTTGTTATTTCTCTCCCTACACAAACCGATCAGCCCCCCCCCCTGGCTCCTTGGCTGCCGTCGACATACACACACATACATACAACCAAATTTCAAGCTTTTGATTCAAGATTAAGGTGCTAGGAAGGTATAATCAACTATCTTATGCATCCTTTATACTTAATCTTGACTTTTATTGGGTTAATTACAAACCCTAGATGCCGATTTTTATATGTTTGTGTGTTCATATGATTTTGTTTGATTTGATGGTGTATTGATGATGATTTGATAACTAGAATTGATATTGTTACATGTTGATTTCTTGTGTCTTTGATTTGAGTTCAAACAAAAACCCTAATCATGTAGGTAATGTGTAATTGATGTGCATAGATAGTGATTATGGAGTCTAGAGTGTTATAAGAATGCATGATGGTCCATAGATAGTTAATATGTTGAGTTTGGATGCAAACAGTTTCTGGACAGATTGTATTATTGTTGTTTAAGTGACTGTAACGAAGTGTAAATGTGAAAATTGGTTGAGATTATTGATACCACAGTAAACTAGGTTGAGTCTAGTTTCTAAAGAATATAAATTTGCAATTTTTGGACGTGGAAAAGTTAACTTTTATGATTTTACAAGAACGTTGTGGAAAAGTTGACTTTTATGCTGTTATATCTCATGAACTACGAGACCAATTGGGTTGGTTCCACTTCTGGAAGTTGACTTGTTGAGTTAGGAACCTAACCCAAGTGGTCTTGCATTTATTGGATTTTTCGTTTAACGGTAATTTCAAATAACATTCTGTTGCGCTTGAATTTGACTGTTATGAGTTTGCTGTAATGTTTTGATCATTGTGAGAAACATATGTGGAATAAAAATATAATAAAATATGTTCTGGAAACCTAAGACATATATGCTTTTGTCATGATTTTTGGTAAATTAATTGAGATGCTATGATCGGTGGAATAGTACAATCTTTCAAGTAGGATTTCTGTCTCGGTGAAACTAGCTGCTGAATTTTGTGAAAATGCATGAAACATGATATTTGCTATATAATTGATATGTTTTGACCAAATTACCCTTGCGGGGAATAATTGCTAATTGATTGTCATGATTTGACAAAATTTCCCTCATGGGGAATAATGGCTAGTTAATTGTTATGTGTTGACCAAATTGCCCTTACGGGGAGTAATTGCTAGTGATGTACTTTATGAATACGTGACACGTAAATAATTGCTTACACATGTAACGTATCACAAATACACTTGTTAAAGTTACACACGATTTACAAACGAAACACGAAACATGTTGTGTGCATAGGTATTATGTGCCGGGTCTAGAGACTCGATAATATTCCGACACTTAGAAAAATCTCTTTATTGTTTTAGAACGCTAGAGAGAGTTTTTCTGTGACGCGCATCTTGGTGAATTATTTTGGGAATACTTCGCAAACAGTGAGTTTCACTTTCCTCTTTTTAAACGCTTTTCACTTGGGGGAGATAACATACTCCGAAACGCATTTAAGATTTTGTTAATATAGATTATATATCACTTGTAAAGACTAAGTGGCAAACGCAATAACTAAAGTCCTTCATTCACATCGAACCGGTTAATATTTGGATAATAGCAAGTCACTGTTGAGTAGTACTACTGGGTTTGACAAACCACCACCCAACGCTAAACTCGACTGGAGGTCGAGTGGGTGTAATCTTGGCTAAACACATACCATGGTCTGGATGACCTGGTGGCAAGGCAAATGATAAACAGTCAGCTTCGGTGTCGAACACTTAGTGATACTTGTTTTATAGGCTAGCTACCTATAGATATATAATTGACATAACACTATCTGGTAACGCAAAACGCTGTAACGCAAAACGCTGTAACGCAAAACGCTTAACGCAAAACGCTGAACGCAAACGCTAAACACTTTATTTTATATAAACTTGTGAACTCACCAACCTTGTGTTGACACTTTCAGTATGTTATTCTCAGGTAGCCGAGGCGGACGCGCGGTTTAGGATCATGCATTGCTTGAAACACTTTTAATTATGCAAACTTATTTTAAACTATTATCTTTGGGTTTTAAGTCGTCCTGCGTGACGTAACATTGGTTTCTATGGTTTTAACGCTTCCGCATTTAATTACTCGTAAACGTTTTCATGGTTTTGAAACTTTGTTTAATGGTTTGATTATAACTAATGATTACGATCCTGTTAGTTCACACCCTCTGACGTTAAAACTCCGTTAGTGGATTTTGAGGGTGTGACACTTCGGTCCATGGGATTATGGGATGGCCAACAGCCGAGGGCGTTGCTATGATAACGGGCATTCCCCAGGTATGCATCGCATCTGTCTCATCTAAACCCAAACCAAAAATGGCTAAACCAACCACCTCTGAACCAGAAGAATGGGCCTTCAATGGCAAATACCCTGACCAGGCTGTTACCATTGGCCCAACGATCACTAACCCCACACGCACCTTACTCAAACGCTTGTTGCAAAAAAATGCCGACATCTTCGCGTGGACACCAGCTGACATGACTGGTGTACCTCGAAGTAAGGCTGAGCATAAGCTCAAGTGTGACCCGGCATTTGCGCCGGTCATACAAAAGCGTCACGTAATGGGTGCTGAACCGGCTAACGCGTGTAGAACCCAAGTCAAGGAACTCCTTGACGCAGGCATCGTACGCGTTAGTAAATATCAAACATGGGTTGCAAATCCCTTCATGGTACCGAAATCCAACAAACAATGGCGCATGTGCATAGATTTTAAAGACCTAAACAAAGCATACCCCAAGGATTGTTACCCGTTACCCGAAATTGACCTTAAGGTAGATTCATTAGCACCGTTTCGCCTTAAATGCTTCCTTGATGCGTATAAAGGGTACCATCAAATCCACATGGCTGTTGACGATCAGGATAAAACCGCATTTCGGACGCCCGATGGCACATTTTGTTACCAAATGATGCCATTCGGACTTAAGAATGCCGGGTCCACATACCAACGCCTGATGGACAAAGAGTTTCATGCCCAAATTGGGAGGAACTTGGAAGTTTACACGGATGACTTGGTCATCAAAAGCCTCGAGCCAGAAGCGATGTTGAAAGACATCGAAGAAACTTTCAACACACTCAGAAAGATAAACATGAAGCTCAACCCGAGCAAGTGTTCCTTTGGGATGGAAGAAGGGAAGTTCTTTGGAGTCATCGTTACCAAAGATGGCTTCAGAGCGAACCCTGAAAAGGTCGAAGCCATTATGAAAATGGAATCACCTACTACCATCAAACAGGCTCAGACACTGAATAGACGACTAGTCGCACTTAACCGCTTTTTGGCAAACCATGCGGATAGGTCGTTCCCATTCGTGTCAACATTGAGAAATTGCTTGAAGAAAACGCACTTCCGCTGGACACCAGAAGCGGAAGCAGCTTTTCAAGAGATTCGGTCACGCTTGATCGAACTCCCAACGCTCACAGCACCAGAAGTGGGGGAGGAATTAATTCTCTATCTCTCCGCCACAGACAGAGCAACCGGGGCATTCTTACTAGTAGAACGAAAAGGCATCCAGATGCCCATCTATTATGTAAGCCGCGTCTTAACAGACGTGGAAACCCGGTACTCTACCCTGGAAAAATTAATCTTAGCGCTTGTACAGGCTTCACGCAGACTAAGACGATATTTCCAAGGTCACTCAATCACCATTCTCACCAACTTCAAACTTGCAAACGTTCTAGGCAAACCTGAATTATCGGGACGCTTAGCCAAATGGGCAATTGAGTTGGGGGAATACGCGATAAAGTACAAGCCATGACCAGCCATAAAAGGCCAGGTCTTGGCTGACTTTATTGCGGAAGTCCCCGCATCGCGGGAAAAAGAGTGCCAGGAAGAGGCTCAACCCTCTCCAGCACAGGACATTAACGATGTCTGGCGACTCTATACTGATGGAGCAGCCAACAACGAAGGTTCAGGCGCAGGGTTGAAACTTACTAACCCAGCATGCCAAGAATACACTTACGCTATTCGGCTGGATTTCCCAAGTACGAATAACGAAGCGGAGTACGAAGCATTATTGGCCGGATTAAGAATTGCGCGTAAGATGGGGGTGAAAAACTTGGAAGCCCACGTGGATTCCATGCTAGTAGCCAGCCAGATAAACGGGACGTACACGGCCGTGAACGACACAATGGCCCTGTACCTCGCACAAGCAAAAACCCTTATGCGCGATTTTAACGATTGCAAAGTTGTGCACATCAAGCGAAGTGAAAACAAATCTTCGGATGCACTAAGCAATCTTGCATCGTTAGCCTTCACCCACTTGGGAAAGGACATCCGCGTTGAACTTCTTGGAGCACCATCAGTCCCGCACAAGGAAATTTGTGTCATCCAAACCGGTACGGAAACATGGATGACACAGGCAAAGACACAGGCAAGAAAGATACGCTGTAAATCACTGAACTATCAACTTGTTGATAACATACTTTACAGGTGTAATTTTCTTAGTCCACTCCTCAGATGCGTTGACGACCAAGATGCCGACTACCTCCTAAGGGAAGTACACGAAGGCATCTGTGGAGTACACGCAGGTCCACGCGCAGTTGTAGCTAAGCTAAACAACGCGGGATACTTTTGGCTGGGGATGCACACGGATGCGCTGGCCTACATCAGAAAATGTTGGTCCTGCCAGCTTTACGCACCCAACACGCATCGCCCGAAGAACGAACTTGTTTCAGTCACTTCTTCATGGCCATTCCAGAAGTGGGCCATCGATGTGACAGGCCCATTTCCCACAGCAGCAGGGAACGTTCAGTTCCTAGTGGTAGCCATCGACTACTTCACCAAGTGGATAGAAGAAAAACCCCTAGCCCAAACAACCGCAAAGCATATCAAAAAAATTATTTGTGAATTTATTATTTATCGTTTTAGACTTCCACGGAATTTGGTGAGCGATAACGGCACCAACTTTGCTGACCAGAAGCTACAAAAGTGGCTGAAAGAGCTTCAAATCACCCACACCTTTACCTCAGTGGCACACCCGCAGGGTAATGGTGAGGTGGAAAGAGCAAACAAGAGCATCGTCGACGGCATAAAGAAAAGACTCTTGGAGCACAGATTCGGTTGGGTGGACGAAGTTCCACATGTCCTTTGGGCAAACAGAACCCTGAAAAAAGCAAGCACGTGCGAAACCCCGTTCAGCCTCACCTATGGCACTGAAGCCATGGTCCCAATCGAGATTGGTCTACCCTCACCAAGAGTCATAACTCAACAAGAAGACAATGATGCGGAAAGACGGTTAGACCTTATGCTAACCGAAGAGCGCAGAGACTTAGCCGCAGCGCGTAAAGAGAACTACAAGCGACAAATGCAAAAGTACTACAACACGCGGGTGAAACTCTGCAACTTCAATGTCGGAGACTACATAATGCGTAACAACGAGGCTTCGAACCAGTAACGCCCATGAAAGCTGGCCCCGATATCGGAAGGGCCATACGCTATTAAAGAAGTTCTGGGAAAGGACGCATACCGGCTCGAAAGGCTCGATGGCACCCCCATCCCAAGAACATGGAATGGAGCTCAATTACGCAGATGTTACATGTAGATCAATTCCAAACTTGTAAAGAAAAGGCCTAGAGCCACTTCTAATGGAAATGATTCTCCTTATCACATTGATGTTGATAGCCTTACCTTTATACTTATGAACTGACCACACTGATATGCCGGTATTCACCGCATAAATAAGTGAGGGAGGAAGTAAGTCGTTGCGTGTGGAAAGCGGCACAACCCGCATAAACACAAAAAACAACAAAAATTTCTAAGGGGAAGATGAGGAAAACCTTCACGCAGGTCAGACATAGATGAAGTTTGGTCATCCTACTAAGTGAAAGTGACAGTCCTACCCGCACAATCATGATAGAGGAAACAGAACATTAACCTATTATCTGACACGCGTCGAAAGGTTAACTTATTCAAAACACTTAGAAAATTGCTAAGTTAAACTAAAATATGCATGAACAAATCATATAATGTTTACGAGGCAAGGCGTTAACAAAACATTTGTATTCACATTAAAAGTTGTTCAAACATTAAAAAATGGCCAGGTATCTATCCGCCTACAAAAAATACAAATCTATCCTAACGGCTGGGAGGAATCTCAAGATTCAGGCTTCGGGACCACTCCCTCCAAACCCATTTGAACCCGCACCATCAGTTGGCTGCGGCTGTTCAAGGAAAGATTTGAGAACAACTAGCCCGTCATCAGCAAGCAGCAACTTCGTTCACCTTCTCCACAACCGGATGAGAGAAAGCAGCATACTGGTTCACAGTTTGGTCGTAGGCAGCTTCAGTATCAACATCGTGTAAAGGAAATTTGGAAGGCGGGATGCCTTTCTCTGCAAATCCTAGACCAAGCAAGAAACCAGCCTTCTCTCCATCCTCATGAGAAGCGTTGAGGGCTGCACTCATGGCATCATCATAGGATGTGTTCGCGAAAATCCGATGCACAACCTACACAAAAAAAAAAAAAAAAAAAAAAAATTCTAAGTATAAAGAAAAAGAGCAAAAAGCAAAGAGTTAGGGAGCTCTGCGTACCTGCGGCAACGCTTCTCGTAGAAGCCAATCCTTATTGGACAGAGCCTCTTGAAGGGTAGCTTGAGCTTGATCGCGGGCGCGTTCGGCCTCATTCTTGTTTAAGTTGGCAAGCAGCACTTCCTTGGCAGCAGCCTCCTCAACGCTTTTAAGCCTGCGCTCAGTGCGATCAAGCACACCCTTCTGATCCAAGAGCTCCTGTAGCTTCTTGGTATCCTCCAAAGCCAAAGCCTCATGAGCCTGCTGAAGCTTCTCCAGTTTGGCTTTCAGCTCTTCATTCTCAGCGCGCAGAGGCTCAGCAACAGCTTCAGCTTTGGTGGCCCTTTCAGTTGCATTACGCGCAGTTTCCTTAGCCAACCTAAGCTGTTCGTTAATAGCTTGGGTAGCCTTGGAACGGGCCTCATGCCTAGCTTGAATTTCGGCCTCAAGATCCTTGAAGGCCTTCTCCTTCTCCGCAGCGGTGGCGGCAAGCTTCTTGTTCTCCTCCCGCAGCGATCGCACCTGAGCCCCCTTCAAGCTACGCGCAGTCTTTAACTTGTCGTTTTCACGACAAAGTAACTCGACACGCTGCTGTAACCGGGCGAGAAGGATTCGGAGCTCAGTGGACAAGCGGCCTTCCTGGTAGCTAATCATCGCCTCCCCCAATGCACCACTTGGAGCGGCATGGCGCGCCCAGTCGACACAGTCTGCGACAGTCCGGAGAGTTGTTCCTCGGTGGATATTCCACCTTGGAGCATAAACCTTACTGGAATCCGAAACTGCAAAAACAAAAAACAGTTAGGAAAAAATGACAAGAATGGATAACAGGCCAAAGTAACCCCACGCACCTTTAGGGTCGATAACAGGCCGATAGCCGCTAAACCCATCACCCGAACCTAAAAGATATCCATCCAAGAGGTCAAGGAGATGGGAAGGAGGCAAAGATTGGACCCCCTCATCAACAGAGGTAAGTCTAGAGGTCTCAACTCTAAACATACCTGATGAACCGGCCAAAGACGAGGAAGTCGTTGACGCCGGAAGTGACGCTGTAGAAGCCACTGAGGTAGAGACCATCGGAGATGAACTCATTTGAGATGAACTCATAACCGTGGTAGCCGTCGCAGATGAGCTCGCAGAAAAAGTCACCGCCGGTCCGGTGAATGATGTAGTAAAGATGGCACTGACGGCCGGCGGAGAAGTTGAACTGCTCAACGCAGCAAAACTGGACGCCATCGTCGGCATAGCAGCCATGACAGATGACGTCATAACCGGAACAGTTGCTTCAACAGTATGAGCAACTGAACCAGCACCAGAAATAGGCGCAGCTGCCTGGGTCATCGCCTCGGATAGGTTGACCAAACCTATCGTCGTGGGTCCTGAACCGCTTCCTCCCGCACCGCTCTCGAAAGCAGATAAGTCCACTCTTGTATAAAGAAAAACCAAAGATATAAAAAAAAGGCGGAAGGAAATGCGGAAAAGGCACACAAAAAGTATACTTACTGGCTTTCTTGATCCTGAAACACCTGACAGGCGGAGATGGACCCAAAGAAACTGGCTTCTTCATGCCAATTACCTTCACAACGCTTGGCGGCTCGGAAGTGACAGTCTCAACCTCCGAGACAATGGTCTCGTCACCACCAAGGTTCCCCGCCGCCTCCTCACTTTCAGTCTCGGAATCAGACTGATTCCCCAGGTCAACGAAGGTAGCAACCTTCGTTTTGCCCTTCACGCCAGCTGCCTTCTTCTTCCTCACAATAAAAGGCCCATTTGCGGATCCCTCATCAGAAGATGACAAGATCAGAGGAATTCCAGTAGAAGTTTGAGCGTGAAGAGGACGAGGGTTAAAGAACTCCATACCTGGTCGAGTGGCGCTTAAAATCTCGTGGCCTGGCGGGTAGACCTCCACGAATCTATCCGCAGTCTGCTCCAAAATGGGCAACTCGTTCTCATCAAGATCACGAGTACCCAACCGCGCGGGACCACCAGTCTCCCGCGGGTGCAAGAGCGACTGTAAGTCGTTCCCCTCTGAAATAAAACGATAAAAATGTTAGAAGGAAAACCCTAAACCAACACAAAAGATGGGGCGTACCAAAAGGAAGATAGTTCAAACCGTATTCGAGAACGATGGGTATTTGCGGCGTCCCATACCCGGCATCCTTCCACACGCGGCTCATCCCAAGCATGACCATCCCAGACTCCGCGAAGCGATAAACCAGAGTCTGAATCTGGGAAATCTTGGTGAACCATTCCGTCTCCTGGTAGTTTGAGGCCGGAAGGTTAGGAAGTGCCCTCCCATTCTTGAACGTCATCGCGAGGGGAACGACGCGAGCGGAGATGTAGAAGAACTCACGCTTCCAAGAGCGAAGGCTACGCTCAGTAGCACAGATCTTCAAACCCTTGATCCGAGTGACAAGGGTATACCAACCCTGGACGCACCTCCAAGTGTAGAAGGTCATCAGGCGGTCGACTAGAGGCTCGATACCCAAAATACGGCACACCCATTCAAAATGGCGAACTTTAGCAACTGCCATTGGGTGCACCTCCGTCAAATGAACACCGTATTTCTCCAAAACACGGTACACGAACTTCGTTAATGGGAATCTCAGATTCCCATATAAGAAGAACGAAGCGTAAACCCATATCTTGCCCTTAGGGGCATCGTACACCGTCTGATAGGCCTCCGGAACTCCGGCTCATAGGGCTCCAACATAAATTTCTTGACGATGTAATGGTATACATCGACAGAAAGAGTACACTGACACTCGCCAGCAGTACTCTTATCGTCCTTATCGGACGTTGACGTCGGGTTCTCGAGGTAAACGTCGGACTCCTCGACGTTAACCTCTGGGTCATGAGTAGAAGAAGACATTTTTTAGTGTTAAGAAAGCAGTTTCAGGAGAATGCTCGCCGGAAAAGATGAGTATTCGCCGGAAATCGCTTAAAAGGAAAAGGAGAGTAAAGTGAAGATGATGGATGAAATACACCCTCTCCCCCCTTATATACTCATCGCAATGAATGTGATGAATCTAATGCGGATGAGAGAGAAGGCGCAGGAGCAATGACACGGCGACACGTGTGGATAAAGCAAGCTGGCAACATGTGTCAAAAGGGCGCGTGCCATAAAACTCGCGCCCACGCGCCTGAAAAAGCGTCCTGATTGACCACATGCTGTCACGTCGTCATAACTTCCTGCACGTCCTGAAACCGTCAGAAGACGCCAACATCCCTTCAACCGTTTGGACTGTCCTTATCCTTTCACCAACTCTCCGAATTCCAAAAAGATTCAAAAAGATTCAAAAATAAGAGGCAATATACCCCCTTACCTTGGAAAGCAAGAAACCGTAAGACAAGTGCGGGTACAGTGTCAAGGCGAAACCCTTCACACACTTAGCATTTGCAGGGAATTGAAGCCAAGAAGATACATTGGAAAACAAGAAACCATAAGACAAGTGCGGGTACAATATCAAGGCGAAACCCTTCACATACTCAGCACTTGCAGGGAATTGAACCCAAGATGGATCTTATGGGTCATGCTTTCGGAAAGGGAAATAACACCCCCGCATGGCGGGAACGTTGAGAACTAGATTGTTTGAAGCTTCAAGGTGGAATTGGTTGTTTAACATAACTGATTACTATGTCTAAAACTACCAATACCCCATGGAGAATCTACACAAGTGAAACTCGACGCTCCCGACTTGCGGAGAGGTTACGCACCTACCCGCATCATACCCAAAGATCAGGCAGAAAAAGTCGGGAATTTTCTGCAAGTGACATTAGGAAAACTGCGGGAAGAATCCCCACGGAGAACCTTAAAAAACGAAAACCCCTTTAAAACCCCTTGCTTAATGTCCAAAAGTTCACCTCACTTATTAACAATTCATGAGAAGAACAATGGACTGGGGGGACTTGAAGAGGTAGGTCACCGCAAAGCCCAGTTGGACCCGCAAGACTCACCTTGAAGAGGTACGTCTGCGCAAAGACCAACTGGATCCGCAGGACCCACCATGCTCAGAGAGATGAAGACCTTACACGCAGTAAGCCAGCTATTCCCGCAAGAAAGCCTCCCTTGGTACAGTACCCTGCCTGTTCCCGCAGCTATGGGTACAAGCCAAGGAAGGCTACCCGCACTAACAGTAAGGCTACACGCGCAAGGCACTAACTCTTATACTTCAGTAATATCACCTGAAGAAGGAATGAGCAAGGCGGGAATATTCCCGCCCAAAAGAGCCAGTCCGTACGCTTCTAGAAGATCTTTTGTACTATACCTACCAAGGTATGGACAAATAGACAAGATATGACGAAAGCGACCCATGAACCAATCACAGGGTGACAGCTCACCGACAATAGTACGAGGAGGAGCACGCTCCAGTACAAAATGTCGCTATCAGCCGCAGCCTACCCACCAACTCCCATCGTGGCACGAACGTAGCCCATAGTTGGTGGAAAAGGAATATTATATACAGCTGGCCGTACCTGCTTGGAAACCTACCTTCGGCTATAAATACTCCAACACCTTGGAACGGTATCATCATCTTCTCTCTAGCTATTTCTCTCAATATACACTTATATTCAGAGCAATCTAGTCTGATTCTCACGCCGGAGGGTGGTCACAAGGAGGAACCCCCCCCCCCTTCTCAGTGACGAGCTCACGGTGTCTGTTTTGCAGGTTGAGAAGAATAACCATCTTTGTCGGACCTAACCCTCGTGGGAAACATCTACTTAACCCTAAGATTATCCTTAATCTGCCGGGGTCATTTAGTGTTTCTTCAGATAAATATCCCAAAGTCCAGGTTATCAAATATTTCAACTACAGTTCTGTTTGTGTTTTAGTTATTAAGTCTTAACGTTGTTCTAGTTTTATAGTTTTTGAGGCTGCCAAAAAGAGTGATTTAGTTATTTTGTGTTGTTTTAACCTAGATTTTATTGTGATATTTCAAAAAAGACATATTATAATCACTATGTTAGGGATAACAGTGAAACTCGAATCCGATGGGAAAAGCCGAAACCCGACATATTTGGACGGGTAATATTGACTCATTAGGGTTTGGGACAAGTTTGGGTTGGGTTTGAAGTTTTTTATGGGTTTGGGATTTGTAACGTACTCGGTTACCCGATAACACCCATGTACCCGATTATACGCCCGATGTACCCGGCATGCCTTTTTTTATATCATATATAGTAATTAAATATATTACTTGTTGAAACTTGTTTATGACAATTATTTGAGACATTTTATTTGCATGCTAATTATTGTTTGAAATTGATTAGTTATTTTTTGTCAAAGTCCGATAGAAACCCGACTGGTTTTGGGCTAGATATACCTGATGGTTACTTTGCCATCCCAACACTATGTATTGAAAACTTTTTAGCTTAAACACAATTGACTAACACATAATGGTGTGTAAATTTATGTTCATTGTGTACGTGTACATAATTTGGTTTTTGTTCACTATTTTTTATCATAGTTTTAATGTCGTGTGTTTATATAGTTTGTAACAACTAATATGCATATTTTCAAAATTCAAATAATTTAGCTTGTGCTCACTTGATAAACAACACAATCAATTAAACATAAAAATTAAAAATAAATTCTCAAAACATAGTTTACTAACAAACGGTGCCAGACATAACGTCACTGAAAATTAACTTACCAATGCAAAAGATAAAAAAACGATGGCAAATATACTAGAATAAAGCTTTAAGTAGGTCGATTACAACCCGGGGTCTCTGACCAGGCTCGACAACATACAATGTAATCGGTCCATGCGACACTTGAACTTTAAGTGCCTCTCTAATAAATACCCGAAGGTCCTGGGTGTCAGATATTTCAACAACCATAGTTTCATTTTGATTCTGAGAATGAAAAGGAAATTGGTAAGTAACCTTAAAATCGCTCCTTAGATTTAACTTGTCAGCCACCGTAGATTTAAATTGATCATATGTCACAAATCTTGGAAACTTGAGAAAACGTCTTGTGAATCCAAACGGTATGTACTCAACGGCTCCGTCAACTCGCTCCCATTTGCCTCCGTTACAAACCATTGTAGAGATACTTGAATACTTGATCCCATTATCCTGAATATAGAAGATAATAATATGATAGCAAAAATGTAAAAAAACAGATTTTTAGACTGGAAATAACATCAAAATAATAAAAGGTAATCGAGAGAATTTAATTAATCTTATGTATACGCATATAGAAAACAATAAATTATTTAATGGGAAAATAAAACCGATTGTCACTAGCTTAACAACATAAATCAAGTGAGCCTTATGGGAGATTGCATGTCATCAATTTATAGTGACAAAATTTATGGCAACGGCGTTTTTGACTTTTAGCGTCGAAGTGTTATCGACAAATGGCAACAACATGTCGTTGCTATAACGATCCACTTACCATCAAATGTCACGTAAATATTTTATGTAAAACTGGAATATAAAAAAAAGGGGGGGGGGGGGATCTTGTTCCATCACTTATCTAAAGTTCTGGCTAGAAGCATACCTCAAAATAGTTAATGTCGATGCAGGGATACACGACAGGCCAATTTGTGCATATAATAACAGACAATAGAACTTCATATTTGTGTATGGTTCTATATGCATTTTATTGTCATTCAAAACTTATTTTCCAAGCCTGTCTCCTTATCTTTAGCCTTAAGACATTTGATTGATTGTGTTTCCTTTTACAAAACATTATTTTTTGTGTTTAAAGAGATGGTATCTATTGTTTTTAATTATCGATCAATATACAATAATTAATTAGCTAGGAAATCAGCTAATATACTACGAAATTCGAATTAATTGTTGGTTGCATTATTGTTACCGAATATGATTTGGTACCTAACCGGCACAAGTACGGAAAATACACATACCAAATTCTTCGAAACGCAGCTGCTAAATATCGTACAGAATCAATCGGCACGGTACCCATATTCATTACGATATGTCATGTCTATATATATGGTATCAGTATCGTATCAGAAATACCGATACCGAATCTTTATTGGTACAATGCGAGTACTAAGTACCGAATGCGCATCCGTGAATATCATCATTGTTTCTCTACAAGTCATTTGATCTATCACTTTGGTTCATCCTCATTAAACATATAAGTAATTTGCAATCGTCATAGCCATTTAATCAATTGAATTAAGAATGAACACGTATTTCTTTATCTTTGTTCAGTCCTTCAACATCGATCAAGTAACAAGCAGTGTTGTGAAAGGGTCGACTCGATAAACTTTTTCTAGATTAAAAATAAATAAAATTCTAGGTATTCCCGACTACATGTCTTCCATAAAATTTCGTCCTATCAAAAGATTATTCTTGTAGGGACAATGCTTTGACTCAACTACGTCCAGCGAATATGCTTTGAATTATTCCAACAACTAAAGCCTTGGTATGTGTTTTCCGTTTGCGTACTGATAGTTGCACGCTCAGTTTCTACTAGATCGCGGTCACTCGGAACAGACTTGACAACACACAATGTAACGAATACATGTGACGTTTTAACCGTATCCATAAATACCTCATCATCCTCGTCGTCGGCTATGTCTATAACTATATAAGTCGTCATTTGGTTAGAATAAAACGGAGATTCGTAAGTCGTCCTAAACCCATTCCGCAAGGATAAATTGAACTTCCTTGCGACCCTATGCTTCAACTCCTCATATGATATACTAAATGGCAATTGTAAGATACGTCATGGTAAGTATAACGGCTTATATGCCAAAACCTCGTTCTCTGTCTCCCATGCCCCTCCGTTGCAAGCAATAACCTTAAATTTATGGTTTTGTGATGCCATTATCCTGAATATAATAAATGAACAAAAGTTGAGATAATTATAGATCTAATCTACGAGTTCGTACGATGTATTTACAAAACTTGAAAATAAAAAACTGTTTAAACACATAATATAGTTGCATTTGTGTATCTAATACGACACAATTTCAAATAGCAAATCATGAGATCCGCATAATGTTAAAATCGTGATAGAAAAATGGCTTTACTAAATATGTTGTGTTTTGAAAGTAACTTGAAATTAAATAATTGTAGACCGTTCGTTGTGGGTGGCTAGGGGAGGTGTCCTCCGACCATCTCACCCTCACACATTAATTGGGCGTCATACGACAATACCCCAATTATCATCCCAACACCAAAAAAAGTTTCCCCTCTCTAGCGTCATGTGTGTGGAGTCCACTTCAAACTTATCAATAATAGGCCAATATACACACATTTATTTATTTATTTATTCTTCTATTTAAATATTAGTTATACTAAGTTAAAGCATATCACAATGGGTTGTTTGGTGGCGGCAGTTGTTTAGGATCATATTAGTAGATGGCGTAAAATACCTTCTATTTATGGCTTTTTGGTCTGAGATTTATTGGAGTTCCATAAGAATTTGCAGCTTGGGAGATAGAGAAGGAGGCATTACATGGTATCATCATGATCGGTTGTTGGAGAATTTGGAAGGCGAGAATTGATAAGATGTTTGAAGGCAACGATGTCAAAGTGGATGAGATTGTAGAAGATATTAAATCGCTCGGTTTCCTCTGGTTTTTAAAAACATATCCAAATACATTGGAAGAATTGATGTAAATTTAGTTTCATGTAATTTTTCCTTTTGGTGTTGTGTTGCCCGCCAGTTTGTGGAGACAGCCTTTAGTTGGCTCGGTTTTGTTGGGGTTTATGTTTATAAAAGTTCATAGTTCGGAAAAAAATGTAACAAGCTAGTTAAGGAAGAGCTAGTTCAAACACCGCTGTCTATGCGGCTATGATGTGGGGTTTTAACCAGGATTTGCTAGTTAAATTCACAATACATAGGCTAAAATCATGACCATTGGAAAATTACAAAGGATAAGTTAAATACTTCTAAGGTGTTTGTGTTAGAAAAAGAAAAAAAGGAAAACTTTGATTGGAGAAATTAGTGGGATCAGCTTTGACATCATTTCCCATTTTAGAGACAATTACAACCGAACATTTCTAGCTAATTAACAGCCTGTTTTACAGCTTGATGCATTCCTTGTTTAGCATGGTCTCTTCATTATTTATTCACCTTTATTTTTCCATTGTATGTATCAAAAATATAACAATCAATCAATAGAATCCTTTTGTATTCTTGATATCACTGTGAAACATGGTATCAGAGCGGTGAATGATCCTAGGATCATCTCATTTGCTCATCATCAACATATCTCTCTTACCCTTTGACGATACCCTTTCAACCCAACTTTCAAATTTCTTGAATGGCCTCAACCTTCAAAACCAGCCCCAAAAACAGAATATGTCAGATAGCCTCAAAATAAGTCTCAAACTTAATAGTCATAATTATGCTCTTTGGGCACGTATGATTCGTGTAGCAATTGGAGGAAAATCAAAGGCACTCCTGAGCCATATATCAGAAAAGCCAGAACTGCCAAACCCGACCGACGAGAAATATGAGCAGTGGGAGCAAGACGATCTTGTGGTTTTCTCGTGGCTCATACAAAATATCGAGCCATCTCTTGCTAGCAACCTAACCGAATTTCCCACAGCAAAATCGTTGTGGGACGCTTTGGTGGTTACATATAGCAGTGGGAAGGATAAATTGCAAACCTTTGATTTACATGTCAAAGCTAACGAAATTAAACAGAATAATGCACCCCTTGAAGATTTTTGGATTGTAATGCAGGGTATATGGGGCGAAATCGAGCGAAGGGATCCAAATCCCATGGTATGTACAACAGATATTGCAACTTACAACAATATTAGGGCAGAACAGAAACTGTTTCAGTTTCTTAATGCTCTAGACAAAGAACATGACCAGATCAAAAGAGAAATTTTGAGGTGGGATCCTCTTCCCTCGGCTGAAGCTGCGTATGCGGCTGTTCGCAAAGAAGCGGCTCATCAAAACATCCTTGGTAATGTACCCCGTAATACAACACAACAACAAGGTGTAGCGGCAGGATTAGCAGCCACCGGGTATAATACAACCGAGGGAATAAGTCTCCTCTCGAAAGGACAGCGCCGGTCAGACCACAAGACAAACGGGTTATCATCCCGGGTTGACAAATCTCATCTGAAGTGCAGTCACTGTGGGTTAACAAAGCATACCAAAGATCAATGCTTTAAACTTGTCGGGTACCCGGAATGGTGGAACGATGGCCACAAGAAAGGGGTAAAAGATGGGGCAAAGGCGGCCACCGCCATGGGCAACTCGGAAGCTACCAGCAGTGGCGGCGGCGGCGGTAGCAAAAGAACTTGTAGCAGCGATCGAACCACATCCAGTCGTGAAGGGGGTTTTGCGGGAATGACGGCCGCTAATTTAGGCCTGGGTGACGACATAGGTAACGAAGGGGATGAGGATGTAACCTCAGACCTTTCAATTTTGAACCCTAAGTTTTTTCCCTTTGAAGTCCTTGAAATAATACAACACACCCCTCACGTCTCCTTTGAAAAAAATAAAGGGGATTCACATAATAAAAAGAAAATGTCAAAAAATAAAACCTTTGAGTCTGAAAGCTAACATGGCAGAAAGATATGGAAGTAATAATAAGTCATGGATATTTGATTGTGGCGCAACCGACACTATGACGTTTGAATTATCGGACATTGTGTCAATGACAAAACCTCGAAAAGATCATATTCAAGTTGCCAACGGGGGGATAGTTCGTGTTAAAGCAGGGGGAACCATCAAAATTTCACCAACTTTAAAGCTATCCAATTGTCTTTTTGTTCCATCTTTGTCACATAAACTGCTTTCAATCAGTCATGTGACAAAGGAACTAAATTGTACGGTTCTAATGCACCCAACGTTTTGCATCTTACAGGACATCAGGACGGGAGTAATTATTGGGCGTGGCACTGAAAGACAAGGATTGTACTATGTGGATGAAGTGACTCAACAAGGTACTGTGATGCTAGCTCATGGGACTATTGATAGGGAAGCTTGGTTATGGCACAGAAGGTTGGGGCACCCGTCTATTGGTTATTTACATTTATTATTTCCGAAACTTTTTCCTTCCAATAAAATGTTGAATTGTGAAGCATGTGTATCGGCCAAAAGCCACAGACATAGCTTTAAACCTAGTAACACAAGAGTCGATTTACCTTTTTCATTGATACATTCTGATGTGTGGGGCCCCGCAAAGGTCCTTGGAGGGCAAGGCTTTCGTTTTTTCCTTCTCTTTGTTGATGATTGTACTCGAATGACATGGGTTTATTTTTTAAAACATAAATCTGAGGTCTTTGATAAATTCAAAGAGTTTTATGCAATGATCCAAACTCAATTCAAACAAAACATCCAGATTCTACGATCCGATAACGGCGGTGAATTTGTTAACACCTCCTTAAAACAATTTTGCCAGACAAAAGGAATAATTCACCAAACTTCCTGCTCACACACCCCCGAACAAAATGGTGTTGTCGAGAGAAAAAATCGAATCCTCCTTGAAATAACTCGTGCTATCCTATTCGAATCTCATGTTCCTAAGCCTTTTTGGCCTGAAGCTGTTGCGACAGCCACTTATCTGGTCAACCGACTGCCAACCAAAGCCATTAATATGAAAACTCCACTTCAAGCTTTATCAACTTTTACTAAAATCCCACCCGCTCTTACTCTAAAACCACGAGTCTTTGGTTGCTCTGTCTTTGTCCACATACCCAAAACTGATCGGGATAAACTCGATCCGTGTGCCGAGAAATGTGTATTTGTGGGGTATGGAGTCAATCAGCAAGGATACCGATGTTACAATCCAACGAAACGTCACACATACACTACCATGCATTGTGACTTCCTTGAAACAGAATTCTTTTACAACTCCCAACACCGTGGTCAGGGGGAGAAGGAGCATGATGACGCACTAAGTTGGCTAGAATGGATACCATCATCAGAAGAAGTAAATCACAGTTTCCAAGATGAGTCACCAAGTTCTCAAACACAACTCCCAATCAGTGCCACAGAACAAAATCCTTCCAACCTGGCGTCCACATATGGGGTAAGTAATTCTCAAACCCATGAATATAATACTGAATCTCACGAAAATGTTGATGATGAGACAGCAACCGAACATGTTGATGATGAGACAACAACCGAACCATTACAAGAAGAAGAAACAGAATATATTCCAGAGGCAGCTGAAAGATATGTTCTACCACCAAGGGTTAACAGAGGGGTTCCTCCAAAACGATATTCTCCAGAAAAACAGTCAAGAAGTTCTCAGTTTCCAATGGCGAACATAGCTAAAGGAAATTTAACTGATGAAGCTAAAGCCTTTAATTCATCTATGTACGCAGAAAGAATTCCAGTAACTGTTGAACAAGCCTTGGAATCCAAATATTGGAAAGATGCAATGGATGCAGAAATGGAAGCATTGATGAAAAATGACACATGGGAGAAGTGTATTCTTCCACCCGAAAAAAGGCCTGTGGGATGTCGTTGGGTCTTCACAATCAAGCATAAACCCGATGGAACCATTGAAAGATACAAGGCACGGCTAGTTGCTAAAGGATACACCCAGACATACGGAGTTGATTATTCCGAGACCTTTTCTCCGGTGGCAAAAATTGATACTATTAGGGTTCTTTTTTCAATAGCCGCTAATGAAGGATGGCCACTTCACCAATTCGATGTAAAAAATGCCTTTCTTCATGGAGAACTAAAGGAAGAAGTTTATATGGAAGCTCCACCCGGTTTCACAAACGACTTCAAAGCCAAGGAAGTATGCAAATTAAAACGATCTTTGTATGGGCTAAAGCAATCTCCTCGAGCTTGGTTTGGTAGATTTACCCTAGCAATGAAGAAATATGGGTTCCATCAAAGCAACTCTGATCATACTCTCTTTCTTAAACGAAGAGGTAAGCATGTGACCTGTTTGATTATATATGTTGATGACATGATCATTACAGGGAATGATGAGGAAGAAATGTCAAGCCTAAAGAAGAACTTGTTTAACGAATTTGAAATGAAGGACTTGGGAAGACTCAAGTACTTTCTTGGAATTGAGGTACTGAGATCTAAACAAGGAATCTTCATCAGTCAGAAAAAATATGTTCTGGATCTTCTAGCAGAAACAGGAATGATTGATTGCAAACCCTCAGATACTCCAATGATGGTAAATCATAGTCTTCATATGATTGAAGGAGCCGAATTAGCAGACAAAGAAACCTATCAACGGTTAGTGGGAAAATTAATATACTTCTCACACACCCGTCCGGATATAGCCTATGCAGTTGGGGTAGTTAGTCAGTTTATGCACCAACCACAAAAAACCCACATGGAAGCAGTATGGAGAATTATCAGATACCTTAAAGGAACTCCAGGCCATGGAGTCCTCTTTAAGTCAAACAAACATCTAAAGATCCAAGCATATACGAATGCAGACTGGGCAGGAGATAAAGGGGATCGGAGATCAACATCAGGCTATTTTACTCTAGTCGGTGGGAATCTTGTTACATGGAGAAGTAAGAAACAAAAGGTTGTAGCCCTTTCAAGTGCTGAAGCTGAATTTAGAGGGATAGCACGAAGCCTGGCAGAAGTGTTATGGATCCTTAAGCTCTTAACTGAGATTGGTTTTCCTCCCACTGAGACTAGCAAGATCATGTGTGATAATAAAGCTTCAGTCCAAATCTCAGAGAACCCTGTCCAACATGATCGGACCAAGCATGTGGAAGTTGATAGACACTTTATTAAGGAAAAGCTTGAAGCAGGAATAGTAGAGTTGCCATTTGTTCGATCAGAAGACCAACTTGCAGATATATTAACAAAGGCAGTTAACGGGAGAACCTTCAACAATTGTCTAGTCAAGTTGAGTATCGGAGATCCCACTACTCAACTTGAGGGGGAGTGTTAGAAAAAGAAAAAAAGGAAAACTTTGATTGGAGAAATTAGTGGGATCAGCTTTGACATCATTTCCCATTTTAGAGACAATTACAACCGAACATTTCTAGCTAATTAACAGCCTGTTTTACAGCTTGATGCATTCCTTGTTTAGCATGGTCTCTTCATTATTTATTCACCTTTATTTTTCCATTGTATGTATCAAAAATATAACAATCAATCAATAGAATCCTTTTGTATTCTTGATATCACTGTGAAACAGTTTGGGTGACCTTTTAAATATTATTTATTTGATTTTTGAAAAACAAGATGTGTTTGACAAAATTCCTTCAAAAGCTTCAAAACAGAATTTTTCAAAAGTGGTTTTACATTTCAAAAATCAAATAAAAAAGTTTGAAAATCTCACCAAACAGCCCATAAAAATCATACAACACATGTTAATTTGCAAGAAGCTTAACAATAATGTCATCCGATTGAATTATAGATTTAAGACGTGAGAAGTTTCTTAAACAATTAATAAAGTGAAACGATTAAATTGAATGCAATATAGTATGACAACTTACGAATAATTGGAGATTGCATTTCTGGTAGAAAGAACAGGTTTTTACTTTTTAGAACCTTTTTTTTTCTATTGGAGGAGCCAGCAATATTTCAGTGTCGACGGTGAAGAACTTCTACGGTGGCGTTAGCAATTAGGATGGAAATACGACTTGTGGTGCCCGGCGAATATATATAATCGTTAATGATGATTATTAGGAAAATGTATGAATTGCATTTTGGAAGATAGTGACAAACTTACCTTAAGAAATAGTAAACTCTTTTAATATATTCTCACCCTTAAAAAAAGTTGAACCAAGACTAAAATGTTCGATCCTGTTTTATAGGTCTCCAAGTATATATTATTTGAAATCCCATAAACAAAAGTATATAAAGCAATTAATTAAAGTATACCTAACTATGTAAATACATTAAAATTTTATATTAAACTGACTAATTTTATCCCATATCATTATTAAATTTGCAACACAAAACGTAAATTCACAAACTAAACAGTCAAAACAAATTAGACTGCAACTCAGAATATGTTATATTTGGAAGCAACTCCATGGTACCAGTCACCACCGGTCGATGCTGCAAAGACCCCTTAACCTTCACCAGCCCCTTTACCGTACTAACCATCACCTTAACACTGTCACTGTTGTCATGTGATGCCATCTTCCTGAAATAAACAAAAGTTTTAGTTATTATAGATCTGACTTACAACAATGTGCAAATATGAGTAACGTAAATTTAGTAGAAAAAAAAACCTCAAATTAACTGATGCAGATGGTCTTGGAGCTCATGGTTTTATATGCATTTTTTTTCCCGTTGGAGGTATTAAAAAGGTCTATTGTTTGAAAAGGGTGCAAATCTACTCGGAAAGAGTGCAAATCTTTACTTTGAGTTGATGGATTGGATGTTGGTGTATAATGCACGTAATTTCTTTTTTTTTTTTAATTATTGTGTTGCTTTTTTAAAATACGTTTTTTTCATCTTTAGAAATGGAGACTGAGCCGAGTAGGCACACCTCTAAATTAAACTAGTATTCATCACTTGTCAATTGAACACATGATTAAGCATGTTCTACAAAAAAAAAAAACACTATAAAACTTTCTTTAGGTAGTTGAAATTAGTAAAAGCCTCAATCACTTCTTTATTGGTGGTACATGAAACTTAAATTTGTATTATAGACATTACATATAAAAAATTTAAATGAGTCGTATTTATGATTAATATTTGTGTTATGTGCGTCGTTTATAACTTGTTTAACAACATTAGAAATAAAATGGAGACCGATGTGATGAAGTTAACCGGTAGCCCATTTGAAAGATTTTTTGGCCGTTCACAAAAAAAAAAAAAAATTGGAGATCGCTACTAAAAGAAAAAACACTTTGTGTTTTTTTTAAATAATTGAAATTAGTAGGTTAAACTTTATTTCTCCTTATTGGTATACATTAACTTAAAAGTTAAAACTGTGTTATAGACACGACATTTAAATTAATTAATTGAGCCGTGTGTGCCGTCTCAAACATATTTGACACGAAAAGACTTGTTTTGCCATCATTTCATCCCAAAATTAACACCAAGAACAAAACAGAATACGCGGAGGCAAAGCTATATTGATACGGGTTTATTGGAGCATATTGAGTTAAATTTTAATGAAGCAGCTATAAAAAAAAATTGAGCAAGCTTATAACTAATATATACGGTGACCCCATATACAATAATGAACAACTTCTTGTGCGTGTTTTCCTACCCGAAAAAGGTGACATCTTTTAGATGGCTGATACCCTAGAACAAGATCTTAATATTGATTATTGTACTTGTATAAAGCTTTTTCATGGTCAATAGTTATTCGTTCACACCTAGCAAATATCATATAACTGAACACATTTTCAATGCAATTTGAATTTCTCATTCAGTAAAAAATTTCACCATTTAACACTACCCTTACTTACTTGGCTTTCAATACCGTGTAATATTTCATATTTCTAGAAACAAACAACATGACTAGTAAGTAGTAACTGCATAGCCTTCACTTATGTGTGCACTTGAAACAGACTCGACAACATACAAAGTAATGAATCCATTTGTCGTCTTTAGAGCCGTATCCACTAATACTTCAACATCCTCGTTGTCCCCTATGTCTACAACCATAAGAGTCACATTTTCGTGAGAAGTGAAACCGGAAATTGGCAAGTCATTCTAAATTCACTCCTTATGGATAACCTAAACTTGTTTGCCACCTTGGATTTTAACCCAGTAAATGTTAAGTTCAGTGGCAACTGTAAGAGACGTCTCGCTAACCCTAACGGCTTATACGTCGAACCCTCATTATCTGTCTCCCACGAACCTCCGGTACAAGCGATAATCCTAACTTTGTTGTCATATGATGCCATTATCCTGAACAAAAGAAATAAAAATAAGTTGAATTAAATAATAGTAATAGATTAGATCTTATTACGAGTATGTATTTGTGTTTACAACTTCACAAGTATGGTAAATAAGTAACTATTTAACTTTAGAAACATATATACCACCAAAAAATTGATGTAAATGTTGTGACAGTGGAATTACGCCGGGATGTTTCATACTAGTGTATGGTTTTATAAGCATTTTCTTCGTTGATGGAGGATTTCTAAACGGTTTTATTATATGGGAAATAAGCATGCGTTTAATGGATGTTTAATGCTTTATGACCATTCATTTAACATAACCGATGGAAATGGATAAAGCCATAAAGGTGCCGCCCAGTCTTTACTTAAGGGCGTTGGTGTATACCTTGAACTAAGTGTACATATGAGTATTTATGGGTCTGCTTATTCAGCATTTCAGGTAAAAAATAAATGAATAAGCTTGAATAAGCTTTTCAGATCATTCGAATGGGGAAATTTGAAAAATGAATGAATTTAATTTAAATTCGAATAAGATTGAATAAGCTTTTTCGAATTCGGTTTATTGGTGATTTACGTTCTAAATGTCCTAGTGAGTTTCATATGTTGAGTTGACACATGCATAAATAGTTCTAAAACCTTGAATTATAAAAATAGTAGCGGAAAATAAAACTGTTACAACTTGTCCTTGGTATGCAACCAACACATGAACTACACAAAACTTTAACAAGATTGAACGACTTGGATATATGCCATTGCCATCAGCTGTCAGGATAACCCGTAGTGCTCCGGCAATCCTTATTCCGAAAAGGTAGAACTTGCTAACCTGACGTGTATACAAATGTCTACACATTGTTCTTGTTTTATAGTTAGTGATGCTACCAAAAAGAGTGTTTTAGTTATTTTGTGATATTTTAACTTAGTTTTATTGTGATATTTCAACAAAGAATCACTATGTATTCGAATTTTTTTTATTGTTCATTGCATTTTATATCACAGTTTAGGTGTCGTGTTTATATAGTTTCTAACAACTAATATGCATATTTTCAAAATTCAAATTATTTAGTTTGTGATCACTTGATAAACAACACAGTCAATTAAATTTAAAAACTAAAGATAAATTCTCAAAACATAGTTTATTAACGAACGATGCGAGACGGCGTCGTTGAAAATTAACTTACCAATGCAAAACATAAAAAAACGATGACAAGTCTATCAAGATTAAGCTTTAAATAGCATGTTTACCATTCGGATCATATTTTCAAAATTCAAATTATTTAGTTTGTGATCACTTGATAAACAACAGAATCAATTAAATTTAAAAACTAAATATAAATTCTCAAAACATAGTTTACTAACAAACGATGCAAGACATGGCGTCACTAAAAATTAAATTACCAATGCAAAACATAAAAAAAGATGACAAATCTTCGAGGGTCAAGCTTTAAATAGCATGTTTACCATTCGGACCAGGCTCGACAACATACAATGTAACCGGTCCATGAGACGTTTGAACTTTACGTGCCTCTCTAACAAATACCTTAAGGTCTTGCTCGTCAGATATTTCAACAACCACAGTTTCATTTTTGTGAAAATATATCCAACACCGACTACGAAGCCGACTAAGTTATAGAAATCGAGGGTGGTACGGTTTGGTCTCAAGGGGTGGTTTAGGAGGAGATCATTAAAGGCTATAAAGATTGAGGGCTAAAAGGAAAATTTGGCTAACTAGATTAATTTATGTTTGAGTTTGTTTGTAGTTCAAATTTGTTTTCCGTAATAGAATAGGTTTAGAATGCCTTGCATGGCAAGATTTATATCTAGTATAAATAGGGTTTATTTTCCTTTTGTTTATGTACTGTTCTTTTTATTTCAACTAATAAGAAAGAGTCGGACGAGTCACGTTCAAAGATCGCGTGTTTCGGTGTGTCTCGTGATATCCAGGTTAACAACTAGTATCCAGGTTAACAACTGGTATCAGAGCATCAAACGATTCTTGGGGCCAGGGAATAGTGCGTGATCGAAGGAAGCCAGAATCCGATCACCAGTTTACCAAGAAGAAGACAAAGAACCAGACAACATGGCTGAGTTTCAAGTCATCGGTGGTATCAAGAAGTTGAACCAAACGAACTACAAGACCTGGGTAACTTGTATTAAGTCATATTTACAAGGCCAGGATCTATGGCAAGTCGTGAATGGTAACGAGACAAGGCAACCGGCGAACGATATAAACGGCGCAGTCGGAAAGTGGCAGGTAAAGGCCGGACGCGCCATGTTTTATATCAAAACCTCTGTTGAAGAAGAGATCCTTGATCACATTCAAGATCTCGATTCACCGAAACAAGCGTGGGATACTCTTACGGCGTTATTCTAAAAGAAGAATGATGCACGTCTCCAACTCCTTGAAGGGGAATTGATGTCAACACCTCAAGGAGATTTACCAATAGCCCAGTACTTTCGAAAGATTAAGAATCTATGTCGGGAGATCGGAGATCTTGATGCCCAATCAAGAATCGACGAGGGTCGAATGAAAAGAATAATTATACACGGTCTTCGACCGGAGTATAGAAGTTTCGTGGCTGCCATACAAGGTTGGGAAAACCAGCCTACCCTGATCGAGTTCGAGAACTTGTTGGCTGGACAGGAGGCTTTGGCCAAACAACTGGCGGGAACGTCAATCAAGAGCGATACCGAGGCTTTGTATGTCGAGAAGTCAAAAGAGAAACCTCGACATAACCGCTTCAATCATAACAATAACAAGTGGAGTAAGGATAAAAACAAACAAGGTAAATGGGAGAAGAAAAAGAATCACGACAAAGAAGGGAATTCGGACTATAATGGGCCGAATAAAGGGTTCAAAAAGTTCCCGTATCCGTGCCACAATTGCAACCGAAAAGGGCACATGGCGAAAGATTGTCGAGCACCAAAACAAGACGAAGGAAATTCTGTAGAGACGGAAGAAACAACATAGGATGACGAGGCGCATGCTGTCCATGAAGAAGAAAGTGTCCAGAATGAAGTACAAGCACTTACTGTTTCAATAGAAACAAAGGCGAATAGATTGGATGACTGGATTGTGGACTCGGGCTGCTCAAATCACCTAACCGGTGACAAAACAAAGCTATCGGGTACACGGGAGTATAATGGCAGCCGAGTTGTGGTGCTAGCTGATAACTCTAAACACAAAATTTCGAGCATAGGAAACGTCGTGTTTCCGACTGGTGGAAGAGAAGATGGGATGACTCTCGAAAGTGTTTATCATGTTCCTGGGATGAAGAAAAGTCTCATGTCGGTTCCCCTGTTAACCGAGACGGGAAAATACGTTTTATTCGGACCGAACGATGTTAAGGTATTCGACAAGTTCGAAACAAAATCGGTCCCGATTCTTCAAGGTAAGAGGAAGGATACGGTTTATGTGTTGTCTGCTGAAGCCGCGTATGTTCACAAAACCCGTAATCAAAGTAGTACTGACCTTTGGCATCTTCGCCTTGGTCACGTTGCATACGACAAACTCAGTTTGATGGCAAAGAGAGCAATAGTAAAAGGTTTGCCTAATTTAGAACTATCAAATAATGTTGTGTGCGCAAGCTGTCAATTTGGAAAAGCCCATGAACAAGAGTTTGAAAGATCAAAGCAAAAGACCACTGGTCTTCTCCAGTTAGTCCACACGGACGTCTTTGGACCGGTAAAACAAAAGTCGTTAGGCGGGATGGTGTTTATGATTACCTTTATTGATGACTACTCACGATATGTGTGGGTGGCGTTTATGAAGACTAAAGATGAAGCTTTAATTAAATTTAAAGAATTCAAACAAGAAGCCGAAAGAGTTACCGAGTTAAAAATCAAGATGTTGCGGTCCGATAACGGGGGTGAATATACTTCGAAAGAGTTCGATAAGTATCTCAAAGACTGTAACATAGGTCGGCAATTAACATGTTCAAATACCCCGCAACAGAACGGCGTGTCGGAGCGTAAAAATCGTCATTTGGCTGAAGTGTGTAGAAGTATGTCTCACGACAAGAATGTATCGGGTTGGTTTTGGGCCGAGTCAATGGCAACAGCAGCTTACATAATTAACCGACTACCGCAACAAGGGTTGGATTATGTGACGCCTTATGAGCTATTGTTTAAAGCTAAACCAAGTGTAAGTTATTTTAAAACTTTTGGATGTGTTTGTTATGTCTTCGTGCCAGGTCATTTAAGACATAAACTCGAGAAAAAAGCTGTACGCTGCATATTTTGTTGGATACGACTCGCAGCGAAAGGGTTGGAATGTTGTGACCCGAACAACGGTAGATGTTATGTTTCACGACACGTAGTGTTCGATGAAAGATCCTCTTGGTGGTCTGTAAATCAAGAATCTCTTCCGGATTCTGATTTGATAAAGGAAGAACTTGAAGCTAACCGAGTCAAATTAAATATGTTTGAACACACCGAAGATGAAACAGTCGAACTAGATCCGGTAATCGAGTCCGGAGCTGAAACCGAATCTGAACAGCAGCCTCTAGAAACCCGCAAATCTGGTCGAGTGCGGAAACCTAATCCCAGGTATGCAAACGCTGCAATAATTGAAGAGAAAATTGTAGAACCGACTAGTTTTTCTGAAGCGAACAGTAAACCTGAATGGGTTGCATCCATGAAGCAAGAAATTGATGCTTTACGAGCTAACGAAACGTGGGATTTAGTACCAAAGCCAGATGGCGTAAAGCCCGTTTCGTGTAAATGGGTTTATAAACTGAAGCGAAAGGCGGACGGAAGCATTGACCGCTATAAGGCCCGTTTAGTAGCTCGCGGATTCTCTCAGGAATATGGGCTGGACTATGATGAAACGTTTAGTCCCGTAGCAAAGTTGTCAACCGTTCGTGTGATCTTGGCTATAGCTGCAAGTAAAGGTTGGAAACTAAACCAAATGGATGTGAATAACGCCTTTCTTTATGGCGATTTGGGTCACACAATATATATGGATCAGCCAATTGGGTTCGAGGAGAAAGCAAATCTCGGTTACGTTTGTAAGCTGAAGAAAGCGCTATATAGGTTAAAGCAGTCCCCACGTGCTTGGTATGGGAAAATAAGAGAATTCTTGGAATATAACGGGTACACGAGCACGCCATCCGATGCGAGTTTATTTGTGAAAAAGAATGGGAAGCAAACTGGTATAGTCTTAATTTATGTAGACGACCTTATTATAACCGGATATTGGAAAGAAGAAGTCGAACAAATTAAGTCGAATATGAGTGTTCGATTTAAAATCAAAGACCTTGGCGGATTGAGCCATTTCTTAGGCCTAGAAGTTGAATACAGAGACAGTGGGCTATTATTACATCAAAAGAAATATGCAACTGAGTTGTTATTTCGGTTCGAGATGACGGACTCGAAACCGGCGTGTACACCAACAGATACCAACATGAAACTATATGTTGATGAAGGAGCCAAGTTGGAAGATGCAAAAAAATATCGCCGACTTGTAGGGAGTTTGATTTACCTAACTTTAACGAGGCCCGATCTTGCATTCTCGGTAGGAGTTTTAAGTCGTTTTATGCAAGAACCAAGAAAGCCGCATATGTATGCAGCAAGACGCGTTCTACGGTATGTAAAGAATACATTTAATTATGGAATAGAGTTTAAGAGAGAGGCGAGGATCGAGCTCAAAGGTTTCTGTGATGCCGATTACGCCGGCGATCCAAACGAAAGGCAATCGACTACCGGGTACGTATTTTGTATCGGTGGTAGCCCGGTATCATGGTGTAGTAAGAGACAAACGACCGTGTCTCTATCAACCACTGAAACCGAGTACCGAGCTGCTGCGGTCGCAGCTCAAGAACTTGTATGGCTAAAGCGATTGTTGGGCGACATGAATCAGAAAGTTGAGTACAAGGTTAAGCTAATATGTGATAATATTTCAGCAACTAAGTTAGCCGAAAATCCTACATTCCATGCGCGAACTAAGCATATTGAGGTGCATTACCATTTTATCCGAGAAAAGGCTTTGAACGGCGAGATAGATCTAAAGTATATTGACACAAAGTTACAAGTTGCTAATGTCTTAACTAAAGGGTTGTCTAAGCCAAAGTTGGTGGAGTTTCAATCAAAGTTGAGTATGGGAAAAGTAGGTGTTGAGAGGGAGTGTGAAAATATATCCAACACCGACTACGAAGCCGACTAAGTTATAGAACTCGAGGGTGGTACGGTTTGGTCTCAAGGGGTGGTTTAGGAGGAGATCATTAAAGGCTATAAAGATTGAGGGCTAAAAGGAAAATTTGGCTAACTAGATTAGTTTATGTTTGAGTTTGTTTTTAGTTCAAATTTGTTTTCCGTAATAGAATAGGTTTAGAATGCCTTGCATGGCAAGATTTATATCTAGTATAAATAGGGTTTATTTTCCTTTTGTTTATGTACTGTTCTTTTTATTTCAACTAATAAGAAAGAGTCGGACGAGTCACGTTCAAAGATCGCGTGTTTCGGATCCTAAACACACCATCAAAATAATAAAAGGTAATCGAGAGAAAGTTTAATTAATTTTATGTATACACATATAAAAAACAATAAATTACTTAATGGGAAAATCGAACCAATCTTCCCTAGCTTAACCACGTAAACCAAGTGAGTCTTATGGGAGACTACATGTCAAGTTTTGGTTAGAAACGTACCTCCAAATAGTTGATGTTAATGCACGAGAATACGACAGTCGAATTTAGACGAGAGAACTTTATATTTGTGTATGGTTTTATATGCAATTTATTGGCATTCAAAACTTATTCTCCTAGCTTATCTACTTATCTTTAGCCTTAAGTCGTTGTGATTGATTGTGTTTCCCTTTTCAAAACATTAAACTTGCATTCAAATATAATGATCTCTCTTATTTTTAAAATCGATCAATTAATTTATTTGTCTGTGAAATCTTCTAAGATAACACGAAATTCAAATGAATAATTTGGTTGCTTCATTGTTATGGAATATAATTTGGTACCTAACCGGCCCAACTACATAAAATACCTATACCAAATTTCTCAAATCGTGGGTACTGAATGCGTACGAATCAATCAGCACAGTACCCGTATCCGTCACAATATGTCATCTCTAACTGTGTTGCTATCGTACTAGAAATACCGATACCGAAATTCTGAAAGGCGGGTACCAAATACTATACCGAATCTCTATCGGTACAATACCAATACTAAGTACCAAATGCCTGAATATAATCATTATGTTTTCTACATGTCAATTGATCTATTTATATTGTAAACATGGACGTCTTGCTGTGAAAGAGCCGACTCGATAAACTTTTTCCGGTTTAAAAATAAGTATTAGATAAATAATATTCTTGCTATTCTCGACTACCTGTCTTCCACAAAATGTTATCCTATCGAACAATTATATTCTTGTAGTAACAATGCTTTGACTCCACTATGCCCAACGAATATGCTTTGAATTATTCCAACAGCTAATACCCTGGTATGTGTTCTCCGTTTCCGTACTACCAGTTGCACGCGCATTTTCTTCCAGATCTCGGTCACTCAGAACAGTGTTGACAACATATAATGTAAGTATGTAACCAATACTGTTAAAATATACAACACTTGGGGAACAAGAAAAATGGTTGGCAGAATGCTACAAAGAAGGAAGATAATATTAGTTAATAATATTAGTTTGAGTTTGAATATGTTTTAGTATTTGTGTTGGAGTCAAATTAGGAACCGTAGAGTGCAAGTTTTGTTTGGCTATAAAAGCCACTTTAGTTTAGTTATTTTATTGTATTGTTTATTTTTGAGTTAATAAACCAGAAAAGAGTCGTACACAAGTTGTGTACAAAATTCTCGGTGTTCATAGTTGCTTGATTCAACACTTGAAAACGTAACAAGTGGTATCAAGAGCCAACCCATGGCCGATTTCCAAGCGGGAGGAGGCGTGAAGAAACTCAACAACCAGAACTACAAAACATGGTCGACTTGCATCCAATCGTATTTGCAAGGTCAAGACTTGTGGGAGGTTGTAAACGGAGGAGACACGACACTACCAAGAATCGACACCAATGGGGCGATAAATAATTGGAGAATCAAGGTGGGGAAATCGTTGTTCGTCTTGAAGACAACAGTTGAAGAAGAGATTCTTGAACACATACGAGAGGCAGAAACGCCTAAAGCGGCATGGGACATACTAGTCGCGTTGTTCTCTAAACGGAATGATGCGAAGCTACAATTGCTAGAAAACGAGTTGCTCTCTATAGCTCAACGGGATATAACTATTCCCCAGTACTTCCACAAAGTGAAAAGTTTGTGCCGAGAGATCGGGGAATTAGATCCACAAGGAGCGATTGGCGAATCAAGAATGAAGAGAATTATCGTTCACGGTCTAAAGTCGGAATACCATAGCTTTGTCGCGGCGTTGCAAGGATGGCAAACTCAACCGACCCTCAATGAGTTTGGAAACCTACTTGCAAGCCAAGAAGCTCTTGTAAAACAGATGAGTGGCGCAACCGTGAAGACCGAAGAAGAAGCCATGTATGCCGAGAAAAGGAAAGGCAAAGGCCACTACAAACCGAAAGGAGGGTACTCGAAAAAATATGAGAACCCAAGGTGACACGAAGCTGAAAGAAAGCCAAAGGAAGGGTTCAAACCGGATCAACGAGGAGAAAAGAAAGGTAAGTATGTTAAAGGATTTCCTTGGAGATGTCATAACTGTGGTATAAAAGGCCATATGACAAAAGATTGTAAGCAACCAAGAGATGAAGGAAACACAGCAACAGTCCAAGAAGAACAACCATGGGATGTTGAGGCAAACGTTGCACAAATGCTTGACCCGATAGCGTTAACAGCAACAACCGAGGCATGTTCGAACCAACTAAACGAGTGGATAGTTGACTCCGGATGCTCTAATCACATGACCGGAGAGAAAGGTAAGCTTCACAATCCATCAAAGTACAAAGGGAATCGGGTAGTCGTGATCGCCGATAACTCCTGGCATTCGATAACACATGTGGGGGATGTGAGATTTCCGATTGACAAGGAGAAGAGGGAGTTCATGCTAAACGATGTATATCATGTACCCGGCATGAAGAAAAACTTATTCTCTGTGCCACAAGTAACAGCCTCGGGTAAGTACGTTCTCTTCAGGCCAAATGACGTGAAGATTTATGACAAGTTTGAAACCACCTCAATACCAATCTTACAAGGAAAGAAGAACGAAACCGTATATGTGTTATCAGCTGAAGAAGCCTACGTTGAGAAGACAAAACAGAACCATACTGCAGACTTATGGCACGCGCGATTAAGTCACGTCGGTTATAATAGGCTTGAAGTGATGATGAAAAAGAAGCTGGTCCTCGGTTTACCGCAAGTATAAGTAAACAAGGAGGTTGTATGTGCCGGTTGTCAATATGGCAAGGCGCGCCGACAACCGTTCGAGAGCTCAAAATTTAAAGCCAAAGAACCTCTTGAGTTGGTCCACTTCGACGTCTTCGGACCAGTAAAACAAGCCTCAATGAAAGGTATGCGGTTCATGGTGACTTTCATAGACGATTATTTGCGTTATCTATGGGTCGATTTCATGAAAGAGAAATCAGAGGTGTTCGAAAAATTCAAAATTTTCAAAAACGAAGCTGAGAAAACAATAGGTCGAGTGATACAATGCCTCCGATCAGACAACGGTGGGGAATATATGGCCACCGAGTTTAGTAATATCTAAAAGCTCATAAGATACGTAGGCAGCTTACGTGTTCTAATACACCGGAGCAAAACGGGGTTTCCGAGAGGAAGAATAGGCACCTTGGCGAAACATGTAGAAGTATGGTGCGTGTGAAAAACGTCCCGGGCCGTTTTTGGGCTGAAGCAATGAGAACTGCTGCGTATGTAATTATTTGGCTGCCACCTCAGGAACAAGACTATGAATCACCATGTGAAAAGTTGTTTAGGATTAAACCAAACACAAGCCATTTGCGGGTATTCGGGTGCGTATGTTATGTGTTTATTCCAAACCACCTTAGACATAAGATGGAGAAGAAAGCCATTCGTTGCATCTTTGTTGGGTATGACCCAGAGAGAAAAGGATGGAGATGTTGCGATCCGAACACAAATAAGTGTTACGTATTCCGCCATGTTTTATTCGATGAAAACTCTTCGTGGTGGTCTACTAATCAAGAAGCTTTGCCTGATTCCGATCATTTAAAGGAATCCGTGAAGTCGTCTAATGTGATATTGAATTTAGACGAGAACGAGACAATAGTTGTAGAAGACGATAATGAAGATCAAGGGAATGATGAGCGACAACAACCATGGCAAACTAGCGTATACATTCAACCAACAGAAAATACAAGTACATGTGAAGAAACGGATCTGAGGAGATCAACTAGATCAAAAAGACCGAATCCTAAGTATGTTGCATACCTGGCAGAGGTTGAAGATGACGAATGTGAACCAGAATGCTACGACCAAGCTCGTATAAAAGTCGAGTGGATTACAGCTATGAATGAAGAAGTAACAGCCTTGACAAATAATGAAACATGGGAATTAGTTCCCAAACCGAAGGACGTTAAACCGGTTTCTTGTAAATGGGTTTACAAAATCAAACGGAAAGCCGACGGGTCTATCGATAGGTACAAAGCACGGCTAGTAGCTCGTGGGTTTTCACAACAACACGGCATAGATTATGAGGACACGTTTAGTCCCGTGGCGAAACTTACTACAGTGCGTGTTGTACTAGCAGTTGCAGCAAGTAAAGGTTGGAGATTATTGCAAATGGATGTTAGTAATGCGTTCCTTTACGGTGATCTAGATCATGTCATTCAAATGGAACAACCGAAAGGTTTCGAAAGTGTGACACGTCCCGATTACGTTTGTAAACTACGGAAGGAGTTGTACGGTTTGAAGCAATCACCACGAGCGTGGTTTGGTAAAATAAGCGAGTTTCTACAACATAATGGGTTTACCATGACAACCGCGGATGCTAGTTTATTTGTGAAAGCAATCGGTACCAAGGTGGTTGTGTACTCGTATACCTTGACGACTTAATAATTACCGGAGATATTGAAGAGGCTATAGCCCAACTCAAGGAGAAACTGTGTGTACGCTTTCATATGAAAGACCTTGGAAAGCTCAGTCACTTTCTTGGTCTTGAACTAAAAGAAGAGCATGATAGTATAGTTTTATGTCAACATCGGTATTCGGTGGACTTACTATCACGGTTTGGTATGTTGGAGTGCAAGCCAGCGCCAACACCAATGGATACTACTGTCAAGCTTTGTGTGGACAAAGGAAAGGAGCTAGAAGATGCTATGATGTACCGAAAGATTGTAGGTAGTCTTATCTACCTTACACTAACACAACCCGATATTGCGTTTGCGGTGGGAGTATTGAGCAGATACATGCAAGGGCCAAGAAAACCACATCTAGATGCAGCTAGAAGAGTTCTTCGATACGTGAAAACAACTTTAGATTATGGAGTTAAGTTTAAGAAAAATTCGAAACTTGAGTTGGTGGGGTTTTGTTATGCCGATTACGCGGGTGATTTGGATACCCGGAGATCAACTACCGGGTTCGTATTCATGTTGGGGCAAAGTACTATATCATGGTGTAGCAAACGACAACCGACGGTGTCGTTGTCGACGACCGAGGCTGAGTATAGAGTTGCGGCTATAGCAGCTCAAGAGGTGAGTTGGTTGCGTCTTTGTTTGGAAGAAATGAAGCAAGACTTTGGCAGTAATATAACCTTGTTTTGTGACAACTTGTCATCAATAAAGTTGGCCGAAAATCCCGCGTTCCATGCTCGTTCTAAACACATCGAGGTCCAGTATCATTTTATTAGAGAAAAGGTATTAAAGGGGGAGATTGAGTTAAAGTATATTGATACAAAAAGTCAGGTGGCGGACGCGTTTACTAAAAGTCTACCGGGACCAAAGTTGATCGGGTTTTGCAGGAGTATGAACATGAAAGGAGCAAGTGTTGAGAGAGAGTGTTAAAATATACAACACTTGGGGAACAAGAAAAATGGTTGGCAGAATGCTACAAAGAAGGAATATAATATTAGTTAATAATATTAGTTTGAGTTTGAATATGTTTTAGTATTTGTGTTGGAGTCAAATTAGGAACCATAGAGTGCAATTTTTGTTTGGCTATAAAAGCCACTTTAGTTTAGTTATTTTATTGTATTGTTTATTTTTGAGTTAATAAACCAGAAAAGAGTCGTACACAAGTTGTGTACAAAATTCTCGGTGTTCATAGTTGCTTGATTCAACACTTGAAAATGTAACAAATACATGTGATGTTTTAATAGTATCCATAAATACCTCAGCATCTTTCTCACACCCTGACCAAAGGCGGCGGAACATGCCGAGGTGTAACGATTGCCCATAAGCGCATGACACTATTTAAAGCGACAATATTTAACAAACTCATTTCATTTCACAACATCGAAAATGTCACATAACCAAATATTCATAAGTCAAATACAACAAAATATAGCAAAATATAGCAAATCAAATATTGTTCATTTTTGCTAATATCCTAACTGTATTTGTGTCATTTTCTTCACCGAACTCCATAATCAACCAAGATGCAAACCTGTAACATTTCATAAAATAAAGTTGTCAACACAAAGGTTGGTGATCAATTCATAAGTTTGAACAATAGATATATAGTATGAAAAACCACAAAACTAGTATACAAAACCATAAATAATAGCTATAAACTTGGATAAATTGACAATCGCTAATAGAATTACGTTAGCGCCACCTAGCTACAAGGGATTGCCAAGTAGTCTAGGATTTAATAGAATATCGTTAATTGCATTACGTTAACGACACCTTGCTACAAGGGGATGCCAAGTAGTCTAGGATTTATAGATTCCACCAACCGAAAGCGATAAACACATAGGCATATAAGCATAGAACACCAAATCGAACAATTATTCAAGTAAAATATACAACAACGTTTGTGGTTTAAGACTCAAGTATAAAGCATTTGATTTGAATAAGTATGAAATGTCACCCCAAAACAAAAGATAGAAAACGGGGTATGAAGTTACTCACGTTCAAGTATAAAACTTGATCGGTAAAAGATGAATAACCGGATGGATGAAGTTTAACGAGCAAGGCCTAAATGACAATAAAATATTGGATTTAGAATGGTTGTCTTGAATATCTTTAAATAAAATAATTGTTGCAAAAAGTAAACAATTAAAGTTCAAGGTTTAAAATGTAACTATTTAAGAATTTATAAAAACAATCCTTTAAAAATGTAAGTTTGCTCGAAACCGGGTTAAAGTGTCTAACCTTAATATTTACTTAACCAATGTTAAGTAATAAGGTGGAAAAAATGCTAAAATGCAAGTTCCTTTGGGACAAAGATACAAAAACGGGTTTTTAACGAGTGTTCGGGTTGTCGATTCGGGTCTTGACAAATGGTCAAACCCAAAGTCAACTTTCCAACATATTAATTGTTATGAGATAACTCATTAAAATATACTAACACTTAACCAAGTATGTAGATCTATTGTTTAGAACTAACAACGCACGTTAAGCGAGTGTTCGGTTTTGTCGGTCCAAACTATGTGATGAGATCAAGTTGGATCCAACAATTCCAAGTACTTAAGAAAATAATTAAAATCAGTTTGTAAACTATATTTAAAGAAATATACAAGTCTTGATAGCTAAAAACACACTTGTGTGTCTTAAGCGAGTAAAAGTCGGTAAAGTTCGTTTTGGTTCGGTCTCCATTTCACAAATAGTTCATAGATGGTTTCTACATGCCCAGATATCATAGAACTTGTATATTGGTTTATAAATGAAGAAAACTTAAATTTTACAACTAAAAAGTTAACTACAAGTCTTTTAAGCAAAAGTTTCGGTTTAGTTCGGTTTCCATCTCCCAACGAGTTCATAGATGGATTCCATATGCTTAATATCAAAGAACTTGTAAAAATGATTTTTGAAACTCAAATATAGCAATAAACATGTTTAAACAACTATTTTAACAAAACTAGTAAACAAAAGTTCGGTTTCCGGTTTGGACTAGTTTCGGTTAAACCGAGGTTAGTCTTATACAAACCCACACCATGGAACTTGTAAACAAGATGAACAAACTAAAAAAGGGTTAGAAGTTAGTCATAAATGATATGTATAATAAGTTATGTGTGTGTAAATATATATCAAGAACACGAAGTCCTCCATGAAGCTTTGCCTTATGTCATTCGAAACTTAACCAATCAGAGTCGGTGAAGTAACAAATAAAGGAAACAAGGGGTGTGTATTATATATATGTTGTACCACCATATTCAAGTGTTAGTAATATTAGATGAACAAGTTAAAATGAAATACTATAGTTAGTTGACCTTAAGAAATCAAAGTAACAAAATGTTGAAGATGAATACTTGGATTTGAGAGAGATTTTGGAGAAGATGAACAGCCAAAATGGTGTATGGAGCCTTACTTTTATAATGGTAAGAGTATGGTTCATACAAATAGGGTAAAGATGCATGTGATGGTTGAAATGATCAAACAAGTTTTTGGTAAATGGCAATAATAGTCCTCAAAGTTTGGTTTAAGTCATTTTAAGGAGTTTTAAGGACCAAAAATAAAGTTTTCAAGACACAACAAGTGTAAAACAATATTATAACATAAAATCCATCATTTTGATTATATCATAAGCTTTGGTTTACAAAATGGGTCGGTTTACATGATAAACGAATACAAACGAGACCCGAAATTGACGAATGTCACAATCTTCTTCGTCGGCTATCTATAACTATATAAAGTTGTCATTCGGTTAGAATATGAAAACAGAAATCCGTAAGTCATCTAAAACCATTCCGCAAGGATAAACTGAACTTACTTGCCACCCTATACTTCAACTCTTCATATGATATACTTAATGGCAACCGCATGATATGTATTGGTAAGCGTAACGGCTTATATGCCAAAACCTCGTTATCTGTCTCCCATGCCCCTCTGTTGCAAGCAATAATCTTAAAATTCTGGTTTTGTGATGCCATTATCCTGAATATTAGAAATAAACAGAAGCTGAATTAATTATAGATCTAATCTACGTGTATGAACGATATATTTACTAAACTTGAAAATATAGAACAACTTAAACACAAATAATTATGCATTTAAGCTGTTGATACGAAATAAATGTCAACTAGAAAATCAACATTACCTGATATAATGTTATAATAGCAATATATAAGTTCTTTATTTCAAATTTGCTGTGTTTTAAATAATATGTTAAAAAATAAATAATTGTAAGGGAATAAGGAGTTGTCCCGAGTTCCACAACACAATTTCAATCCAAAATGTGGAAAATCACTGAGAGCGTGCTTGTATATACCGGAAACTAGGTTAAAAACCCGTGTGCTACACGGGTTGAAAAATTAAAATGCTGAAATTTATATATTCTTTAGGGTTCTTAAAAAAATTGCCACTTTTTGACTTGTTTTTCCAATTTGTCATCTTTTAATTGTGCAGTTCTTGTTTTTCTTTTTTCTTCAAAACAATCTCCGATACATAAATATAGAATATAGACTCTGGTTTCTCATCAGCCATGAAGGTTGACATTACTAACAAAAACATAAAATATATTTAAAAAACCTGTGTATGTTCCTACTCAAATATACAATAATAGAGAAGTTAAAAAAAATGTTATATTTATACTTTGAGTTGCATTTGTCTAATAAACCAAATGACAATTTACCAATTCACTATAACACCCTAGGTAGATTCTGCTTTCTTACAACAATTCATCACAGATATAATAAATAAATAAATTAAAACATACAATCAATTGACATATAGAGGCGTTAATCGAATAATTAATCAGTTTCTTTGCTTCAATTGGAAAATACATATTTGGGGTAGTAATAGTATTGCATACAATCGGAATAGGGTTTTGGGAGAAAATAAAGATTTGATAACCGACTGGAATAGGGATTTAGGGTATGAAATAAATGGAATAAGGACTTGTAGTATGAAATTAATGGAATAAAGATTTGGGGTATGAAAACAGTATAAACATGCACGGGTTTGGAAACACGCCGATTTGAAGATCCAAATTTGGTGTGCAAACAATGTTTAACAACGATTTCTATCTCATTAGGGTTTGGAACGTATGATGTTATATAGAGATGAGGCTTCTTAAGGAAGACTTTAATTGATTTGTTTTAATTATAAAAATTAGGAATTAAAGGTTAAAGATAAGCGTGCCACTTGGCACAAAATTAGTTCAATTAGCTGCCATGTGGCACAAACATCGTTTTTGTTTATAATAGTAGATATATAAAATAGGATTGCACTTTAACTCTTGGTTCAACCTTTTTTTAAGAGTGAGAATGAATCAAAATAGTTTGCTGTTTTTTAGGGCAAATGCAATTCGTTATTTTCTACTTTCATACATCTTACTAATTACCCTAAAACACTTATGTAGTTATGTTCACAACATACAATGTGACCAGATTATCGGACTTTGTATGAACCATATCCATAAACATCTTAACATCCTCATCGTCAGATATGTCTACAGCTTGATTAATTTGGTGAGAAGATGTAAAATGGAGTCTGTAATACATCCTACCAATCTGGTTGGATAGTTTTAACTTCTGTGCCACCTTAGACTGCAACTCAGAATGTTATATTTGGAAGCAACTCCATGGCACGAGTTACCACCGTTATATGCTGCGAAGACCCCTTAACCACCAACCTTCTGACGGCACTAACCATCATCTTAACAGTGCCACTTTTGTCATGTGATGTCATCTTCCTGAAATAAACAAAAGTTTTTATTATCACAGATCTAACTAACGAGCCGAGCATCTATACTATTTAATAAATAAAAATTTGTTTCTTCCCTCTCAAACCTCATTCACCAGATCTCTTAAACCTCATTCCCAAACCTCAAAATCACCGGCGACCAAATCTTCCAGTTTCATCTCTACCACCGTCGAACTACATGCTCCTCGCTGTCGGTGACTATTTGATCGGAATCTTTTATTTCGGCCGGTATGTTTCAAATTCCGTTATTCGATTACCATCATATTTCAGACTTTTTTTAATTTAATCTAAATGTTTGTGAAACAACCATTATATGTTTAGCATATTTTAATTACTGTGTGTTTCTAATTGTGTAATTTCACTTCGCATATTGCATTAGGACAGTACGATTCATTAATTAACAGTTGATGGATTATGAAACGAAACCTAACCATAATAAAATTTTGTCACTGTTTACTTCACTTTTGTTCTACATTAACTGTTGAATCTCATTGGGTTACCAAATTATTTCTTTAGCCCTTTTTACAATGATAGTTCATATGCGATTTTGATTATTTGTGTACAAGTTCATATAGTATCTTTTTGGACGGTGTCGATTTAAGGACTTATAATCTACATTTTTGCAGCCAAAGATGAGATTACTGGCGCCCCACCAGAAGTTGCAGCAGGGGAACAAGACTATGTAGCAAAGGTTAGCTCACATTTACTTTTCAGTTGAGTGTTCATTTGGTTTGTTCTTTAGATTATGAGATATATACAGTTTATTATGTACTTGATAACACATGTTACTTATATGAATAACTAAATGTTAATGACCAACAAGTATGTTATTTATAGTAGATTAAGTTATACTGATTGTACGCGAATATATTGTGTTTCCTTCTTTATGCATTTATCCAGTTTTTATCTTTTTTCTTTTTCCATTCATCCGGGTTTTTTTTCATATGATTTATAATATACATGTTATACCTTTTCATATTTATGTTTGTTATTAGTGCAGTTGTTTTTCAATCTGTTTAGAGTGCATCAATCTTTATTCAAAGTTCTTAAGGATCCTCAAATCACCTAATATGGTATTCATTTTATTAACAACATTCCGTTTCCTAACACCTTTCACATTTTTTTACTTATGTTGACATTTAAATTCTAATTTTTTTTCAATGACTTTTAACATCATATTGTTTAAGCATTGATTCATCATACGGTCTTCTTTTCTCCATTTTCAGGTGATTATTCCTTATGGTGATATAGAAGAGGTTTGTTATCTTTTGTGGGGCTTGGTTTTGGTACATAGTATTTAGTATTAGAAGTTGCATTAATAATGGCTTTTATTCGCAGATAAGAAGAAGTCATCATGTTCATGTCATCAATCTCGCTGTAACAATGTTTCTTCGCCTCGGTGCTGGTGGACATTGTGCTCCTCTTTTGATTATTCCATATGGTTAGTTTAAAGACAATTTGGTAAGTAATTGGATATTAATAAATGTTGTGAGGGGTAAACGGGGAATTTGCTCCTTATGTAGTTCATGTGGTTACTTTGAACAACTTACACACACATATAGGACAATGTTCCTTTTCGGAACCTATTGTATGTTGAAAACCCGAGATGTGTATAAGAGGCGCATGTTAAAGGCTATCAATATTTTATTTTCAAAAATAAAGATCTTAAAAGTATTAAAATCTACATCCATTCAAGTGACTTATATAACAAATAGTACAAAATTTAATGAAATTCATATTATTTATTCTGAAATTTAATGAATATAGGTATGGATGATGTAGGCATGTATGTGTGTGTACAGGAAATACCGAAATTGTTTGTTTTGCCTCTCATTTTATGGCAGTTGAAGATATACATACTGCTTGAACTCTTTAATCATTTTAAAGCATTCACATGGTCCACAAATGCGTTGAATAATATTGTATCATCCCACCTTAACACAATCGAGCTTTAAGTTTAATTGGATCGTGTGTTAGTTCAACAACTATGTCTACAATTTGTGTGGGTCAATCTTCATATTATTAATATAATAGCTTTACTCACAAGTATGAAATTCCTGATAATAAGTAGTTCTTGAATTCGTGAAGCCCCCCTTTTTGCAAATGAAACTAAAAGGTCACTATAACTTATTTCTATACGCACTTAGTACATGAATGCATCCTACATATTATTTGTTATTCACTTTGAGTGAAAGGTTATTTATGTCTCCCTTTTTCTAAGCTGGTTTAATGACAGGTTGAATTATATATATTTGTGCTTCATTTTGGAACATAAATCATGCATTAAGAAGTTTAAAACGTGGAGCTAAGAACTATCGTTCAGTGATTGAAGCTTAGAAGAAGGAACACATAGAAATGGGTCAATTTGGATGGTTGTATACAAGGAAATATTTAGAGATTTATGATTTGTTTATAACTTTATGAATTATAATAATTGTAACTTAGCTTTGTCTTTATTTGTTTAATGTAATATGCAATTTTAATGTATCATTGTTTGATTTATTAAGTTACGACTTAAATAACTTAAATTATTTAACTCGTGTAGCACACGGGTGCCTAACCTAGTTTATGATATATATACAACAATGTGCAAATGAGTAACATTAACGTTAAACGTAAATTTAGAAGAAAAAAAAACCCTCAAATTAACTGATGCAGATGCAGTGACGGTCTTGGAGCTCAGGGTGATTTGTTTGTGTATGGTTTTATATGCATTTTTTTTTTCGTTGGAGGAATTCAAAAGGGTTTATTGTTTGAAAAGGGTGCAAATCTACTCGGAAAGAGCGCAAATCTTTATTTTGAGTTGATGGATTGAATGTTGGTGTATAATGCACTTGATTAGGCATGTTAATAAAAAAATAAAAAACACGCTATAGAACTTCTTTTAAGTAGATGAAATAAGTATACTAGCCTCAATCAATCACTAGCATCATGAAACTTAAAATCATAATCTGATATTTCTTAGTTAAGCATTAGTTTCATAGAAACATCCAAACGATTTACAATGAAGTGGCAGGTAAGCGGGCAACAAGCTGCGCCGCAACCCCCTTTTGGATAGCAAACTCAATCCGACTAAAAAAAAGTTTTGATTCTTATGGGCTGATACGTTACTATACACAACTTTCTGAACCCTATTCAAAAGGTCCACGGCATCCGGAGCTAAGAAACCAAAAGTGTCAAAGGCGAAGGGGATAAACACGTGTTGATTCTCCAAACAAGCTCTCTCGTGTTTAGCAACCTTGCCCGATGCCGCCTTCAATGATGCCTGGCCTGCTACAAATCCAGTGTCCCTAATCCCAACAAGAGGGGACACTCCTGTGAGGTCGACACAAGCGTGTTTTCCCCCTACCCACCCAAAAACAAGTATATCGGCCGGTCGTAATGTAGATCTTCCTTCTTGAGGATCCGTAAGAAAGTTTACGGGGGCTTCCTTTTTAGCCGAAATTCCGGCTCGTTTAAGAACATCGCATAGAACATCCCTCACCAAATCATGCCTGTACTTAAACCCAGGCAACTCTTTGCAGTGAACCGCGTGCTCGCCAAAAGAATCCAAACAAACCTTACGGCAAACCGGGCACGGCTCATCTACCGGAAACAAAGGGATCATTAACCGATACTTCAGGATGGCCCGGTACTCCAAAGCCGACATATGTTGGCCCAATCCTTCAATAGGGAGAACACTTAAGAAATCTTGAGCCCGAGGAGCCCGAAGACACTCAAACACCGCTTTCTGACGAGGGGATAAATCAAACTTCATTTTCAAACTCTTGATGATTCCACTATAAAGGGCACTCGCCAAAGCATGTTGGGCTTTAGGGGGGGCGGTGTCTTTATTAGAGAAACCGCTAATGTCAAACTCGGGAAGTGAAATGTGCAACCGATCTATCGCACTCCCATAATCGGAGTCAAACCCATCAATACCACAACCTCGAAGAATGTGGTCTTGTAATTCCCAAGATTGCGCCCTCGAGGCCACAAACGCATAAGTAGAAACGTCTGAAGCTGAACATAAACCCAAACCTCCAAAACGAGTCGGAAGTGATGCCAACGTGGATGATGTGGCCGTCGCTCACACCACTACACCTTTGCCGTGGATGGGGGCGCTGACGGTGGGGGTGGACGAGACCGCGGGGCTTGAACGAGTCTTTGAGTAAGGGTTGAATCAAAAACTTGGGGGTGGATCAATCAAGCCCCACTATATCCTATGGGGCTTGATCATAAGCCACGTCAGCGCCTACGTGTCGTAAGTGTATTGGATCACTTGGGGCTTGATCAAGCCCCACTACCATTAGCCTTATAGACATTACATATAAAGAAATTAAACGAGTCACGTTCATGATTGATATTTGTGCCATGGGCGTCGTTTATAACTTGTTTAACAATAACACGATAAGACATACTTTGTTAGCATTTCATTCCAACATTAACACCAACAACAAACCCGTATATTGTTTTTGTCAAAACTTACCAAAGCAATTTAGTGAACAAATTCTGTAAGTGAGGTAGAGTGCTCTTCACAATGTTGAAGTGTGTATGTGTAAGGCTGTAAATGCAGCAGTTAGGCCATATCATGTAGTGGGTGAAATCCGGCGAATAGGGGTGCAAACAACCCCCCCCCCCCCGGGCCAAATTGTGGGGCGATAGGGGGGGGGGGGGCGTGAGGTTTTTATCGCCGGCTTTGTGTGTGTGTATATTATTATATGCGTGTGTGATATATATATATATATATATATATATAGAGAGAGAGAGAGAGAGAGAGAGAGAGAGAGAGAGAGGTGAGTTATAATAAAAAGAAATAGTTTTCTATGAAAAATAAGAATCAATCTGGGCCATTGGATTTATGATCTAATGGTTGAGATTAGTAGTTTTTAAACTACCAAATAGTTTCCTATGATTATGAATTTATGCTACATAGTTTCTTAACTCTAAATTTTGTGTTATTCTTACTTTTTCTACAAAACTATGTATTTTTATTTTAACCATTTTCTATATATATATACATACATATCTATATATGTATATATACATGTGGCTACAACACCATTACATCCCAAAAATAAAAACATACCATTTACTGACTAGGCGCCACATGACGCAAATCGCCCATTTTATAGCCCCTCCACTACACATAGCCTTAGACCATGAGATATATTCTAACTCATTTTAACTCCACATCGCTCATTTTTTTGTCTTTCATTCCAACTTACCCACAGGAAATAATTTAATCATTTTAACTTCATCTCACTCATATTAATTGTTAATTTAATATGTTGTTATTTTCTTTTTAACCAGATAAAGACATAATCCAAGACCCCTTTTAAACAAATTTAATACAATTGGGGAATGGTGGTTGTGGCGGCTGTGGCAGTGACGTTGGCGGCGGTCGTGGTTTTGCGTTTTTAAGGTAAATTACATTTTTAACCCCCCCCCCCTCTTGAACCGGAAGAAATGACATATTATGTTCTAAAGTTAACCGGGTTAGTTATGTTAAGAAAAGGCTTATTGGATGTCAATAAAGTGAAATATGAGATTAATGTACGAAATTTTTTAAGTTAGAATAAATATTAACCAATAAGCCAACGTTTATATTATTAAAATACATAATCCCTTTATGATATGGGAAAATGTACACTTCAATGGATTGCATAATAAAGACCACTGGAACTAGGAAAGGGAGCAAATCTTTAATTACTTCATGAGTTGATCGATGGAAGTTGGTGTATAAGGCTATGCGTAGGGGCTACAATTTGGGGCGTTTTGCGCCGTGTGGCGCCCAGTCAGCAAGGGGTGAAAATTTGTTTTTGGGGTGTAATGGTGTAGGGGCTACAACTAGTAATATAATAATAATATATGTAACAACGTGAAAATTTCGAGTTTAAAATATCAACTTTCCAAAGTCTAGGGACTAAAATTGCCAAATTCAAAACTTGAGGGTTAAAAAATGAAAAATCTGATTTCTTGTCCATCGCGTACCGCGTACCGCGATGGACAAAAGGAGAAGCCCATTACGCGATGGAGCTTCTGACACGTTGTGACACGTGTGCCACGTGGCACACGGTGGCACTAGGTGTTGCCACGTGTCACCACGTGGCAACACTGCTGCCATGTGGAGCGGTGCCTGCCACGTGTCCACACGTGGCAGGTCTACGCTGTGGGTCAGCAGACCTACATCGCGGTACACGATAGGTCTGCTGAGGAACCCATCGCGTACCGTGATGGGAACCAAAATTTTGCCTATAAATAGCGACCATGGGCATCTCATTTCTGCACACCACATCCGCTCTCTCACTTCTCTCTAACATCTCTCTAAAAACCCGAGAACCCGACCCTCGATTCACCTCGATAAACGTGTCATAATTCCTTGAGAAACGTGTCTCGAGCCTTCGTTTGTGTACAACGTTTCCTTGAAGTACGTGCTACCCTCCACCCACACACCAAGAAGGTGTATGTTGAAATGGCAATGAATCTCGATAAGCGTGACAGCGAGTGTTGAAGCTTGACGTTTGACGTGTCAAGAAAAGTAAAGTGGCGTCGGAGTGCTGCTCAAGTCCCTAGGATTTCTATACGCCAACGAGGTTAGGCGTAATGATGAATTCAATATAATTTAATATTATATTCAAGACTTAAGCCTTAAGTCGAGGTTATACTCGATACCTCGATAAAAGAAAAGAAAAGAAAACATAACAAAGAAACAAATGAAATAATGATATTGAATATTGTGATAACATATATATGTGTGAAATATATATGTATATTCTTTGTTATGAAAATATTATTTAATGAATAAAGAGTATTCTTAAATAATAAAAGAAAATGATTACGTTTCTTAGAGAAGAAGAAACGTCGGGTTTTTATTATAAACTAAAGGTTTATAATTTACTTTTAAACTAAAGGTTTTTAAGTAAAAGAAAATGAACTAAAGGTTCATCGAGGATTGAGATAAGACTAAAGGTCTTAAGCCGGATCGTGTATCCGACTAACAAATATTTATTCTCGTAACTATATGTTCGAGATAAAGAAAGGGAAAGACCCTTGGACGGTGAGTGAAGCCGATCCTAAAGAGACAAGGTGAATACGCCCCCAAACTTTTAAACTTGTTTTCAAATGAGTCAAACTTGTTATGTGAAATTGTTTACAAGGAACTATGTGTTCCTAAAACCATTATAACTATGGGTATAAACCTAGCCCTCAGGCTGTGGTATACGTATGTCTGGATCCTTACATAGGTGGTACTATGCGATGTATGGGCATGATCGCACCACCCTTGGTCGTAGGACGCTCTCCTGCAGGGAGTACGACCTTATGTGTATATTTACGGGTACTTAACTAAGTCGAACGCTGCGGTGTTTGTGAGGTGACCTAGTGTAGAGGCTCTGGTTTATAATGTGTTATTTGACTTTGTTATTCCTAAGCCACGTTGGGCCGAGGCAGGCGTAGTCTCGAGAGGTAATAAAGTAAAAGAAGATATTTTGCGTCAGCGTGTTCACCAGCATTCGTTGCTGACGTATTTTCTTACATTTTGCAGGTGAACAATGATAGAGCTTGAAAGTGACGAAGTGCTATAAATATCCGATGGCTCAGATTTATTTTGTAATAACTTAATATGGTGGTTTGTAAACATAAACAAGTAATCTTTTGTTAACTTAAACGGGTATTTTATAATTCTGTCTTTTATATATATATAAGTTACATTTTCGATCCTTAAAGTTTTATAAGTCTTCCGCAAACAAACGTAACTCTGATTTATTTACAATCACGATACCAACTGTTGGGTCACGCTCCTAGGCCTTAGATGGGGGTGTGACAGGTTGGTATCAGAGCTATCGATCTTAGCGAATTAGGTATCATAAAACAATACCCAAGCTTCGATCCAAGTATAGGAAATAATTGTTATGTGATTTAGGGATAAGATAGGCCGGTAACCTTTCTTTCCCACTCTACATTCTAAACCACCCATAATATTAGATGTCATTCAAAGCTCATATCGAAGACTTTATGCGCAAGGCAAACGAGGCCGGAATCACCGAACCCTACCCCGAACACAACATGAGTGATGGATACTATGAGGCGTACTTCAACCAAGATGTGGAACACGACTTGACCAAACCAGTGTACTACCCCGGAAGCAAGCACTATCCAATAGATGTTCCCGATAGTCCACCAAAGCAAGGAATTGAACCACCAAGACACTCAAGATATCGTTCACCAACAATACCGATGTATCAACCTTCCGAAGTACCAACTTACCAACCCTCGGAGGTACCACAATACTATCCAACCGGATAACTACCAAACTCTCAACCATCCTCCGAGTGGATGAAATATCTATCTGAACAACAAGAGTGGCATGCCGGAAGTTCCACCTTCAAAGAAGTTAGTACCCAACCAAACAACGGTGAAGGATCGTCTCGTAGACCCAAGATGAGAATAATGATGCCTTCCGAGATTTTCCAAATGATCCCAATAAACGATGAAACCACACAACCCATGGAAGAAGATGAACCAGAAAAGGAGGAACCGGAAGAGGAAGAAGAACCAAAAGAGGAGGAAGATCCTGAAGAAGAAGAAGAACCAGAGGAAGAGTCTGAGGAAGAACCGGAAGAGAGCATCCTAAGAATCCTAACGAGATATCAAGCACGATGAATGGATCACTCACTTCCCAAAACGCAAGCTATGGCTCTGTGGATCCATATGTCCAGCATCTTGAGAAACTTAGGAATCAAGCTTCGACAAGCTTCCCACCATTCCAAGGAGAAATTCCATCAATCCAAGAGCAAGCCGACGAGATCCGAGAGCAGAACCAAGCTGCCAAGACCTACCTCTACCTTTCATCCGACATGGATTATGTTCCGTATCCAGAGCCGAGGAATCACTACGAGATGGTGACACTGGGTTACCGCGACCCACCTCCACAATATGGATACCCCAATGTAATCCCGCAATCGTATGAAGGACATCTGGATCGTGCACTGCACGAAACCGACGATTGGAGGAAGAAGGTGCATGAGGAAGGAAAGAAGAAGAAGAAGACAATGGGGGGGAAACTTCTTCACAAATGCAATAAATTGACGAAAGTCGTGAAGAAGTTTATGAAAGATTAGAGATTATGGAAAAAGATGCAGGATGAAGTTGTTTATGTAATAGGACCTTGTCTGTTATGTGTAATATAAGTATGAATAAAAAGAACGTATGAAACGTTCTTATGTAATGATAGAGCAAACTATATATATCGTTGAAACGATATAAATACTTATGTGTAATATAAAATATATATATATATATATATATATATATCCATGTGATATATATAAATGTGTGAATAAATAAAGTGTATGTTTAATATAAGAAATTTGCTAAATTTCAGTTAAAAGACATATTGAGAAAAAATGTCTGAACAAAGTAACAATAATGCTCGAAAAGAAAAAGAAATGAGAGATAAGGGGAAAGGCCCCGAGAACGAGCGAGAGGAAGAAATTCCCAATAAATATATGAACAAAATTCAAAAGATGATTAGGAAAGCTGTTAGGGAGGAATCTGAGTTTAGATCTCAATCTAGACATTCTCGAACTGCTAACCCTTCCGTTCATCCCTCGAAATATGTGAAATCCCGTCCGAAACCCTCTCATGATGAGGAGAGTTTTCATGAATCTAACGCCGACGATGGAGTTAGAAAAGAGTTCAAGAAACTTAAAGTGAGTGGGTGTACGCTCAAGGATTTTAAATACGATGGACCAAAAGAGTTCCATGCTGACAAGGGAGCCATCACAACCGTGAGGTGGCTCGAGGATATGGAAACTATTGTTATCACAAGCAAGTGTTCCGAGGAGGAGAAAATTCAATACTCCGCTCTCATGTTTAAAGGAGAAGCGCACGAGGGGTAGAATGCGATGTTAATGAGTAAGGGAAGAGATGTGATGTATGGCCTATTGTGGGATGAGTTTAAGGCTATGGTGATGGGAAAGTTTTGTCCCATGCACGAGACCGACCAAATCCAAACTAAATTTCTTAACCATAAGGTCGTAGGGACAAACCTCCGAGAGTACAATACCAAGTTCCTTGAGTATTGTCGTCTTGTTCCCCAGCTGGTTAACCCTGAGTCCAGCATAGTAACACGATATATTTGGGGATTGCCGCGGGAAATACGCGACATGGTGAGGTCTCATCTACCTTAAACCGTTGACTCTGCAATGGAATTAGCTGGTTATTTGATGGGCGGTTTAGTCCGCAACAAAGAGGAATATAAGAAGGTCACGCCGACGACTACTCAAGAAAGGACAGGAGGGAGCGCTAACTTCAAAGGCAAAGGTGCTAGCCAAAGTAGATTCAACTCGAATACTACTTTATGCAAGACCTGTAGGAGGTACCACAAGGGTCGATGCAATTTCGCCCCGTCTCCTAAAGTCTGTGAGTCCTGTAATCGTACGGGACATGACGCTGTTAACTGTTGGAAGAAAAAGATGACTTGTTTTAATTGCAAGGAAATGGGCCATTTGAGTTTTGAGTGCCTAAAGAACAAACCTGCCGCTGGTGGTGCGGGTGGAAGTGGTCAGAATAAGAAAGGAAACGCTCGAGTCTTCGTGCTCGACACAAAGAAAGCCGCTGATGTGCTGGAAACCATCACCGGTACGTTTCTAGTCAACGACACCTATGCTAGAGTTTTATTCGATTTGGGTGCAAATTTAAGTTTTATAGATTATAATTTCTGTAGTCTATTAAACGAACCATTAATAAAACTAAATAAAACTCTAAGCGTCGAGACTGCTAGTGGCGAAATCGTTAAAATCTCCGAAGCCCTTGATAACGGAAAAATACTTCTAGTTGGTTATATCTTGCCTATCTGTTTATTGCCTATGAGTCTGGCTGGTTTTGATATTGTACTTGGTATGGATTGGTTATCCGATAACCATGCTCGTATCATTTGCAATAGCAAAACTGTTGAACTTCAAGCCCCTGATAAACGAACGATTCGAATTTAAGGGGACAAAGACGCTGGCCAAGTTAGCATAATTTCCATGATTAGGGCTAACAAGTGTTTGAATCAAGGATGCATTGCATTCATGGCCTACGTTACTGAAGAATCAAAGCCAAAAGAAATTAAAGACGTCCCTATCGTTTCTAATTTTTCTGACGTCTTTCCTGATTAACTTCCTAGTATCCCACCCGATCGTGAAGTAGAGTTTAGGATTGATTTTATTCCCGGTACTGCTCCGATCGCCAAAGCTCCGTATCGCTTAGCGCCGACCGAGATGAAGGAGTTGAAGAAACAACTCGATGAGCTTTTAGAGAAAGGATTCATTCGACCAAGTTCATCGCATTGGGGAGCGCCAATTCTATTTGTCAAGAAGAAAGATGGTTCCATGCGAATGTGTATTGATTATCGTGCGTTGAACAAAGTCACAATCAAAAACCGATATCCACTCCCCCGTATTGATGATCTTTTCGACCAACTTCAAGGTGCTAGCTATTTTTTCTAAAATCGATCTTCGTTCCGGCTATCACCAACTCAAAGTTCAAACCGAAGATATTCCAAAAACCGCGTTTCGAACAAGGTATGGACATTATGAGTTCACGGTTATGCCGTTTGGACTTACTAATGCCCCAGCTGCGTTCATGGATATGATGAACTGTATTTGCAAGCCGTACTTGGATAAATTTGTTATCGTATTCATCGACGACATACTTATTTACTCTAAGTCTAAGGCTGACCACGAAGTCCATCTTCAAACGTTACTTGAAATTCTTAGAACCGAGAAGTTGTACGCTAAGTTCTCGAAATGCGAGTTATGGTTGCACGGGGTGCAATTTCTTGGTCACGTCATTAACGTTAACAATATTCATGTGGATCCCGCTAAGATTGAAGCTATCTCTAAGTGGGAAGTTCCAAAGTCGCCAACTGAGATCCGGAGTTTCTTAGGTTTGGCCGGCTACTACCGTAGGTTCATCGAGAAATTTTCTTATATCGCCGTTCCTCTAACTTCATTAACTCGTAAGAACATCAAGTATGAATGGGGAACGAAGCAACAAGAGGCGTTCAATATACTCAAACAAAAGCTCACCCAAGCACCTATCTTGGCTTGCCAGAAGGTACTGAGGATTTTGTAGTCTTTAGTGACGCGTCTCACTCTGGTTTGGGATGCGTACTAATGCAACGCAAGAAAGTAATCGCCTACGCTTCTCGTCAATTAAATGTACACGAAAAGAACTACACGACTCACGATCTAGAGTTAGGCGCCATAATCTTTGCACTTAAGATATGGAGGCACTATCTCTATGGAGTAAGATTTACCGTGTACACTGATCATAAGAGCTTGAAATACATCTTTGATCAAAAGGAGCTCAACATGCGCCAAAGGCGATGGATGGAAACGCTCAATGATTACGACTGTGAGATCGTTTATCATGAAGGTAAAGCTAACGTTGTGGCTGATGCCTTAAGTCGTAAAGAGCACGAGAAGCCAAGAAGAGTCCGAGCGTTACGACTAGAGCTTCAAATTGATCTTTTCGAACAAATCAAATCCGCTCAAACGCAAGCGATTAATGAAAATCAAATCTCCGACGAAAAACGTAATGGCACCATTGACTCGCTAGTCAAAGGTGATGATGGTATCCTTAGACTCGGAAATAGGATTTGGGTAACAATCGTTGGATGGTTGCATGAGAAAATTTTGAACGAAGCTCATAAGTCGAAATACATGATGCATCCCGGAAGTGATAAGATGTACCACAATCTAAAGGCGAACTATTGGTGGAATGGAATGAAAAGAGATGTCGCTTCACATGTTGCGAAATGTTTGACATGTTTAAAAGTTAAGGATGAACACCACAAGCCTTCGGGATTGCTTCAGCAACCCGAACTTCCCGTTTGGAAGTTGGAGTTAATAAGCATGGATTTCATTACTAAACTCACGAAGACGACTCGACAACACAATGCAATATGGGTAATTGTGGATCGTTTAACGAAGTCTGCACACTTCATACCCATCAGCGAGTCGTACTCAATGGATAGATTAGCGCGTATTTATGTGAACAACATCGTTGCTTTGTTTGGAGTACCGCTGTCTATAATCTCTGATCGAGACAGTCGTTTTACGTCTCATTTTTGGAAAAGCTTCCAACAAGCTCTTGGTACGAAATTAAACTTGAGCACTGCCTATCATCCGCAAACCGATGGGCAAAGTGAAAGAACGATTCAAATGCTGGAAGATATGCTCCGCGCTTGTGTGATCGACTTAGGTGGAAGTTGGGATGACCACTTACCCCTAATGGAATTCTCATACAATAATATCTATCACACAAGTATTCAAGCCGCACCATTTGAGGCGTTATATGGTTGTAAGTGTAGAACGCCCGTGTGTTGGTCTGAAACTGGAGATAATCAATTATCTGGACCTGAGATAGTCCAATAAACCACCGACAAGATACTCCAAATCCGAGAACGGCTTAAAACGGCGCGTGATCATCAAAAGAGTTATGCTAACGTCCGTCGTAAGCCGTTAGAATTTAATGTCGGTGATAAGGTTTTGTTAAAAGTCTCGCCTTGGAAAGGCGTTGTTCGCTTCGGTAAGAAATGAAAGTTAAGTCCTCGATTCGTTGGACCTTTTGAGGTACTCGAACGAATCGGCAATGTTGCATACCGTTTGCGATTGCCCGAGGAAATGCAAGGGATACATAATGTATTCCATGTTTCGAATCTGCGTAAATGTTTGAACGATGAATCGTTGGCTATGCCATTAAAAGACGTTGAAATTAATGAGAACATAAAATTTGTTGAACGTCCAATATAAATTGAAGATTCGAAAACAAAGAAGTTAAAAAGAAGAACTTTGAAAATTTTGAAAGTTAAATGGGACTCGTGTAGAGGGTCCGAATATACTTGGGAAATCGAGTCAGAAATGAGAAAGAAATACCCCCAACTATTCTTGTAAAGCAATCTCGAGGACGAGATTTGTTTCAAGGTGGGGACGATGTAACAACGTGAAAATTTCGAGTTCAAGGTATCAACTTTCCAAAGTCTAGGGACTAAAATTGCCAAATTCCAAACTTGAGGGTTAAAAAATGAAAAATCTGATTTCTTGTCCTATCGCGCTACGCGATGGACAAAAGGAGAAGCCCATCGCGTACCGAGATGGAGCTTCTGACACGTTGTGCCACGTGGCACACGGTGGCACTAGGTGCTGCCACGTGTCACCACGTGGCAACACTGCTGCCACGTGGAGCGGTGCCTGCCACGTGTCCACACGTGGCAGGTCTACGCTGTGCGTCAGCAGACCTACATCGCGGTACACGATAGGTCTGCTGAGGGACCCATCGCGTACCGTGATGGGAACCAAAATTTTGCCTATAAATAGCGACCATGGGCATCTCATTTCTGCACACCACATCTGCTCTCTCACTTCTCTCTAACATCTCTCTAAAAACCCGAGAACCCGACCCTCGATTCACCTCGATAAACGTGTCATAATTCCTTGAGAAACGTGTCCCGAGCCTTCGTTTGTGTACAACGTTTCCTCGAAGTACGTGCTACCCTCCACCCACACACCAAGAAGGTGTATGTTGAAATGGCAATGAATCTCGATAAGCGTGACGACGAGTGTTCAAGCTTGACGTTTGACGTGTCGAGAAAAGTAAAGCGGCGTCGGAGTGCTGCTCAAGTCCCTAGGATTTCTATACGCCAACGAGGTTAGGCGTAATGATGAATTCAATATAATTTAATATTATATTCAAGGCTTAAGCCTTAAGTCGAGGTTATACTCGATACCTCGATAAAAGAAAAGAAAAGAAAACATAACAAAGAAACAAATGAAATAATGATATTGAATATTGTGATAACATATATATGTGTGTAAATATATATGTATATTCTTTGTTATGAAAATATTATTTAATGAATAAAGAGTATTCTTAAATAATAAAAGAAAATGATTACGTTTCTTAGAGAAGAAGAAACGTTGGGTTTTTATTATAAACTAAAGGTTTATAATTACTTTTAAACTAAAGGTTTTTAAGTAAAAGAAAATGAACTAAAGGTTCATCGAGGATTGAGATAAGACTAAAGGTCTTAAGCCGGATCGTGTATCCGACTAACAAATATTTATACTCGTAACTATAGGTTCGAGATAAAGAAAGGGAAAGACCCTTGGACGGTGAGTGAAGCCGATCCTAAAGAGACAAGGTGAATACGCCCCCAAACTTTTAAACTTGTTTTCAAATGAGTCAAACTTGTTATGTGAAATTGTTTACAAGGAACTATGTGTTCCTAAAACCATTATAACTATGGGTATAAACCTAGCCCTCAGGCTGTGGTATACGTATGTCTGGATCCTTACATAGGTGGTACTATGCGATGTATGGGCATGATCGCACCACCCTTGGTCGTAGGACGCTCTCCTGCAGGGAGTACGACCTTATGTGTATATTTACGGGTACTTAACTAAGTCGAACGCTGCGGTGTTTGTGAGGTGACCTAGTGTAGAGGCTCTGGTTTATAATGTGTTATTTGACTTTGTTATTCCTAAGCCACGTTGGGCCGAGGCAGGCGTAGTCTCGAGGGGTAATAAAGTAAAAGAAAATATTTTGTTTCAGCGTGTTCACCAGCATTCGTTGCTGACGTATTTTCTTACATTTTGCAGGTGAACAATGATAGCGCTTTGAAGTGACGAAGTGCTATAAATGTTCGATGGCTCGGATTTGTTTTGTAATAACTTAATATGGTGCTTTGTAAACATAAACAAGTAATCTTTTGTTAACTTAAACGGGTATTTTATAATCCCGTCTTTTATATATATATAAGTTATATTTTCGATCCTTAAAGTTTTATAAGTCTTCCGCAAACAAACGTAACTCTGATTTATTTACAATCACGATACCAGCTGTTGGGTCACGCTCCTAGGCCTTAGATGGGGGTGTGACAATATATATAAATAATATATATATATATATATACATATGTATATAACACACACATCCATATATGCCGGCCCCACCACCCCCTTCTTCCAGGCGACTTCTTCTCCTCACCCGCACCCCTTTTCGCCCAGAAATTGCCCAGGGGGGCGGTGTTCGCGCCCCTTCTTGCCTAAATTGTAGCCCCACTACACTTGCCCTAATGGACTTGATAGGAGGAGCTCCTGTTTTGGAAATCAAAGAAACAGTCCCTTGTGTCACCTCGTCCACAAAAACCGAGAATAGAGCTATGGCCACCACGGTTAACGAAGTTTTATGGCTACTTTGGCTCTTGAAAGGACCTAGAAATAGAACATAAAGGCCCAACACGCCTCTTTTGGGATAACACGAAGGTAAAACATATTGCTAACCATCCGGTTTTTCACGGACGGACATAACAAGTGGAGATGGATTGCTTCTCTGTTAGAGAACGGGTTGAGCCAAAAGAGATAGAACCCGTGTACATCGACACCAAGCTTCAAGTAGCCGACTTATTTACAAACGCTTTGGGATCACGACAGTTAAACCTCCTATCCGACAAGTTGGGCATTCGTGACCTTCATGCTCGAACTTGAGGAGAATAGAGAAGGAAACCAATTGGCCATATTATTGCAATTCCATAATGCATGTTATTTCCATTTTATATTTTCCTAGTTTAAACCAATTGCCTTTTTATTCATATATAAAACCTTATGTTCAATGTGATATGACATAGAAGAAAGCTTAATTTCAATATGAAATCTTATAAGTCATGCATATCTTTATATCGTTAAAATGAAGGTTTGCTAAAGTGAGTAAATTTTATCAATGTAATTACGTTGTTATAATCAAGTAAGTATTTTACGTTGATTTAATCCTATTTCATGTGGCTTTTTTTATCATTTAACTTTTATCCTACCATGCCACGTTAAGAAAAATAACAATTGATCAGCACTTAAACTTAAGCAGCTTAATCTCAATCATATAAATTCAAAAATTAAAGATAAACTCTCAAAACAAAGTTTATTGCCAAACGGTGTAGGACATAGCGACGGATTGAAAGTAACTTAGTAATGCAATACATAGTAAAAACGATGACAAGTCTACCGGGATTAAGCTTTAAGTAGCAAGTTGACCACTCGGACCAGGATGGACAACATACAATGTAACTGGTCCATGTGTCGTTTTAACTTTGAGTGCCTCTTCGATAAATATCCGAAGGTCCTGGTCATCAGATATTTCAACAACTACAGTTTCGTTTTTGGCTGGAAGAAGAAAAAGGAAACCGGTAAGTAATCTTGAAATCGTTCTTTATATTTAACTTGGCAGCCACCTCACATTCTAAAGCAGGAAGATAGTATGAAAACTTAACACACTCGATGGTACGTCTCATAAAACCTAACGGTCTATACTCAAGAATTCCGTCAACACGCTCCCACGCGCCTCCGGTACAAAGCATCACGGTAACTCTATTGTTATTTGTTCCCATTTCTGAGTATAGAAGATAAACAAATAGCACAATTGTTAATTTAAACGGATCTTTAACTGCGGGAAATACCATCAAGATAAATAATAATAATAATAATCCAAAGTTCTGGTTAGAAACATACCTCAAGGTGGACGACGTGGATGCAGGCAAATACGACAGCCAAATTTAGACCGAGAAGGTTTTATCGAGCTTCAGATACGTGCATGGTTTTATATGCATTTTTCTTGGTTAATGGAGGAATTCAAAAAGGTTATGTATCTTGGGAACAAGCATGCATGCATGCAAAGTTTAATTAAAGACCATTTATTATATATCCGTTGTAAATGGAAAAGATGTCAATCTTTTCTTTGCTTAGTAAGTCTCAATAGAGTTTTTTTTAAAACGAGATGAGAGAAAAAAATTATTTATTAAATTAGGTGATTTTAAATGGGTTTTGGGTTGTATTTACAGTGTATATAGTCGTTGGAACCAGTTCCATTTAAACTCTAAATCAATAGTCCATGTTGTACCATAACCGAACAATCGAATTTATTTTAAAAATAGTTTATCATGTTAGAATTAAACTAAACAATTAAAACAACACAAACAATAACTTAATAAACAAACACTTTATTTTCTTTTTATAACAAACATTATATTGTAGACAGACATTATTAAACAAAAAAAGTAAAATAACAAACACCGTTTGTCATCTTCATGCTCCTTTATCCATTAGGTGTGGTTTAAACGGGTTGCGGAGCAGGACGATTCTCTTGTCTTTTTGGTTTTTTCGGCATATAAATATTTTTTTGACCGAGCAATACTTAATATATATTGTTATAGGGGATTTCGACACTGTTTTGTGAGGCGCCCCATAATATTTGTAACGAGCCATCTCTGTTACGCCCAACATAAGTCATAGTGGGACCAAACCCCTGGGTTTTTTGGTGTGTCGACTACCATAACGACTTCTCTATTGTTCGCCATTTGTTGCGAAATTGAGACGTGAGAGGTTTTAGTGAGTGTTCGAAAGTTAAAGAAGTGGTGTAATCAAACGTAAACCCTTGACACCTATTTATAGTATGCGTGTAGGGGTATAATGGTCAAAAATGGCTATATAGACGTTAGAACCGGTTCCAATCATTACAACTGATTTTTTATACTAAAAAACCCGATTGTAACTGTTGTTTTTCGGGCAGGAACCAAACCTGGCTCTAATCGTTTATAGCAGGCATCCATATATAGGCGTGTTGAATTGAGTCCGGTTTCTGCTCAGTTTCGAAAATAGCGTATGACTAGGGGTGTTCTTCGGGTTTGTTTTTTGGGTCGGGTTATTCGGGCTTCAAAGTTTTAAATTTTAAATCTTGACCCGAAACCCAACCCAAATCTCTCACGAGTGTTTCGGGTTCGGGTAATTCAGGTTCGGGTTTTTCGGGTTGGGTTAATCGGGTTTCGAGTATCCGTGAAAACAAAACAAAAAACAAAAAAAAAATAAAAAACTACAATGCTAAATTTAAAACAACATATTATTCTTTGCTTGTAAGCAAATAATCAAACAATAAACCAACATAATTTGATAAAGCATTCCAAAAGAAAAGTAAAACTAACTCGAACCATAATTGTCTTCAATCGGGTTATTCGGGCTTCAAAGTTTTAAATTTTAAATCTTGACCCGAAACCCAACCCAAATCTCTCACGAGTTTTTCGGGTTCGGGTAATTCAGGTTCGGGTTTTTCGGGTTGGGTTAATCGGGTTTCAAGTATCCGTGAAAACAAAACAAAAAACAAAAAAAAATAAAAAACTACAATGCTAAATTTAAAACAACATATTATTCTTTGCTTGTAAGCAAATAATCAAACAATAAACCAACATAATTTGATAAAGCATTCCAAAAGAAAAGTAAAACTAACTCGAACCATAATTGTCTTCAATTGGGTGTGATTTGATTTTTCGATTATGATTGCTTTTAGTAATAAACGGAAAACAAAATTAACAATAAACAATCGATCTTTAATAGTTGTAATGACAACAATCGATTATGACCATATTTTGATAACGCTAGTGGCTAAATATAAGCCCATTATACCTAAAAATATATTTAATTTCAAAACTAAAAGTTTATTCGGGTTGACCCGAAACTTATAAATCAAACCCGAGAACTAACCCGAATTACTTCGGTTCGGGTTAGTCTTAGTTCGGGTTCGGGTTTTCCGGGTCGGGTTAGTTCGGGTTCGGTACACGTTTTTTCGGGTTGGGTTTCGGGTTCGGGTAAAAGTGACAACCCTACGTATGACAATACCCAGGTGAGAATCGGTTCCGGTTTAAAAAAAACTCGGTTTGTGGCTTTGTGCACTCTAGTTTTTAATATTTAGGTCTTATGGGTAGGCAATATGTTGAGGCCCAATAAAAAGCCCATTGTTATTGCACATGACTGATGATGGACCGATTAGGGTTGTAAGAAAAGAGGGTATAAAAGGCAAACTTAGAGAGGCAAAGAACCCTAGCGCCGGAATTCTTATCAACCATGGTTAGTTTTCCTCCTTTCACCTATTCATTCAATCTCATTACAGTTTTCCGGCCAATTGATCGTTCTAACAATCGTTTATCTGTGCAGACATTCAAGAGAAGAAATGGAGGAAGAAACAAGCACGGCCGTGGCCACGTCAAGTTCATTCGCTGCTCCAATTGCGGCAAGTGCTGCCCTAAGGTCACTTTCATTTCGCTTTTTAATATATCTACTGATTAAACAGAGTTAGATTTTGTTAAATTGTTTCAATTCAGCTTGAAAACCTGCAATCTACTGTCTCTTTGGAACGGTGAAGCGATGTGCTGTCCTATAATTGTGTTCAAGCAGTTTGCTAATTGAATTATTAGGCTATAGAAATGTTTATGCAAATGTTTTTAATTAAATCGATTTAAGTTATGTTACATGGGTTTAATAATGCAAGAAATCTTTAGTTTATTTGAGTTAGGACTTGTTCAAGGCTGTCAGTTTTCGTCCCATTGTATGTTACTCGATACGTCAGAGGTTGCCCGAGCCAAACTTTGAGTCTGGTGTGGTTTTGTGCCCTAAACACAATAACAAAACAAAAGCTTTAAAAAAATTTAGAAATTTTCAATTTTTATAATTGTGTTGTTAACAAACTTATTTTTTCAGATCTTTATTTTTTGTAAAAAGATAATAAGAAACCAATGTTAATGGGAGAGAGACTAGAAACAAACTATTATAGTTAGAAATAAAAGGATTATGTATAATTAATAGTAGAGATTATTAATGGTAATTAATAGGTCAGGTTAAGTACATTATTGAATCATAATTAATGGTGATTATTAACAGGACAAGGCTATCAAGAGATTTAATGTGAGGAACATCGTGGAGCAAGCTGCTGTTCGGGATGTTCAAGAGGCGTGTGCATTTGACCGTATGACATTTTACTTAATTTAATGTTATTGTCATATCTTTTATTGATCAATCTGATAACAGTTGTCGTGTTTTGTTGTTGCAGAGTATGTGCTTCCTAAGTTGTATTTGAAGTTGCAGTACTGTATTTCTTGTGCAATTCACTCCAAGGTGGTTAGGGTCCGTTCCCGAACCGATAGGAGGAACCGTGAGCCACCAAAGAGGTTCAGCCGCCCAAGGGATGACGGTCCCAAACCAGGTCAAGCACCTCGCCCTGGTGGTGCTGGTGGTCCGCCACCTGTTCGTGCTTGAGGATATTACTTGGATCAATGTACCCAGAGTTATATTTGAATTTTGTTGGTTTTTTAAATGACCTTCTAGGTTTTGTTGAGATTGTGTTGGTTTCAATTCGGTAATGAGTTGTTAACATAAATGCTTTGAACCTTGGTTTTGTTTGATTGATTGTTATTGTGCTTTTCATTGTTTTTGTTTTTTCAAGTGCATCTATTGAACTATTCTGGGATATCTTCTGGTTTCATTTGTTAATGAGGCAGTATGATTTGACAACTTGTTTTTCTCCCAATTTATGAATGTATATATATAAACCTAAATGGTAAACTTTATGCAATTATGCTATAACTAACATGAGAATACAGTCTGTTTTGTTTGGTTTCTGTAGATATTTAAAATAAGTATTTGAATTTATTTTTATTTTCAGAGTATATAAATTACTCCAAATGCTCATAGTATGCTGAAATTCTTAGTTGTCAAATGTGTCCCAAAATTAAAGTGATTTAACTACCAAATTTGTAAAGTTAAGCCATATGGTAAGCCGCACTTTTGAGAAAACGATCAAACTTTGCGCTTCTCACCCATGTATAGTGAGAAACTATAACTAGCGTCCTTAGTTCTTAAAGATTTTTGTGGTTTAACGCTCGTTTTGGAGTTGGAACTGCTTCCTAGTTCTTTTTTGGTGTCCCCGCTATAGTGGATATAATTAGCACTATTAATGGTGATTATTAACAGGACAAAGCAATTAAAAGGTTTAATGTTAGGAACATAGTTGAACAAGCTACTGTTCGTGATGTTCAAGTAGCTTGTGCATTTGAATTTTGACCGTATGATATTTAACATTAGCTTAATAAAAATGCTATAGTGATTAATATTATTGATCAAACCGATGACTGTTTTGTTTTGTTTGTTGTAGAGTACACGCTTCCCAAATTGTATTTGAAGTTGCAATACTGTGTTTCATGTGCAATTCACTCCAAGGTTGTTCAGGTTTGGTCCCGGACCGATAGGAGAAACTGTGAGCCTCCGAAGAGGTTCAGCCGCCCAAGGGATGATGGTCCCAAGCCAGGTCTAGCACCACGCCCCGGTGGTGCTGGTGGCCCGCCACCTGTTTGTGCTTGATATTATATAACGTTTGTATTAATGTATGTCTTAAGTTTTGGTCTTGTGATGATCAAGATTCTATTAACGAAAGTCACAACTTTTGATGCCTTGAACCAGTTTTGTTTGATTTGTTTGTGTTTCGATGGTAGTCTTTTATTATTAGCCAGAAAAGGTAGTTTAAGCTCACGGAAATATGGAATTTTGCTTTGTTAATACCTGTTAATGCTTCTTGTAATCGGTTTTTACCTGTTTACTTGGATTGGTTAGTTACTAGAGTTAGCTAATCAATATAATAATATTTTGGTTTTATATGGTATTAGAGTCAAGTTCCTCCCAAACAGAAGTTATTACTAAATTCTTGTTGCGTTGCATGTCATCGGCACTTATGAGACACAGAATGTACTTATAAAGTTTAGCCGTTACGTATCAGTTGTGACAGTCGGCTTTTGCCACCGTGTATCAGTTCTGGTATCAACTGTGCAGACGCCATTACCGATATATCAAATACACAAGTAAAATCAAATTAGTCTTTTTGATCATTGTATTCCCTTGAGTAACAATGTTTGGAAATTCATAATGATAACACGCCTAGTTTTAAAATAAGTATTGTATAATTTTAAGTAACATATCTTTTATGTTGATTATATTTAAAAGAATAAAAAGAAAACGTTTTGTTTACAAACCAAACAGAAGAACTCAACCCAAAAGCCTAGTCTAATGAATGTAGGAACTCATTTGGCTTATAAACCCCACATAATTATTCATACAACCGACGTGAGACATGTCTCATACCTTACAATGGTTTCAGTCAATAACAATCGACTCTCCTTAAGGACCAACATCCTCGTTGGCCATGGTTGGCTTCCTCCAGACCACCACTCTATGGGTCACCGTTCTAAGGTTGGATCTGATACCAATGTTACAAACCAAACTCAACTCAAAAGAGTTACAGAAGAAATGAGAAGAAAATTTATTCAAAAGATATAACATCAATTTATTTCTAGATTAGTTGGCAAATACTTTCTCTTGTATATGAGTAGTTTTAAGTTAAAATATTATAATATAAAGAGTTAATCCGTTTATTGATCAATCGATTCAAGTATTCAATTAACAGGTTTAAGATATGCCAACCGTACCGATGATAGCCCTGCTCCTGGTCCGTTATAATTAATCAACCTTAATAATTTGTTTCTCATTAAGAATTCTAAATGACACCATGAATACGATTTTATTTAATACACGTGTTAATTAGTTAATTAAACCTTGATTGTTGGCATGATCACTTATTCCGTTGTAACTATAGGTGGATGGGGAACCAACGTTTCCAATCATTGTACATATCATTTAACTTATATTATTATAAAACACAAGTAATATACTCGTTGCTATTATAATACTTTATTTCTTCTATTTTTATTCTTTAGAATAAGACAATAAAAGTTTTAAAATATACATATCCTGAATTTCCAGCTAATTCTTTTTGTTCGTAAGGAATCTTGTATCCATATTACCATATAATACATAATGTAATCCAAACTAGTGCACACTTCAAAAAGTTGGCATGTTGACTATCAAATCAATAATGGAGTTAGGGAGAGGTTAACAAAGGTGATTAGAGACCCGGCAGATGGTCTAAACCTAAACTGGTCATAAAAACAGGAGTGCGATTAGAAATGAACTCGTACCTAGCCGGCCATGGGCCAAGGTGAATTCGAATTTAGATTGGTTAAGTCTAAAGCTAGCTAAACAATAAAATCGGTTTAGTACTAGCTAGATCTAACCAATGATATTCTTTTACACAAAAACAACTACATTTTTTAATAAATGACTACAAAATAGAGACATTTATCACTTTCTTAGTCAACCACGCATACTATAATATAACTCGAAACCTTAGTGTAATCAATCCATGACATTTTATTAAATACAACTCGAAACCTTAAAATCTATCATCCTATACTAATATAACCTAAACACAAACCCAAGTACAAAATCAAACCAACCTTGAATTTCCTAAGAAACCACTCTAACATCTATTTGGCGTGACAAAACTAGTAAAGTAGTCACCTTATTTTATATTATTGGATCAATTTTGTTTAATAAAAGAAGTTGGTTTATTTAATATTATGATTTTGATTTGTGAATTTAATTAATATTAGTTGGTGCAATTTGAATTTCATAAACGTCGTATTAAAATAAGAATAAATATTTATAGAAAAGTTCTTCATGGGGATGCCCCGAACGCAACCATGTCACACACTCACAAGCCTGAAATTGGCTTTATGAACACGCACCGATACACCCCGTCCTTGTCTCCTTCCTCATTCATAGAATCCCTACGTACTATGTAGCCATGTATCTCGCTCTTCTTCACAAGTCCACATTAAAGTCTTATTCTTTTATCCATATTGAGAATGCTCTAACAATATAGATACGAATTTATTATACCATACATAAAACTTACAATCAAACTATAATTATAAAAATCAAAAAATGTTTTCTATTACTTACTCTATTCTCAAAAGGTATTTATAAAAAGTAATTGGTTAATAATGTTATAATTGATATGATTAGACCACATGCAAAATGGTCGTTGTGCTATCAAATCTGCACCGTTCATCCCCAACACCATCCCACCTCCACCCCACTTCTTTTGTGATAAAACTAAAAGAAGAGGTACTTTTACATGACAATATATTATTAAATTTCATCAATACATTTCATTAATGATTAAACCATTAAATTAATATACATTTCCTAACATCCCTTTAAAATAACTATATACCCATATCTTAACTTCCATCAACAGCGAGTTTCAAACAAACTATGATTATGACAATATTCGATTGTGACTTGTTAACTTAAATACAATTTGGTAGAGAAGCTTATGTTAGTTTGTTTGATTTGGATATAAGATACCGATCAAATTAGTAACTTCAGTATGATATATGTTACGAATTACATTAACATATCAGTATTTTCATCGTTAATGTTTTCTATTGAATCATAAAACGACTGGTTGAAAGCAACTAAATTGTCTAATATGAATTTTACTAGCTTTGAAAACCCGTGTATTATATGAGATACATTAATGTATAAATTACAATGAATAATTTAATACAAATAAAAAAAAGATAATTAAGTCTCTTTATATTATGTAAAAAAATGTATTACAAATATAGTCGTTTTATATCATCAAATATATTTAAATTTAAATCGAGAATGAGTTGTTTTACCATCGGTATACAATGATGAAGCAATGCCACTGGAAGTAACGTTTAAAACAATGAGGCCTTCGATGTGAAAGATATAGATAAAGTCTTTCACAAAAATGTTATACATTCCATACTGGGCCATAGACAATTAACAAAAAAAAAGACACAAGATTTTTCTTTTTGAACAATGATGTGCTAATAACAGTCAATTAAATATCAACTATATTAAACAAGTAATAAAAACTAGACCTATGACTCAACTACACAAAAAATCGGCAAGTGAACCGATCGATTGTATTAAAGCTAAGTAAGTCCGGAATATCGAACCCACATGACTCTATAAATTACGTTAATTAACTAATTAGACTCGACTTACGACACGACTATTTATTATTTATGTTATAAGGGGGTTTTTAAACTAATATTAAACTAAGAAAATAAATAAGCAAGTAAACGAGAAACGAGCAAACAAACACAAGATGGAAACCAATAAGAGAAGGAATCTACTTAGGTAAGAATCCCATGCATCAACAATCATCAAGCAATGGACAAATAACATGATTATGGAAACTGATTTCTAAACGTATTCATCTAACAAGCCCTAAAGACTTTTGACCGAATCAAATGAAATCCCAAAGAACAATTATTAGATTATTAAGCAATCAATATTATTGATTTCCACAAAGTCATCAATTATGGTTAATTAATAGTATCTAAAGCAAACAATCTTACGAAACACTAAACCATAGATAACTTGATAAGCTAACATGACATCATGAACATGGATCAACACAATAAGCAAGAATATTGTCACTAACTATCCTAGCATGCAATTGACCAGGACACATGAACACAATAAGCAAGAATACCTTACAGCTATTGGAATTTAGCAAAACATTTAAAACCTTAACCAACTATCAACAAGCTTCTATGATCTAATGGACCCATTTAACCATAAAAATCAAAACACCAAGTAATTGATTAAACATAAACCCTAAATCTAAAGAACACAATCAAAAGATAAAAGATCTACGTGAAGCAATAGTTAACAATCAATCAAGATAATAAATACTTATACGCATCATGAAAACAAAATCAAGTCTTTGACTATAAAATAACAAAATCCATAATCAAAACAATATCCAAAGAAAGAATCATGTCAACACATGTTCATCAAACCTAGGTAGACATGAAGTCTAGCCTAGCATAGTTATAATCAAAGACAAATAACTAAACCAAAAAACAAAGAGAAACATCGTGAAAATTAATGAACAAAGACAATGAAAAAGAACGAAAAAACCCGTCTTAATCGATCCTTGAACACCCGTATGAAAGCTTGATGATCTCCCTTGATTCCTAACTTCAAAACCTTCACAAACTTGCTCTAACCCTTGGAAAATCGGCTGCCAAAAGTTGTAGTATCGGATTAGTATACAATAGTATATATATATATATACATATATAAACGAACTGGGCTTGGGCTTGCGAAGATAGCTGACCAGGAGGCCTAAGTGCCCCCGTGACCCTTAGCTCCGCGCGGCGCGGCGCCCTTTTTTTGCTGACCAGAAGGCCTAGGCGCCCCGCGGCCCTTTGCCTTCGCGGGGCGCGGCACCCTCAAAAGGTGGATTCCAGATTTTTCTTTTTTATTTATTTATTTGTTGCTAAATCTTGTTAATTATCTTCCTTGAATCCCAAGCAACACTTAGAACCTTCTAGACCTTCTTTTCCTTGACTTTCAAACCACAATCTATATGCAAATAAATCAAAACTCGTAAGTGAATTAATCATGTAATCAATGACGAGCAAAACGAGCATAAACTTCTCATAAAATGATAGAAAGAATTAAGTTTAACGTGAAAGACACCAAAAGATTTAAAACAAGAAAAGCATACAATACTTAACTCAAAACTTAATTAAATAAAAGATAAACGAAACTCGAACTAAAACGAACTCAAAACATTAAATATACAAAACTTTACAGGGGATTCGAGATGTATAAATACATGTATATCAAACAACTTTCATGTTGTCCTTATAAACTCGTTGTTGTTCAACTATCACAATAGTCTTATAATAAATATAAAAATGAAAAATTTGTCTATGATTTTTAAGACTGAATATTTGTAAAAAAAATAAAAATTTATAGTTGTTGTCTATGATTTTTAAGAGTGAATAGTTTTTGTTCAACTATCACAATAGTCTTATAATAAAGAAAATATATTTATGACACGTAATTATTATATTAATATTTTTTTATATTCAGTATGTTTAACAAAAAAATATTTTATGGGTTTCAATCAATAGAGATTGACCAATTAATACGGTATGCTGAATTTATAATCAATATTATATTTAGAACCAATATTTTTTTTCTTTCTCATCAAGAGAAGTGATTTTGAAAAGAATTTGATAATGATAATTAATCTTAAAATGTCATGTGTTCAGAATTATTTTCTTTTATTAGTATAGATAGATAAAGTATTAAAATATATATTTTTTAATTAATGACATACATATCATTTTCATTTTAGAAATTTGAAAAGTCAAGCACATCATTTTATATTAATCTATTATTGATTTATTGGGATTATGTTTAATTTATTGGGTAAATATTTTACATGGGCTATATTGGTGATTGAACACTCTTGTTATTTTGGAAAAATATTTATTGTGGCACTCTCATGTGGACATAAAAATTTTCACTAATATTTTCCATCAAATATACGTAATGATTTAACTAACAACACAATTATTTTTTAATATATTTTAATATAAAAATATGAGTGGATACATGTAATTGATTGGATATGATTATGGTCCCACACCGCCCTTGCTCCGTTAACCTTAACATAGTAGCAATCAAAGGGGCAACCTGCCTTTGGCGTCCTCTTCTTAACCATGTAATATGTTTTCACAAAAGAAATATGGATGAGGTGTTACAAGTGCTACCTCACAAGAAGTTGTAGGGTGAAGACTATAGTGAAGGAGTGTTTATACAGTAATCAATTTTCGACATGAATATAAATATGTATTTGTAAGAATTGATATAGTAAAAGCAAGATAGACATTACGCACGTTTTCCCTCTGTACATGGCGTCCTCTTCTTCACCATGAAATATGGTTTTTATACCAGTGTCTCGTGGACGTGTTGAGTAACCATATATATGTAAGTATATCCTCCATCTCATGTCTTTACTAGGAATGACACACATCGTTGCACTCCGGAGACTTACATATATTAAACCATATGTTGTGGACAATGCGAAAACTTTGCAAAGCCTAGCCACATAGGCCAACTAGGGTGCGAAACATTGCCACATACCGAGCATGGTCGCACGAGTTAGGGCCAATTGAGCTAAACAAGATATGAATCACATTTGGGAAATCAATGTAGATTTTGTATAACAACATTTCATAACACATTAAAAGTAACAAATAAGTAGTGAAATTACAAATATACCCATACAAGTATATAATTATAAACTAAGAAAGAGATCTAAAGAGGACAAAATGGTCTACCCGACCGAGCCCTATGACTAGGAATCACAAAATGCCTCAACCGTCCTTCCTCCTCGGACAAATACCCGTCACATAAAAACGTCTTTGAAAATTTATCTTCCACCTCCCTATTGACATCGTGCACAAACACATCTGTCTCTCCCTCGGCCCGGTTCCGCCCCATTAGGCCCGCCGTGTAGATCGCCTTCATCCGCCCTGGAGCACCATCATGGTACCCGGTTGGAGCATCCACCATTATCAAGTCCCATTCCACATCATACACTTCATCCGGCAAGTTCCTTTTCATCGACAACTCGCATTTTGAAACTCTTGGGTCCTCGACTACCTTACACTCTTCTCGTTTTCCTATTTCCATTAAATCGGACGCGTGCGTCACCTATCAAATAAAATATATTAGTTAGTGTTTATTGTAGTTATATCACTCTACCTGTCAAATAAAATATATTAGTTAGTGTTTATTGTAATTATCATTACCATTATTAGACAATGTGACTTTGTTAAAATTACTTTATAATTATTCTTATTATAATTTGATTAAGTTTTTTTTTTTTTTTTGTTAGGGATGTAGACGAGCCTAGCTATGCGAAGCAATGTAGAGCTCGAGTTCAACTTGTTTATCTTAACAATTGAAATACTGACCTCTAGCTCGGCTTGTAAAAAGTTAGATACAGCTCGTGACTCATACAGCCAGCTCGCTTATTTAAAAAAAAATAATTTTATATTTTTGCAAATACATTGCTATAAAAATATATTTTCCACGCATAATTAATAAACTACAAAATTTATAATATATACATATTATTTTATTAAATATAGGCTTTTATTTAAACGAGCCAAATGAGCAAGCCAATACTTTTAAACCGAGCCGGTCTGACTATTCGCTGACAAGCAGGCCGGCCCGGATGCATTGAGTCGATTTTAAAACCGAGAACTTTAAACGAGCCTACCTTGGTGTCATAAACGACATGGTAAGTCTCCAAATCAGGAAACTTTGACTGAATCTGCTGAATCCACGACTTATCTTCCTCAAGAAACACAGTCCGGCCACCATGGTTTAAAGTAGCCCACATCGGAGAGTCATAACCCAACCCAAAGACCAAGAAATTACAGGGGGCTTTCTTATTAAGAACCCTGAGACTAACGGAGATTTCTTTAAAGGTTTGTTGTGGGGTGATGTTGGAAGTGACGTAATGCACGAGGGTTTCAGCAGTGGCCAGAGAAAGCTTATTGCATGTGTGAGATGATGATGAGTCGGGTAATGGGTTTGTGATTGGAGGACAGGAGAGTGGTTTGGTGGTGGGTAAGGAGGATGATCGGAGTAGGATGACGAGAATGAAGACGAGGAGGAAGGATATGGCGAGGAGGATGGGTTTGACGGCGAAGATGGAATTGGAATTGGATGGTTTGTTGGTTCTCATCATGGTGGTGGTGGTGGTGGTGGTGGTGGTGAGAGAATGAGTGTTATTTGAAGTGGAGGTGAGGGAGGGGTGGGTGAGACGTGGAGGAAGAGACAAATAAAATAATGGGAAAGAAGGAGAAACGTTACATTAGACATGATATCAGGTTATAAAAATGTTACTCCGTATTTATTAATTAATTTGTGTCAACTTTAGTAACAAATTTAACAAGCCTATATAGTTTTGTAGTTGTTACCTTGGGCTTAGAAATATCAGGTTTGTTTATAGGCAAACTGTATCAAAAGCAAAAACTGAAAAAATTGATAAGCTTGAGAGCGCATATGTCGAGAATTAACATGTCTTCGTATCTTTTGCTTTTGATATATTTTGGTCTCTTGTCTTATATGTTGGTACACTTCTTAAAAGAGTTCAGAGGATCGTGTATATATAGTAACATATCGACACTAATAAACGGTAACTTTGTTTTTAGTAAGAGTGGATTTGTCATTTAAAAGTGAATTGTGGTTTAGCTTGTTGTCTGTTTATCTGTCTCTATGTTGTAATTGGATCTTTTTGAGAAATAATACTTGTTTAATTTATCGGTGTAAAGTAGCGTTAGGAGTTATATTTGTTGTTAAGAAAAAGTAACAAATTTAAGTATGTTTATATATTTTTGGGTGAGAAAGCAGCATATGTTTTAGGTAACTTTCAACTAAATAGTTTGATGAATCAATTGAGTGACGGAATCAAAATTTTTTATTGAGTTTGATTAAAAAAGAACGACTACGTTAGATATTGTATTAGTAAGTATTTTTATTGACATAAGTGTCGGCATACCTTGGAGCCTTTAGTTTCATACATGAACCTAAATTAAATCATATTTGTAAACGAAGTTATACCATTTATGGTTATTTGTAACCTAAGTTATATCATTATAAGTTGTCATGATTTTTCAAAATAAGAATGGTCGAATTGTAAATCACACAAATAAGTACATAACCAATGTAGGAGTACGTGAACAACTTTAAATTGGGTCGAACGGTTATTGTGTCGATTGGTTGAACTGGCTTGAACTGGATTTTCTAAAGAAATGCTTTTTTTTCTTATTGAAATTCTTATTTACCGAGTGATTTACTACATCAGGCTAAACATTATATTTATTTGTGTGTCCGTTAAAGCAATTGGTTTGATCACCGGTCAAACATCATGTTTCCATATTATACCAGTTGTGTTTGTGTTTTTATATCCTATATCCCTGTCTTACAATATAATACATTAAAATTTTAATCTAACTAATTTTGTTTAGTTAAATTATTATATGGAAAGTGGTCGAATAGTTGGTGTATGACAATAGTGGTTGTTGGAAACTTTTGAGTAAAGTTTAATTTTTAATTTCGTGTTAGGTTGGTATTTCTAGTTTTCTACTACCCATTATTTCTCATATCTAAAATATCCAACTCATTTTCAATTGAGAATCTTTGATCTATAATGTGATAATCACATATCTGATCTTAGCTAATTAATGATTGTATGGAAGGTGATCGAATACCTCTTTTGTCCATATTTGATCAAGTTGGAAATCGATAGTAAAACCTCATCCAAATTAAGTTTTAAATTTAAGGTAAAGATGTTGCAATCTCATTGCATAGCCAATCTTGTCACACTTAGACCACAATATATGATTAGCAGTCATCTCAATAGCTAGCGCACAACTAGGAGACAGTATCACGTCAATATCAATATCCCTTTTGTCGATATTTGATCAGAAAGTTGGAAACGGATCAAGAACCGGTCTCCAAATCAAGTGTGACTTGAACCCGAAACTATTTCAAATGAACAGTATAGAAATCTTTATGATCCGATCGATTTCGGTGCCATCCACTTATAATCATTGGGGAGCAAGGTTGCCAAGATTATTAAATAGGCAATTGTAGATCGATCATCAAGAGCCCTACCCTCGTGGGGGTGTGCCTTCATTTCCAACTGAAAGATCAAACCCCTTTCGTACCACATATTGTTGTTACAAAAATAGCCTGTTTAACCTTTTATCACATAGCCTCTTTTTCATTGTGAAACCACCACCGACACTAACTAGTTTGTTTACACCTATGCTCAAAACTAGGGTAAAAATAAAAACTTTTATATTTGAGTAAACTATAAATACAATGTAAGTAAGTAAGTAACTTAACTCGACATAATTTTCTAGCAACTTTTATATTGGAGTAATAAATGGTAATCCATACTCGATTGTTTAATTGTGTATTATACCTGTCATTAATTGTGTATTATACCTGTCAGTACGCTCGCTTACTCATTACATGTTGGGTATCACACATACCTGTTAGTTTGTTAAAAATTATCTATTTGGATTTTCAATACATTTCTCACTATTTTAATTTTATATACTTTTATTGCTTAAAGAATTAAAAATATAAGGGATATTGGTTTTTAATTACATGTTAGGATGAGTTTGTGATTAGTTTTGATATTTTTCGTGGGTAAGGATTTGTAATATGCTGGATTACCCGAACCGATTACCTGATAACATTGACCCACTTACTCGATGTACGTACCCGACAAAACTTTATATATATATATATATATATATTAGTTTTTAAATATATATATATATATTGGATTCGTTTGTAGTAGTTGACTTATGCAAGCTAATCTGGAATTTCATGTGTGATTGATTACAAAGAAACTAATACAGACAACTATGCCCCTCACAAACCAACATCTTTCATCTACCTTTTGCCTTTTTAAAAATTGAACAAAAAAACCACATTATTAGACCATTCACTATGGGGCTTCGTTGGGTGATGTTGCAGGCGCCGTTGGGCGCTTAACACCACCAAGGGGCGCCCTTGGTGGTGGGGTGCCGTCTTGCCCATCAACCCAACACCCGGCGCGGTTCATGGTGAATGTGGGTCCCCCTCTCTCACACACACACATATGCATATATATATATAAGGGCGCCTTTGGGGGCATTAAACCATAGCGGGGTGGGCTTCGATGCCCCCCATTGCTTACGTGGCGTTGACGTGTCATGGTGGAGGGGTTTCGAAGCCCCTCACCATAGAGGATGGTCTTAAAAGAGCATTTAGTAATTTTGTTTAATTTATGCGATTTGGATATAATAACTTAGACTGAAATTTTTTTTTTACCAATTTTCTTGGGAGAGAATTTCGAGGGGTATTTTGTCAAAAACGCGATTATTAACCCGAAACTTGATGGGGAATTATCCGATAAATACCTGACGGATTTAGAAAATGTTTTAATAATCGGATATGAGTTTGTTTAGAAATATCTATTCACAATATCTTACTTTTACCAAACCTTGCATCATTATGCAGTCCAATAGATATGTTTGTTGATGCATGCACCATGGTATTCACATCCTTCCCCATAAATCTATGGCCTTACTACCTACTCTAATGTTGATTGGGGAGGATCACTTGACTCGCGACACCTCCAACTCCGGTTATTGTGTATCTTTCGAAATTAACCTAATCTCCTGGTCTTCAAAACGCCAAGCACCATCTCTAGATCTAGTGCTGAAGTTGAATATCGTGGCATTGCTAGCGCTGCTGCTGAAACGAGTTGGATATGTAACATCTTGTTTGAACTTTTATGTACCAGTTCGTTCATCAACTATTTGCTAGTGTGACATTATATCTGCTATTTATCTCTCGGGTAATCTTGTCCGACACCAACGCACCAAACACACTGAAATAGTCAAACACTTTGTTCGAGAAAAGGTTCGTGCTGGCTCTGTTCACGTTCTTCATACACCAGCTGATTACCCAAATGCAAATATCTTCACCAAGGGACTGCCAAAGTCACTTTTCCACAAGTTTAAGTCAAACTCTATGTGTTCACCCTCCTACCGCTAAGACTGAGGGGTGTCTTAGTGTATACTATTGAATATTATTTGTATAATATTTAGATTACAACACATGATTGTATGGGATTGTATTTACTTTATTTATCCTGTATTGTAAATTTTAATCTAGTGACTGAAATTAACAATTCACAATCCTTGACCCGTCAACATTTTCTTTTTCCTTAATTTTGTGACTTTTGTCATTTCAATTATTCCTTTATATATTTATACAAGAAACATGCATTTGAAATTTTTGATGGGTGCAACTGCTACGTACACATGCCAATACCACATAAAAGCTTACATCAATCATCAGCAATTATGCTCCATGCCTATGAAATGCTGGCTCATATTTTGCTTGAAATGTGTAACAAAATACTTAAAATCTATTACTTACGCTATCAATATTAAGCGGGAATGAATACTTGATTTGCATTCCAATCGGGCATGATTTCAATATTTCATGATTTATAGGCAATCCAAGTTTAGTAACAGTAATAATTGGGCCAATGGGTAATATATGATACCGGGTCGGGCCGACATTGATGACACTTTTTAGTCCATTTTAATAGAAATTTGTAAATAGTTGCCCGTCTAAGTCGTCGTGCCCCGTTTCACATAAATACAAACCAAGTCGACCCGTTTTTATCTGAGTTGTATCGCAAGAAACGCGTGTGTGTGTTTTTTCTCAATAAAGTCTTTACTTGAATCAATTTGGGCTAGAAGATTCCTTTCTAATGTGAATCTTGGTTGGGATGTCAATTTCCAAATTTTAAGAATCCTGAAACCTAATCATGCACGCAGTTTGACCAAAAACTCTAGCTCAAACCTAACCTTATTTATTGTTAAACTCACCTTGAGATGTTAAGGTTAACCAATTGTTAATTAGCAGTTAAACTTCATAGTCGAAACTAAAATAAAGGTACGGGTTTCCGATTTAGTTTTCTATAGGTGAGGGAAAAATAATATTATTTTATTTAAATTCTAAAAAGTAAATATCCAATTGCGAATCAATTTGGATTTGTCACTTTGAAAAACAACTAAGTTGATCACATCCACTGGTGATGTATATTGTTAAGATGAAGCAATGAAAGCATCGACTATGATTGGTTCGAGATGACCAGTCTCCAAAGATGCATATGCATAAAGATCAATTTAAAACAATTTTCTCTCTCTTTTTTTTTTTTTTTTTATTAAATTGCAACTCAAAAACACTTTTGAAATTACAACTTTATTATATATAACTACGGAACTTGGACCCACACCTCACTAAAATAACAAAGTTTTATCCAACACCTTAATACCGTTAGGTCAAAAGCCTTTTGAACTAAACTATTTTTTTTGAAACATACAACTTATAACAAAATATTACATACAAGAAAAAGGAAATTAAGAACGTTTTCTTAGGAACGTAACTACATGGAAGATAACTAATTAATAAAAAATGCACCAATGCATGCTAAATAAAAGAAAGGTAGACGAATAGTGGATAACTCTTCTCGGCTTGGTGTGGGCTATAGTAGCTGGACAGGGCTGATGCGTCTCTTCTTGGTCTGCTTGATCATGGACTGGAACATACATTCATACTTTCATATATAGCGTTCAAACTGTTCGTCGCTCGAACTCGCTCGCAGCTCGCTCGGAAATTGCTCGCTCGTTTTTTCGCTCGATTGAAAACGAGCCGCTCTGCTCGGATCGGTTGTAAACGAGCCAAGCAACTAGTAAAGGTCTACTCGGTTCGGTTCGGCTCGAATATTTTTAATTTATTTTATATATAACGAGTGTTTTGCCCGGCGCGTTGCGCCGGGACAGGTTGGTAAAACCCATACTGTGGTAAAACCAAAGCAGGTGGTAAGTGCACGCGAATTGTCGGTTTTGGTTACGTGCATTATGATATCGAAACTGAAACAAAAAATAAAACAAAACAATATAAAAATTGAGGTTGACCAATGAGGTGACGTCGGTCAGTAAAACTCGGCATTGATAAAACTCGAGTGTTGTCGATCCCGAGAGTTGAGGTGATGAGTCTACAAATTTGGTCGGTCCCCGTCACGTTCGTTACGGTGCCGAAACTAAAACCAAAACAAAAATTGGCGTTCTTTTTTGTTAAGTTCGTTGCGGTACCGAACTAAAACAAAACACGATGATTCTATGCGAATTCGGTCGGTTTCACTTATCATCCGGCCCGTACCAAAATTATTTTGATAAACAATTCTCACGTTTACATAAACATATATACATAAACATAAGTGATACACTTGGATAAAAAATAACCAAAATCATAAGTAACACACTTGAAAAAAAAAATAACCAACTTTTTGCTCCATTAGAGATTTGATCCCTAGTTCCAGTCTTGAAGAAACATCTACCACAAACAATACAAATCAAACCAACACCAACATATATGTTTAAAGACAAAACTCTTATTACATATATAAAAATAAAAATAACACACTTTATAAGTTTGTGGCACCAAACTTCTTCTAATTTATACTAATTAGATAATTATATATGGACAAATATATAAATATATAGACAAAACACAAAAATATAAGCTTACAATTATTTTTACCTCTTAAAATTTTTCATATTTCGTCAATTTTATAGTTTTATTTGATCGCTTCAAATTTTTACAATACTAAAAGTTTGTTTACATGATCATTATATCTCACTTCAAACTTATTTTTAATAAAATATTACAATCTATTACACGTTTGTTTATAAACTATTAATTTATTTATAAAATATATTATTTACAAACTTCAAATTTGTTTCTTATTGAAAATTTTAAGTGAAAAAGAAATAAATAATGCTCGAAATCGCTCGATGTTCGATCGAAAAATGCTCGATTCGAATTTCGCTCGTTTAGGTTTTCGCTCTGTTCGAATTTCAACCGTTCGGTTCGGTTCGGTTGTAAACGAGCCAAGCAACGAGCAAGCCTTCGCTCGGTTCGGCTCGGCTCGTGAACAACCCTAGTTTCATACCAACTTTATCTTTCTATTTTTTCTTTTTAAAGACTAACTAGGTATTTACCTGGCGCCTTGCGTCGGGCAGGTCGGTAAAATATGGGTGGTGGTAAAACTCAAGAGTTGTTGGTCTCGAGCGTTAAGATGATAAGTTGACGTGAATTCAGTCGGTTTCTTACGATACTAGATATGTATAGTATTTAAATAACTATACACATCTGTATACTAATACTTTTAAACTACTCTAAAGAAAATCTAGTCTCATATCAAGTTTTGATCAATAGCAAAAGCTTTTACCACCTAGTCAAAACTAGAATGCTATAACATTTATAATTCATATATATTAATATTAATGTTTTAATTGCAGTTTTCTAATTTATTAGATTTGTTCGTGGGTTTAGACTGTGTTCAGTCATGGAAGTTCCAATGAGTTAACTTGGGAAATTGTTACCACGTGCACTCAATGAACCAACATTACAAACAAAACTTCATATTATCCCATTTTATTCTATATAAAGTTTAATTAATATCTTTTAGTTTAATTTAAACTTTAACCAGCTATATAGCTAACAATTCATATTATATATCAGTTATAACTAATTGAATTGAATTAAGTAGATAAATTATGTTTTGTGGTTTGATTAGTCCATCAATTATTCATTTCTCATTTAAATGAGTCATAAAAAATTACAAAAGTTTAAACTATCTCGTATTAGATTTAGAGTTTAAATTTAAACGAGCTAGCCTAGGCCCAGCTCATTGACACACCTAGCCAAACTGCTCGTCTCGTTCACCAACGAGCCGATCTTCATCAAGACCAGATGGGCACAAACAACTCGAACCCGGAAAAAACCGGAACCGGGTTTCTTTATTCCCAAGTTTTTACTACCGGAACCCGCACTCGATGCTACCCGTAGGGTATGCATAAGATATGCATTTCAGAACCAAAACCCTTATATGGAATCAGACCCAATTTTCACCCGGTAATACCTTAAACCGAAACCGGGTTTTTCAAATAGCCGAAACTACCATAAAACACCCCAAAAAATGCAGCGCCTTAAAAAACCCAATTTGTACCCGGAAAAAAAAAAGTCAAAAATAGAGTTTTTTCTATACCTGAAAATAGGGTATTCAAATACCGGTTTTATACATAACCCAAACCCGGTGTATAGAGTTTAATTTTTAGAGACAATACTCATACCCGAAGCCGACCCGGGTATGACTAATACCCGATTCTAGTTTCAGACCCGGAACTGAGTAATAGAAAAACCCGATTTCTACACTTCTGATCGAGATAGAGTCGAACCTAAAATTTTTAAAGCCTTATTTTTACTGATTACCCACCCGTGACCCGACCCATGAACTTACCCGGTTCACATGCATAGAAGTGGCACGTGAGAGAAGCGTCGTTGGCTTCACCTTTTTGACTTTAATAAACGGTTTATCACCTGCCAATCTGCCATTCTCTCTCTCTCACTCACCCACTCACTTCCTCTCCCACTATTATGGTCTCTGCAAATTCGACCTAACCTAAACCATCAACCATTTCAATTTCAATCAATCCATATGGATCTGTTGTCCGTACAGATCAAACCTGCAACACGATGCCCTTACATACCCACCAACAATCACTTGTACGACAACCTTAATTCCTCATTAAAATCACGAAACACAGCTTCTAACAGACACCTGCTCGACATCAAGACCGTTTCTTCTCATCGTTCGTTTGTCGTACGAGCTACCGGAAACAAGAATTCCGATTCATCGTCTTCTGCAGGTGGGTTTTCTGTTATTCATCTTCAATTTTTACAATTCCACCTTTTAATTATGTACCAATTATTTGTATTAATTTTAGTTTCTGATTATCAGTTCATTATACTGGTATTACTATATTGTTAACCCATGATAGTAATTTCAAAAGCTTTAATTTTTGTGGTTTTTGATGAATTTGATTAAAATTGGTTTGGATTCATTAAAAAAATTATTATTATTTTATATTTTTTTTAACTCAAGTGACTCAACATAGATTTTAAGACAAAATTTGTCCGATTAGGAGGTGCAAAGTCGTTTAATAATCTGATCTGCATATAGGATATATCCTAATTTAGATTCAATTACAATGTGTGAACAAGTCAAAAATGAAGCTTGGTAAAAATAAACATTATTGAATGATGATATCTATGTTTAGTATGCGACCAAATGCCATGCCGCCTAACTTTCTCGATGGTAGATGTATATCTATACATTGGGTACTTATCAATAAGTGTTCCAAACATACGCGCACACATGTATATGTATATATATGCCAATACATATATTTATACTTATCATATTTATGCCTATACATACACTGATACACATGTACTTACAACTTACAAGCATACATCATCATCGTACTCAGTAAATCCCACCAATAGCAAAGCTATGGTAGGGTCTGAGGAGGGTAAGATGTAGACAACCTTACCTCTTCTTCTATAATGATTTACCTATATTCTCGTTAGTGCTTGTGGTCCGTAAGTTTTCTTGATTTTTCCTTATTAAGGGCATTTTTGCCTTTTAGGTATATGATTACTAGTGAAAAGAGCTACTGATTATGTCCAGTCATTATTTTTGAATTCTTTTTTGTTTCCTCAGAGTTTTATGAATTTGTATTAATAAATAAGAATTTAAGAATAAAATGATGGGTGTTTTGATCATTTTTTGATTATGTGTCGTGCACACGGCGTTTTATGAACGGAATTGGACAAACTCACAGTAACTAGGAACAAAAAGCGTAAAAAAAGAAGTTTAGGGACCGATCTGTAGTTTCCAGCATACCACATGACAAAAAATGTGATCTTTTCCAATTTTTAATGTTAATTTCTTTGTTACATCTTAATTTTTGGGGTGTTATTTTAAATTATAGGCAATGGTGATCATTCTGAAGGCAACAGACCTAGTGATACGGGTACACCAAAGTCCCATCATAAAGTTACCGACTGGAGAGAGTTTAGAGCCATTCTTTATAAGAATCATCAGGTAATATATTTCTGAATCGTGTTCCATGTTCTTTATGTAAAATATCAACATCAACTAAAAGGAGTAGAGGTTGCAAAATGGGCGGGTCGGGTAGCGGATCAAAATGAGTCAGCGTTGAAACGTGTCACACACACTTTTTGTCCATCTTTTGAAAATACTAAATGCATCATTTATAGTTAGAAAACTACTATCGCTACAATTTTTATTTGAACAAAAAAATTTGGGAGGTTGTGTGTATTAAATTAGATGGTTTTGAATTACTTCCCTTTTAGACTTTAGTTAAGTTTATTTATTTGACAGATCGTAATTGCCACCTCGATTTATTATTAACAAGATTTTACAAATTATGTTCCTACAATAATCTAATTATTTAGGGATCATATACTCTGTTATTTATTATCAAACGGGTCGAGTAATTACATATATAGCCTTACATTATCTATTAAATTTTTAATTAATCAAAATCTGTCAAATACTGATTTTAAATAGGGTGTTGCTATATATGCATCAGTAATGATGCTATACATACACTGGGTGACGACATGATGTCATCACATGTGGCCGTATGACAGGGAGAAAATTGTCATACGGGTTGTATGACTTTTGTCAGTGGTCACGTTAATCACTTTTGTGACAGTGTATCATATCATATATGCTGTATAATATGAAGACACTAACTCATATGGCCCGTAAAAACATTATAGCCCGTATATGTACTAGTCTAACATGTTATGCGACTCGTATGGCATGTAGAGTGAGCCTTATAAATATCATGTAATCACTTTTAAATAACTAAAATTTGTTCGGTATGTTATATAGCAAATGCTTAACAAACAAGATGAAGGCGTGGTCCACGAGCCCAAACGTCTAGGGTCAAAATGGGCCCATCCATTGACCACCCCCGAGACAGGCTGCATCCTTGTTGCAACCGAAAAGCTCAACGGAGTCCAAACCTTTGAAAGATCCGTCATCTTTCTTCTCGGCTCGGGCACTCGACACCCTCACGAAGGCCCGTTTGGAGTAATAATAAACCGGCCACTTTACAAAAAAATCAAAAACACAAAACCCACAAATCTTCATTTATCCACCACATTTTCCGAGTGTCAGTTGCACTTTGGCGGGCCCCTCGAGGCGAGCATATTCTTGTTGAAAACAAATGGGAAAAAAACATTTATAACTTTGAAGAAGTTGTTCCTGCTTTGTCGTTTGGTTCACGAAACAATTTGGATGAAGCTTCGGCTTTAGTGAAAACCGGGGTTTTGAAACCGCAAGATTTTAGGTTTTTTGTCGGGTATGCTGGTTGGCAGCTTGATCAGCTAAAAGAAGAGATTGAAGCCGGCTTCTGGCATGTGGCGGCTTGTAGCTCAAATTTGGTGTTTGGTAGGAATCACAGTTTGTCATCAGAGGGTTTGTGGGAAGAGATTTTGGAGCTGATGGAGCTGAGCCATAAGCCGAAGCAAGATCTATAGTTTTTGTTTTGAGGTTATTTGAGTTGAAATAAAATGGAAGTGTTTTAAGGATAAAAGTTTACTTGTTTTATAATTGTTACAAGTAGTAATTTGTACAGAATTAAAGTAGAAATTTGCTTTACAATCTGTAAATGAACCTATGGTAGTTTTAACTTAGAGGGTGCTATGCTTGGTACATGTTGATAAATGTGACTTCTTGTGAGCATCATTAAATAATGGGATACTCACCAAAATAGGCTATTTGATCCAGAAAACTTGACAAAATAGACATTGATTTTTATCACTTCAAATTATACATATCTGAAAAACCAACCAATCTTAAATCACCATATAAGTAAAGTTGGGCTGGAATTTAGCTAACACTAAAAACATTATAAAGTACATGCCCAGAAAATAACCAATCAGATAATTACGTGTGTAACCATAGGCTACATATTACACATCGGCTAAAAGAGCCAACATTATCTTTGACGACACAGAAAAGCAGGCGGCTAAATCTTAGCCGGTGGCTACAAAGCTGGTTATATGCTTGTTGACGTCTAAAGTTTAGCCCCTTTACTCCTTTAGTCAACGACTAAGATGATACCTAGCTGTGTTATTAAAAGAGGAAAACGGCATAAGATTTAGACTTGTCTTTTTCTCCACCGGCTCAAATATAGCCGACTCTTTTAGCCGTCTCCTAAGATCCAGCTAACACTTTACACGTGTAATTATTAAATTGGTTGTTTTATCTACTGAATGATTTTTACATCTAAATTCCGGCCTCCTTAACCGGCTTCACTTATTGATTGGTTTTTTATCTTTCAAAAAAAAAAACTTATTGATTGGTTTTGGATATGTCTGTCTTTAAAGTTCTATAAGTCAATATTTATTTATTCCTTTTTAGTGCAAATTGACTATTTTGATGATTTTTCCTTAAATAATTTGTAAGAAGAGTAACAATTCGTTGTCTTTAAAAACACGGGGCGGGTGAGTTTGATACATCTTGCGTCTAGAACTTAGATTCAAAGTTCAAAATGATCACAATTAACGGGCAAGTAATTCTACAGAAAAGAAATGTTATATTTTCTTAATTAGGAAACACGATTAACCCGATCCTATAACACCAGCAGCTGTTCATTTAAACTGCAAAGCCGTTGACTTTCAAACTTCAAAGTCAAATGCGATCCAATTTCTGTACTTTACAACGGTATGCTTTACTTGTATATGGTTTTAATGATTCTGTCGTGAAAGCCACATCATCAACCATTAGAATCTTCAACCGATTTCGCTTCATGTTTCATTGCAGCAACAACATATCTCACTTCAAGGTCAAACATCAACATTTGACTTCCCATCAGCAACAACTTTTCAATCCAATCTACTTTTGGCCTTGTCTGCATGTGCTCTTCTAACCGCATCTTGAATTTGTCTTTCGTGTCGTTTAAGCATGTCGTCAGTGTTTCCGCCATGTGGCATCAACGGTCCAGAATAAACCCTGCTTATCTTCTTTGCATGGCCCTGAAAAATGACTCACATTATATATAATCATAATTTGCAATAGTTTTACTATTCACTTATGTAAATGCTACAACATCTCAATACATGAAGTTTTTATATTTAATATATGGCCCCTCAACGATTCTGCGTGAATATTTTGTTGTATACATATTCGACGTCATTTTTCTTCCGCAGTTCACTCACCACGGCAAATGAAGTGGATTTATGTTAAGATTTTGATTTTATTTTATAAAGTTTTGATCTAGTTATTTTTTTATCGGTTTAACATGCGGGTCTTTATAGTAGTTATTGTTAAATGCTAAAATGGGAACTAGTCTAACATTGAGTTAACAAACCAATAGTATGAAGCTTACCATGGTTTTTGTGGGCTTGGTGGATTCTTGTACTGGATGCATGTTGCTCATTGGTCTTTTTTGTGCATGATCCATGGTTAAAAGCACCATCCTTAAACTTGTGCCGATCGCGTCGTCTTTAAGGTTGTTAATGCTCCCATAGCACTTTGGTGGATCTCGGAGTTATAATATGCAAATCTGTTTTTGGATCTTCCATTCGGGTTATATTTTCTGACGGTCACCGGTCCCTGAAATGAAAAAAAATGGATATTATTAATAAGATGAATTTCAAGAATACAAAGTGGTAATTTTGGCCTATTTACTTGTGACTTCATGTTTAACTGAATCATGTAATTAAAATGGAACCTAACATGGGCCTATGGGCCATAAACTAATAAACCCTGATAATAACTAGTAATAGTTATAATTAACATGCTCTAACGGTAAATCAGGTAAAAAAATCAGCTAAAAATGTGGTTGAGAGTATCTTAAATGTGTGTTTTTAAAGCATACAAGCTACAAAGTTGTTTATTGACAAGACCCATATGTTTATATGTGTTTAAGACATCAACCCTAACACGTAACTTAAGATCGTGTAACCAAAACATGACATGTGCGCCTTAACTCATTTATTGAAACGGGCTGACAAGCTGTAAGGAGATTACAATCAAGTTGTAAACATGTTAAGAGACTTGTTATATTATAAATGGATCTAACAGGTCAACATGTTTGATTAAACGGTTGTAATTAAATGGCTAAACATGTCAACCCGAACATGACCTGGCTGGTTTTAAACGAGTTATAAGCAAATTATAAACATGTTAAACATGTCAGAGGGTTGTAATAAATGGGTTAAACGGGTCAACCTGTCCTTTAGGTTGTGCTTTCAATTCTCCGGCACCCATCCTAACAGATTCAGGCACGTCCTTTCATAGCTTCAGTTTTCTAGTAGGTGATGAAATGCAGAACAAGGGTTGTTGTGGTCATTCTATGTTGAACTTGTGAATTTAACGTACTTTCTAGCTTCCTCTTCGCGGTACCTCGCATCAAACTCTTTACTTGGAGGGTATACTGGTAATTCGGATGGATCACAAGGAAGCGGTTCTTCTGTGAAGAACTGGGACATAACAACATTTCAGTTATCAACACAGCTGGTAAATTAGAATTGTTGTGTTAAATGAGTCGCGTTCTACACGACTCGTTTAACACAACTAGTAAACCTGAACACGACACATTAAACAATTGTGTCATTTTTTAAGCACTAACATAGATATGTTTAATAAGTGGTTACACAACACAATATGTTTATATCCAATTAAATTATGAATCTATGTTGATTACATATATATGAATGTCCTAAAGATTCAAAACTTGTTTTGTTAACACGATTATTGGCATGATTCACTAATCACAGTGAAGAAATAGTAAGATACCATTAATACGATAAAGTGAAAGTGTACCAAAATTACCATTTATGCAGGTCAAAACTTTGATCAATCTATTTATATACAAAAGACAAAAATCTTTATGCATGTTAAAATTATACCTCACTAGCAAGTGCTGAAGTTGCGGTCCCACGTGCATCCGGTTCGATTGTAAGTAACGTATCTAAAAGGGCCAAAGCCGAAGGAGGCAAGTATTGTTGAAACGTCTCGATAATACGACGTTTATACGGTTGTTGAGGTTTAGTTGCATGAGGTAACTTTGATACTTTCCAATATTCTTCTGAGGGTGAACCACAAAGCTTGAAAATCTTGTGTATTTGTTCAACCTAACATTTCATGTCATTATTAGTTTAAACAATTAGCAAATGAAATTAACATTACATTATTACCAAAAGTATTAAAAGTAATAACATTAAGATTAGCATTAACATACCTCTGTTCTTCCTGGCATAATGGGCCGGCCCAAAAAGAGCTCAGCGAAAATGCAGCCCACACTCCAGATATCGATGGCGACACCATATGACGTGGCACCAAATAATAGTTCGGGTGCTCGGTACCATAAAGTTACTACTCGACTAGTTAGTGGTTCTTTTTGACCCGGTTCAAACCGTGCAGCCAGTCCAAAATCTCCAATCTTGAGAACTCCATCGTTGTCGACTAGAATATTTGAACCCTTGAGGTCACGGTGCAGAATGCCACGAGAATGGCAGTTCTCCAATCCACGAAGAAATTGTTGCATATAACATTTAATCTATAAAAAAGATGTTCAAAAAAGAAAAAAATGAACAAAAATAGAAACATACCAAATGGGTTGAGACATAATTAATGCACAAATTATTTACATTTTTAACACTACCCAATGGCTCTTCTTTCCACCTTGTATGGGTCGGTTTGGGCACTTTGGGTAAAATCTTAAACAATAACCGAAATTTTGGTTTTTAGTTTTTGAAAACCGTTTGGTTTCGGTTTATTTGGTATGGGTTCTCTTTTGGTATTTTGGTTTGGGCCCGTTTTGGACTCAAACTGAAATTTCAGTTTTTGAGTTTTTTAAAACAAGTTCGGTTTCAGTTGTTTTTAGGTCTTGGCTAAATTTTGGTATGTATGTTTGGGCTATTGCGCTCAAATCAAACCAAAAACCAAAAATTTCGGTTTTTGAATTTTTTTAAATTGTTCATTTTTAACTTTTTCGGTCTTTCAGTTTCTAAAACTGTTTGGTTTGGGTTTACAATTTGGGCATGAAATTTTTTGGTTGAAAAAAGGTTGGTTCAATATAAGGAATCCGAGTCTGGTTTTTTTTGTTAATTAATAATTAATCGATTATTATGTATTTGAGCTAAAAATATTTGGGTTACAATATTTATAACTTCTTATAAATTACTTAAAATTCAAAGTAAAAAAAATTAAAATCCATAAATTCAGTTGTTTGCATTCAGTTATTTCGATTTCATGCACAAGCTTACCACCTCTAATAACAACCAAAAGAATCTAATAATCTATACTACAGATTTTCATCATAATTCATAAACATGAAATAAGAACAAATTATTAGAAACCTGAGGCAAAGTGAACTTTTGGGCTTTCTGATGAGAATGTAAAAGGCCAACAAGATCATGCTCCATATAATCAAAAACAAGATATAAGCTGCCTGAGTACTTTGAAGTGACCAAAGCTTGAAGCTTCATACAATTTGGGTGGTCTAATCTTCGCAATATTTGGATCTCACGAGCCATAAAACGGACACTTTCCGGTTCCATATTAACAAACCGCACTTTCTTTACCGCAACAATCTTATCGTTTAGCAGATCACGGGCTTTGTAAACACTACTATATGTTCCTTGCCAATCTGCATTAGAAAAATACTAACTTATGTTACTAACTGTGCATTAAAAGTTAAAACTACCACTTTTTAAAATCTAAAGTAACTAAAATTCGGCTATTAAACCAACTTCTAAAGCAGATTTGAACAGTAATGTGATATTATACAATCAGGATAAGATAACCATCTATAATAACAGGCCTGTAAAGGAACTTAACGAACATGAACGAGACATGTTCGTGTTCATTTGTTTGACTCTAATCAAACAAACTATCGAACACGGACAGTTAAACAAACATAGTTTTTTCATGTTCGCTTGTTAAATGAACATATTGATGTTCATGTTTATTTTTAACGAGTGTTCGCTCATTTAAATTAGTTCAGTTATATTCACTCGTTTACGTTTGTGAACCTTTTGTTTAAATTATTAACGAACGAACATAGCTGAACATAGATGAATACACATAATTTTCACTTAGAAAAATTAAAGTAATTTGTAATCAATGATATTTTAATTTCATAAAGCTTGACCTAGTAGCAATAGGCCTTAAAAATTTTAATGGCATGTAAAAAACCAACATAAAGGAACGTAAACAAATAATCACATATGAAAGTAAACTAACTTAATTGTGCGCACATAAATGAATGTTCACGAACAAAAAATGAACTGAACGAACCAAACATGTGTAATGTGTTTATCTTCATTCGTTAACTGAATGAACAAAAAAATTGTCATGCCCGTTCGTTTAGTATAAACAAACTTAGTAACCAAAGAACAAAAGTACTCCACATCTATCGAAAACGAATCAAACATACAATAACAATGAGCACATGATAACAACACACAACAATAAAGATGCAAGATTGTATAACCAACAAGACAGTAAGTACTAACTTTGTCAAGCATCTCGTACGAGTCAGCACTTCGAGGAACCCAACCTTGTACAGCATCCGGGGCAACTGAAGTTAACCATGTGGGCCATCCCGCCGCCTTTCCTTGGGCCCCACCAACTATACTCTTAATCTTTTGCATCCTTTTTGAACCTAGTACCCTCTCAGATATTGATTGTCTTTTACTATCTTTTTGTTGTTTCTCAATACCATCTTTATTCACAGGCTCTACCACCTGTGCTCCAATAAACTTGCCCTCTTCTTCCTTATCTTTTCTTCCCCTTCCACAATTTGATTTCGAACAAATCCCACCCATGTCTTTTAATCACAATTGTATTAATTTTCATACAACTTTCATGATGATTGAATATTAATGAATTACACACACCTCTTTTGGGGAAAACAAAATGCAAGAAGTTATTCAAGCATTTAATTTCCCCACAATCATACAATGCCAACCTTTTTAATTAACCGAACCGAAACCTTAGGTAAATATTCAACAAAGAATCTAAACAATATCCAAATGATGCAAATTGTTCAAAACAATGCAACCATGAATGAAACACGTCGAATGTGATCAAGGAAACCGAAGGAAGGAATGTGAATAACAAGAAGGATAGGTACTCAGAAGAAGCCTAGACCAGAAATCATGCATCCAAAAGATCCAAATTATTATTATTCGAATCCACACAAATTGGATCTAGAGATTTGTGTGTGAATATTTTTGGTTTGAAAATTGTGATGCATGGATTTCTGGCCGTTTCTGTGAGGTAACCTAGAAGATGGATGATTCGGGGGTTTCAAATGATTTCCCCTTGGATTATGGTTCGCATCTGAATTTTATACCTAATTTGTCGATACGATTTTGTCTAAGTCCAAATATGGAAAGATTATTAATAAGTGCAAACATAGTGTGTGATATATATATGGGTCCATTACGTATGATTATATTTATATGATGCATGGAAATGGTTAATTAAAAAAGTAGATAAAGATTATATAATTACAGAAAAATATGGAAATTACTTAGGCTTCTAAATCAAAGAACAGTTCAAACGAAGCCCTGGAAATACGCTTGACCATATACAGATTTCCTATATGCTGATAGTAATGACAGGAAGCTTTATAATGGCGGGAAATATAACGTTCCCTTGAATGTACTTTCTTGTTTTAGTCCTTGTAAATTTTAAAAATGTTCTTAGTAAAATTATTTCTTCTCTTTTACTTCTATTGGAAACATAGATATTTCTATTAGATCAAGAGCTACTCAAATAATTCGAAACTTGATCTGAATAGAGTCAGTTGTAAAAGAGCCGGATTCCAATCACCCGACACAACATATTTATTCACGGCAGTGATGACAGTCTCTTTCCCAAGGTCCGATTACTCATAAGATCAGCAGTACTCTAGCCCATCTGCTCCCCTTTTAGGCGCTTCCTCTAGTTAAAGAATGAATTCAGGGGTTTCATGCACCCATAGGGGCTTCGGGAGGATAACATGAATCGTATAAACATGAACCATGTTAGTTATGTGCTTCCCCTTCAAGAGCTGGGCTACTACCCTAATAAAGTTATTCCTAGCGTATGGTATTGGATAAATTGAGTTTTTCTCTACTATAGCACCTAATAGTTAGATACTTAGAATATTAAGCATTAGGCGCAACTTCGACTATAAAACATCCCGTTAGTATCTTCTCTTTCTGTTTCAAGCTTCAAGCAATAGCATAGGAGCTCGGATTCCAGTCATATCGTTAGAAGGCCACATAGTTGTATCGATTTGCCATTTGAATGAGTCGAGTTCAATATGACCATATATGTATCCTTATGTGACAATCATATCTAACGTTAACTTAAAGGTAATAGCATTTTTGTTAAAAAAATGTTATATTTCATTGAAAATTGTTTTCTTTTTCTTTTAACAAAATTTATCCCTTCAAAAAAATATATTAATTGGTTAATATTACAAACATTATATTTTTATATAGAAAATAAGCAGTCAACTTATATATGAGTATCTTCAACAACAGTTATTTTAAACGCTTACAAACATGCTGCATCACGTCAGTTACTAAAACAGATTAATTTCAAATAGTCTACAAACAAGACAACAGAGATTCCTAACTAGTACGGAAAGAGAAACGTTTTCATGTATCGGAAGGTGAAAGAAAATGATGGTGAATATTTAAATATTTTATTGTAATTTTAAAAACGATGTTTGGTTGAAAATAATTTTATTTAGGGTTCTCAATTGTATCGACCCGTATATAACCCTATTAATCCGACTATTCACAGAACTAGATAATTCTTTTATGTATATTTTTTATATATAAGCAACTACTTTCATTTTTATAGTTTTAATATTTAGACATTAATAAATACAATACATATGTTACAATATTTGAGTCATAACACTTCAAATGTTCGCTTACAAAGCTCATGGTTTGAAGTTTCTTTGTAGAAAGCTTGTAGAAAACTCACTTAAAATCGACTCGATTTTTAAACAAGTCAAGTTTAAGTCACAATTGACTCACTTAAAATCGACTTGATTTTTAAACAAGTCAAGTTTAAGTCACAATTGGCTCGCTCATTTGACACACTTAAATACTTTCAACATTTTATAGTCGAAGCAAAAAGACACTCAACTTTTTAAAACCGACTCTTAATTATTATCCGATGCAATTCAAATACTTTTATTTTTATTGTAAGTTGTAACAATCTACACAAGTCAATGTTTTTAAATTGAGTTACTTGACTCCGCATGTGATTAGTTAGTTAAACTAGAGATCACACCTATTCAATAAATAAATAAATTAAAAAGAATGTATACATACACGTACTAAAATCAGCCACAACGATTTATATGTCTCATCTAGTCGAACCATGATGTCTTGGTGGCAGTCCATGTGGCACCATGCATCATACCATCCATCAAAAACAATAACCTACGAATGAAACACGTGTTCTTCGCCCGCATGACGACACCTCACCACCACCAGGAGTAACAGTAGTAGCAGAAAACCATTTACTCTTCGTCCTCACTCGCCGCTTCAATTAATTAATCTCATCTTCTCCATCTGCTTCTGCACATATTACAACAACAATGATGGATACAATCAACTCCGTCCTTAACTGGATTGTACCGCCAGCAACTCTGGTACTTTTAGCCTTCTCATGGCCGACACTCACTTTCATCAACACATGTGAGAGCATTTACCACATGTTCTTTGATGAAGACATCGACAACAAAGTTGTTGTTATCACCGGTGCTTCTTCTGGTATTGGCGAGGTTGGTCTACTCTTTCGGATATTATCGATCAACTGGTTATGTTGGTTTCAATATTTATTAATGTTTTTTGTTTTGAATGTTGCTAGCAAATTGCGTATGAATATGCTAAGAAGAGAGCGAATCTTGTGTTAGTGGCTCGGAGAGATCAAAGGTTGCGTGGGATCAGTGAGAATGCTAGACGGTTTGGTGCACCGAATGTGTTGATAATGGCGGCTGATGTGGTAAAAGAAGAAGACTGTAGGAGGTTCATCAACGAGACCATCAGTGTGTTTGGGAGAGGTAATTTGGTTAAATGAAAATGATCGGCTTGTCATGTTTAATTTAACGGGACAGATCATGTTCGGATTAATTTAGTTAACCCGTTTAGTTAAACAGTCGATCCACCAACCCGTTTAATCAATAATACAAGTCAACCCGATAATAACCTTTTAATCAATCACCCTTTTGGTTCATTGAATTCTTGAATATGCAATTCAAGAATTCAAGAATAAGAATATCGTAATGAAATAGAGTTGGAATAAATTCCTTATGTATACGAATAATTTACTTTTGAGCTTTGAATGCGATATGAGCCTCATATTCTCACTGAAAACATCAAATACTAAATTGCATTTGTGTGAAAATATAATTTTGTGCCACGTTTAGTATATTGTCATTTCTAATCATTGTGCTAGTCATACGTGTTCCATTTCTTTTTGTAGTCGATCATCTAGTAAACACGACGAGCTTAGGGCATACCTTCTACTTTGAGGAAGCAAACGATGCATCGGTTTTCCCTATGTTGATGGTATAACTCATACTCAAAAAGGGCTTGTAAATCGTAATGTATGATTTTTGTACCATTTCCTTTTGCTGAATTTCAGGATATCAATTTTTGGGGGAACGTATATCCTACTTATGTGGCTCTACCTTACCTAAAACAAAGTCATGGTCGAATTGTAGTTAATGCTGCTGTCGAGAATTGGCTACCTCTTCCTAGGATGAGCTTATATTCTGTGAGTGCATTTAGATCTACAATGGGAGGTAGATTGGAGGGTTCGGGTTGGGTACCCGTCAAAGCGGTTAATTAGTTTTTAGGATTTTTTATACATGTCAAAACGGGTTGACCTGAAATAATTTTTGACCAAGATTTATTATTGTAAATAATTAGTAGTTTCTGAACTACGATTACAAAATATTAATGTAATTTAGGAATATACTTTAGGTAACTTTAAACCAGTTTCACAAGTTTACAAAAGGTTATGCATTTGACTATAAAACATAGACATAAAATAACTACCTCTACAAATAATTTGTTTGCGAAATTCCGTGACATCAACTTTATTTTCTTGCTCAATAGATCTATCTATATTAATATTCTAGTATTTTCTTCAATAATGTTTTTACCTATGTTTTGTTTGCCAGGCAGCCAAAGCTGCTTTAGTGAACTTTTATGAGACGTTGAGGTTAGAATTGAACGGTGAAGTCGGTATCACAATTGCTACACATGGTTGGATTGGAACCGAGATGACCCGCGGGAAATTCATGCTAGAAGAAGGCGCAGAGATGCAGTGGAAGGAAGAAAGAGAAGTAAGTTTTAACAATTCCGTTTTTCTCTTCACAATGCTAGCAAATGTGACATGCGTGTTACCATTAAGTACAATCCGTTTAGGAGTCTTGAAAGTGGATGTGACAATTTCGGTCCAGTTACATAAAAAAGATCATTAAAAGAAAGAATTGTGCCGAATGAGTAGAGAGTCGCCTTATTTTAACTCAAATTCACCTAAATTATTTTATATTATTATTAAAATAATATGCTTCGTGTGTAATTGTATTCGATACACTAATTGTTTATAAAAATAGTCATATTTTGGCGTTCCGAACCATCCTAACACCTACATAAAATCTGCTTGTTTTGACATGTAATTTAACCGGCCTGCCCATTTTACCATATGTTTTACGTCTATTTTAGACCAATATCAAATACCCGACTTGATTTAAGTTTTTATTATGTCAAACGAGTCAAATAAGGAAAAAAACATATAAAAAATTAATAGGTTATAAAGGTCTCAAAAGTGTTGTTATAATGCATATAACCTCTTATGTTCTATTTGCATTTCGCTAAGATTTCAATATCGACCCTTTTGAAACCATACTTACATTGTGTTTGTTCTTTATGAATTATGACACCAAGTTACAAGCTTCGGATGGCCCGGTTGTAGAGTTTGCAAAGATGATTGTATCATCGGCTGTACGAGGCAGTGCACACGTGAAATTCCCAAACTGGTACAACGTGTTTCTATTGTACAAGGTGTTTGCACCCGACGTGTTGACGTGGACATTCCGCTTGCTTCTATCACCTCAAGGTACACGGGCGACTTCTTTTGTTGGTAAAGGAAAACCTCTTTTAGAAGCCCCGACACCACCACATCGACATGCAGTTGTACATACAGCTGTCCCACACTCCACTGCGCCTCGAATCCAGCTTGTTGAATGATAAGAGCACATCTGCATTTTCAATTTGTTTTATGTTAATGATGTTTTTAAGAATGCTTTTTTAATAACAATGATGGTTTGAGTTGTTTTGTAATAATAAAACTTATGGTTTGCTCTATTCTAATTTTGTTTGCTGTTCAGGTTTATGTCTCGATTAGATTCAACACGTTGTCACGCGCTCAACAATTAATTATTCGAAGAAAATAACAGTTAGAAATTTGCAGACAACATCATAAATACACAAATTTGTAATAACATATACATTGGTAACATATACGATTTCAGAAGCTCGGTAAAACTGTCAGAAACCCGAAAAAGGAAAAAAGAAAGGACAACAGTGAAGGTGTAAGTTGAAGGACATCTAGTTGAAGGCATTGGTAACAGAATAAAGAAAATCCAAGAAGCCTGTTCCCTTCAAGATACCTTTACCAGTCAACAGTTCAAAATCTAACAGCAACAGGAACCCGATTATAGCCGCCTTCCCGTTAATCAATTCGTTGCTTCTCGTGAACCCGAATCCTCCCGACCCCGTCTCATCAACCACCATTCTCACCAAACACAGAGAAAACCAAAGAACAAAATTACAAAACATTTAGCCGAATATATTCAAAATCCCTAGAACATCAAGTAACCGTTTCATTTCAAAAATTAGGTTATTCTTGTAACAATATAGTTTTTGAATAGTTGTTAAAAGATTAATAGTTTATAAATTCGAAAAATCAAAGACGAAAAAATGTTTTGTTTGTCGACAGTTGACCCGATAAGGT